>NW_004567120.1:26013247-26079732 GCF_000260355.1 Condylura cristata
GTGGGGGAGCGCGCGGCCGGCTGCGAGGGGAAGGCGGAGAGCAAAATGGTGGTGCTGGGCGCGGGGGAGGGGAGGCCGAGCTCGCTTGTGTATATTTGGGCCTCGGACCGAGGGAGGCGAGGGAAAATCTACTCTGATCACACCCCTCCCTCGTGCCCCCTCCCTCTCCCTCCCCTCCTGCCTTTCCTCCCTCCCTCCGCTCCCTCCCTCTCTTCCTCCCTTCCTAGAGAGGGAACAACATTCATGTGACGGGCCCCTCGGCTTCTCCCCCGCCCCATCATCTCCAGCGCGTGGTGGGGGAACTGCTCGGGCCGGCGATTGGCATCGAGCTCTCCATCCCTGCCGCGGCCCGACTTCGGTCAGTTTGCTTCGGGCGACAATTTTATAAATCGGCTGGGGTCTGGCGGGGTTGGCCCCGCGTGCGGACCTGGCTCCGAAGGGGGCCCGGCCTGCCTGGCCGGAGGGAGGGGGGAAGGGCGGGAGTGGAAGGCTGTTTGTTGGGGGGTTTTGGCGCCACTTTTGTTTTAGTTTTAGTGCTGCTTTTCGTTCCCACCCCCACCCGCGCTGTCTTTCTCCAGGCACGAACTGAGCTGATCCTTGCCCCAGGTAGGCAGCCGCAGCTTTTTCCCTCCACACTTTTATTCTTGCTGGGGGTTGACTTTCTTTTTTCCTTCGCTCACGAACCCACTGATCGGTGGGCGGCGATTTTGGGACCCAAAGGGTCGGGATGGGCCTCGAGAGAGAGAAGGTGTGGGAAACAGCATCAAGTAGTTCCGCAAAACTTTGAGCCCCGTTCCCATTTTCTGCTGGCCTACATTCGTCAACGTATTGTTGATTTCTGCCGTTTTCCCCCCACCGCGAGAATGGCATGTTTTGCCTTTAGTTTTTTTTTTTTTTGTCCTTTCTTGTAACCGCTGTACTTTCGACATTTAGTTTCCGCTCCCCTTGGTGTATGTCATTTTATTTTTAATCCTGAACTGTAATGGGTTTTATCGTGATTTTTCGTGCTGCAGTGTTCAGCTTTAATTTTTAATATTGCATTAGTTTCATCTGGTTTGTGAGAGTTTCTCCTCCGTGGCCTAGAAATGTTTTCTGTGTTGTTGCCTGCCATCCCCCCTTTTCCAACCCCTCCTTTCTTTTGGATGTAGTTTTATTTTTTTTTTAATGGAGGGTCATGGTGTTTTATTCAATGATTATTTACAGTTTACATGATGTATTTATTAGGAACTTTTGATATGTAGGATTAGGCTTAAGTAAACGAAAAGCTTGCGTTGGTTTGCTGTGTTTCCTTAAAATGCGCGGGCCGCCCCCCCCATCTTGCCCTTACACTGAAGTGTAAATTCCTTACCCCCTTTTCTCCCACGGACCGCCGTATTTCACAGCAGCCACACCCTGTATTTGTCTCTGTGGATTGGACTCATTATCAGCTTAATTTAGTGACTCTTAAACCACCATGATGGGACTTGCTTAAGCACGAACCTTCTTTTCCTGTTTAGTCCTAGTGGTTAGTGTCGAAAGAGGAATAATCGAGGTTTCTTGATGAAACCTGGTGCGGTCCAACCTCTGCCTTTTTTCTGTTGTCTTTTTTCCTACTCCAGGCTGTTGGCGGTGTCAGCACCGCTGCTGGGGGCGGGGGTGGAGGGGAGAAAGAGTCGGGTTACCGAAGTGCGTCATTCCTGGCTCGAGCAGGGCCTGCTCGGGAGCTGCTGGTGTTTGTTACTGTCCTCGCAGCACTTTCCTGCCAACCTTCTCTCTCTGCGTATTGGTTAGGAGCAAAAGCAGGAGGCGGTCTCCTAATTCTGTCTGTAGCCTAGCGCGTTGCGTTTAAGGGTAAATGTGAACTTATTAAAAAAAAAAACAGCCCTGGAAAGTGGATACGCGTCTCTGTTTAATGACATACAATTCAGGTACTTTAGATCTGCTTTCATATGTTTTCCAGTGAACGGTGGGGTTAATTTTGAACATTTTAAGCCACTTAGGTTAAAATGTCTGGTTTTCTTTCTACGTTGATATCAATCTATAATTAGGGCTCAGAAGGACCAGTTAAGGCGTAAGTGTTCAGCGGTTTTTCAAGTGGCTGAATTGTAATTTTATGACACATTATGTTAAATAGTCTTTTTTTCCCCCGTATTGAGCCGAGATACGTGAATGCCAGCTAGTTGCAGGTGTTTAAGTTCATTTTTAGCACATGTTTCAATATATCATTTTAGATACAATTTTAAGTTAAGCCCATTGGATTTTATATGGACTTCGTGAGAATTCTCATATTTGGCTATTTGATTTTAACCGAAATCTTAAATTTACCACCAGACAAGGAGTTGTGTAGGGTGACTGTACAGTTACAGTGTTAGATTATTGACTTCTTGCTAGTCTGATACTTTTGTTATCTTTGGATTTTTCTCAGTGAATTTACTAAGCAGTGTCTAACTCTTAATTCATTTCTCAAGATAATGGGATGGAGTGGTAGAGATGAAACAAAAGTAGCCTTGAGTTGATGATTGTAATTGGATGATGAATACATAAGAGCTCATTGCACTGTCTTTTTTACTTTTGTATGTTGGAATTTTTCTGTACAGAAAAAGTTGGAAGAAAAAACTTAAAATTGTCATGCAAATTTGGTGTAATAACTTAAGTTTATATTTACCTGTCAAGTATTTGTATGGGAAACTTGGCTTCTTGTCTAATTACACAATGCCTGATACAAACTATCAGAAAATATTTAAATGTAGCCAGTATAGAATAAGCAATATAAATCATGACAAAGTGGTTGAACTTTGTTTGTTACTTAGTCTGCATGCACATTACTTTTAGTTTCTTTTTTAATCCTTTGAACATCGGAAAATTCCATTTCCAAATTCTATGAATTCTGCTTGGTGTCTGTTTCATTAAATTGGAGTTACAGTGAGTCAGTATAAAAAGGATTTACTATTAATAGGAGGGGCTTTGGCAGCTTCAATAAGTGACAGTGCAAGGGATTCGTTCTGGTGCCCTAGGGAACATTCCTGGTAGGAAGATCGAGGTTGGAGATGAATTCAGTTTCAGTATTTGGTATCTAATGAATGGGTAGAGAAGAGAATTGAAAGAGAAATGTACTTATTAGCCATTCTTTCCCTCTGTGAAATAACTGTATATTCTAAGGCATCAGAAACTGGCAGTGGGGGTGGGGTGGGTTCTTTATCTCAAAATTGAGATTTTTAAAATGAGCTAAGTTTCCCCCTCCTTCCCATCTGGTGCTGCAGTTAGTAAGAAGTTGATATGCAAAATACTTTAATTTCTTTAAATTAACATTCTGACCATTACCGTTCAGTAAAATAAAAGTGCATTGTAATTAAAACTCTTTCAGTCTCCTTAACTAGTGTATTTGTGTATTGTTCCTAATTTTTTGGAGGTAAGTGCCTTATATTCGGCAGTTGCATGTTGTTCAGTGTCAGGTTTTTTTCCGTGTGAGATGTGTTTTTGAGTGTATGTCAGGGTTCTAAAGGGAATCCAAAATGGCTATTTAACTTCTGTGTTTTGTGAATTGTGCTTCCTAACTATTGCAACAAAAATTCACTCCAGTTTGGGACTAGACATTTCATAACTGTTAATATTAGTGTGTTTGTATATTTTATATTCAACATTTTAGCTTTTGAAGGCTGTTGAGAAGACAGATTACATATTTTGAATTCTTACTCGCATGCAAATACTCTTTAAGTGTAAGATGAGGATTGTGGTTTTAGATTTATTTTATCCCAGTGAGGCAAGAACTAAACTACTAACTGCAAATTAACTTTTGCGTTTAAACAGATTATGAGTTTGGCAACTTTAAAGTCTATTTAGTTAGGATTTTTAAAGATCCCACATAGTCAAATAAGATTTTAATAAATGTGGATTTTAATATCCACATTCTTTTTCATTGTTGTCTTTTCTGACCACCTCATCTGAGAACCTAGGAGTTAAAATGGGTATGGTGTGATCTTGGGGCCAGTCTCACATTCAGACTGTACTTTGGGAACCTAGGGTTGGATGTGAAAATAATGCCGTGTACAGCTTAGTAATGCTTAATATTCTTTCTGCATGTTTTAACTGATGACACCCACAGTCATGTGGGGGAAGGAGTAAACAGTGAATAGCATATTTTTTGCTTTGAGTTCTGTAATGGGTGAAAGACTTTAGTTTTTTCTACAAATTAACTTTTGCATTTAAAATTTACATTAAATGGATACAGTGATTTGTATTACATCTCAGAACAGCAGTTCTTACCTTTTTTAATGTTGTGACTTTTGCATTTCACAGTAAAAAATAATCCTGCACTTGTATTAGCACTTTCAATTATTATAGGACTTAAACTTGGCAGATACAGCAGAGCACTATCGTATATCTCATTTAGAAGTTGGGGAGTATAGAAAAGTGAAGAAATAGTCTCACCTCTGGCTATCAGTCTATGCAGGAATGTGAGTATAACTGTTGGAGAGTAACAAAAAAATTTTAACAATGCATATTATTTTAAAAGCTTTTTACATTTCTTTTTGTAATTTTCTACATTTGCTATATATTTAATAGAATTTTAATTTGTGTTTCTATACTACCCT
Source organism: Condylura cristata (assembly GCF_000260355.1). Classification (NCBI taxonomy): domain Eukaryota; kingdom Metazoa; phylum Chordata; class Mammalia; order Eulipotyphla; family Talpidae; genus Condylura; species Condylura cristata. Next base: position 26,017,819 of record NW_004567120.1, read on the forward strand.
GTATAATAATGTTTTGTATCTGATTATCTTGAGTGGTGGTGATTGCATGTTCTGTTTGCCAGTGAGATGTGTGAGTCTGACTTGTTTTCCAGTCTCCTCAGTTGGCTTCTTTGCATGTAACTTAACCAAATCTTTTATTTCTTCTCTGAGTAGTATTGCTTGGTAGAGTCTTAGTTTTTGTATATGTGTATTTAAACAATCTGTTTCTTAAACTCCTGTGTTAATCTATCTGGACTTTAATGTACATTTGATATATATAGTTCTGTCTGATACTACCCAGAAATATTTGTATATGGCTAGTGTAGTCAAGAGATTATTGAAGCTGTTTTAAACTCCCTTCTCCCCCAAAGGAAAGAGACTGAATAATCTCAATGGTTGATTGGAAAACATTTGGCTAGGTGTGATGAGACAAAGTAGGGAGATTTCTATAAACTTGATATTCTAAGGTACAATTCCAAAGTAAAATTCTCTTATAAAAAGTAAGTTTAAATTATTTTGCATGCTGTTAGATGGCAAAAAAAAGTAAGTCCTATTTACCCTTTTGCATGGATAACATTTGTTGTAATGGGATTTGACCTATTAACTTGAATTGGTAGATATTCTTAGAAACTCTTAATTTAGTTGCCATTTCAGTTCCTTTTGAATGCCAATAGCTGTACTGTGTGTTTTAACATGCATTTAATCTTCTCAGGTACTTGCAAGATAGGTGGTTATTGTTCTACAGAGGGGAAATTGAGACTCAGAATCAATGACATGACACTAATTGACAGCCTGAATTCACACACAAATTATTTTGTCTTCAAAACCTTTGTCCTTTTTTGTTAAGCTCAGTAGTTTGCCTTAACTGGCTTAGGTCTTGGTTAATCTATCACCAAAAAGCCTGTGTCATTTTAATTTTGCAAAATAGAGGATTCCCCCTCCCCCCACACATAGTGGAAGGTAAATGTAAATTTTTACACAGGATTAGATTAGTGGTTGCCTTATATGTTAATAGTTGATATAGGTGAAATAAATCTGATCCATTTTGTTTGAGAATGCATTATATAGACGTTTGGGATCATATGCTGAATTATAGTCTTGATTTTGGGAGGGTCATACTATGGAAGCTAGGATGATTTCATTGATTTTTTTCCTCCTTTATGTCATTTATGCTCTATACAAAACAGAGGATAAGTATGTCTCATAAGAGTTCCCCAGTTACTCAGTTTATTGAGTTGTTAGGTTTGAATTAAAAATTATGATTACTCTTCTAAGATTCACTGCCCTGACTGATTATGTAGGAAATTTTTTTTTGTTTGTTTTTTAATGGTATTAAAAATACTCTCCTTGCTTCTAATTGTTAATATCTCCTTTATTTGCTTTTGCTTTCTGTTCTAGTTTTATCTCTTCACTTCATCAATTTTCTGGTTCTTATTTTTATTATATATCAGTCAGTATTGGGGCCCTGGGTTATTAGTTAATTAGTGATCAGAATATTGATCTTAGCTTTCTCTTTTTTTCCTTCATGCTTTTCATAAACTATAGTTTTTAGCTGAAGGAATGCTAATGTTGTCTTTCTGACCTAAGAGAAAATAGTGGAAATGAAGTAAAGCTGTTTTTCTTAGCCATGAGTCAAATTTATGTTTTTTTGTTAATCATTCTCATATGCTTCATCTGTAGAAAATAATTTTTTCAGGCGATGCCCTGCAATTTTCTACTTAGATGCTTTATATTCAGTATTGAATCTTTCTCCCCCTTTGTACTCCAACAATACCAAGACCCTGGAGTTCTACAACAAAATTATGCCCCAAGGCGTCCACTGTAGGTAATGAATTATTTTCTCTCTCCTGTGTATCTAGAAAGATAAAGATATTGGTTATATACTGACCATTCTTGGGAGAATTCAGGAAATTGTCACTCATTTTCCAAGTTCCATGGTTAATGTGAGGAGGAGCTCTGGTTGACACAGACTGCTTGAGTATAAGGGACGGATTTGGCACTATGCGACTTTTAATTTTTACAATTACTTTCTTGTTGGTGAAACATAACCTCACTAAAGCTGATGTATGGTAAGTGAATGTTGTTGATGATATTACCATCTCTGTGGAATAAATTGGTTAGTGTTGATTTTAAGTAGTTAGTAGCTATTTGATTGCTTTAAGAAATCGAATGTGGGATGTTACTTGCTTAATTTTATTTGTAAAAAGGAATCTTGTAGGAACTCTTGTTTATTACACAATTTAAAACCTTTTGTAAAGTGTTTAACTATGACTAATAATAACTAACTAACTGAACTCTTACGGTATGTCACTGTCTCAGGTGTCTTTATGTATATTTACTCAGTCCTCATAACCCTATAAGATAGGGTGACCGTCTCATTTATTGTTCAAATCAGAATATTTCTGAAAGTGAAAGGGGGCACTAACCAGATGGCATGCTGGAATAATAGCATAAACTAAGACTTGGAGGGAGATGAGTGTATATGGTGACCCTAAAATCAAAGCATAAGGGGGGCCAAGTAGCTTGTCCAATTAGTGATAGGAATGGATTTGAAACCTCTATGGAGATTTTTTTTTTTGCATGAACATGATTTTAATTACTTTAAACTGGCAGGTTCTGCTTTTGTTTTTACTAGTTTGGGTGTCTACAGTCAAAGATAAGGTGCAGTGTTTTTTAAAGCCCAGTCGAATTTCTACTTGGCTTTTTTCAAGTTACCAATTAGATCTGAGTGGTTATGTCTTAATGCTGAAAAACAACTTCTCTGAGGTCCAAGTAAGTAGCAAAAAAAAAAAAAAAGAGGGTGGGGAAGTTCCCAAATTCTCCGAGATCTACTTAAGTAAGAGTAAACTTCCAATAACTGCTATTTACATCTGTTTTCCTTACATATTATTCAGATACCCTTAACTAAAAACTGATGACTTCCATCTATCATAAAGAAACCAAATTAAAATGAATCTATTTACTGTTTATTCCTTTCCCACATATGTGGGGAATTTCTTCTGAGAAAGATAGCTAAAAGAAATAAATTTGTGTCTAGAGAAAAGTGGTATTAGAGCATAACCTGAAATTCAACTGATTCTGTAACACGATTTGAGATGTAAGTTTTATGGAGGTTGCCATTTCATAGAATTAATAGTTTTTTTTGAAGATTTATTTATGCATACAGAACTGGGATACAGACCAGAGGTGTAAGGGGTGGGGGTGAGAGGATTCACCAGAGACAGTGGGGAACAAAACAGGCAGATTGCCTGAAATACACAGCTGAGGAGAGCAGCAGGCCAGATAGGAGATGTATGCTACACCTTGTTGGTTAGCTCCCTGGCCTGGGATAGAACACTGCTGCAGTGGTTACCCATAGCTTGATAGTGCTAAAACTTACTAACCCTTGCATCACCAGGGAGGCCCAGAATTAGTAATTACTTTTAATTTTTAAAAAAGGTTTATTTTTATATGTGCATACAAGAACTGGGGTACAGGCCAGATGAATGAAGGGCTAAGAAGATTCATCAGAGACATTGGGGAGCAGTACATAGGAATCTACTGAAATACACCGGCTCAGAGGGGAGCAGTGAATGAGACAGGAGAGGTCTGCTGTGCCATGCGGGTCACCTTCCTTACCTGGGGATGAACTCTTGCTGCAGTGAAAGACTGTGTCTTCATATTGCTGAGGCTTAACTCCTTGTGCTACCAGGGAGGCCCCTGGGTTTTGTTTTTATACTTATCTATTCTAATATTTCATTAAGGAATGTGTCTCCCCCCCCCTTCTAACTGGTTCACTCTTGGAGGTTTTGTTGGTATTATCATCTTATGAATAGCAGAGATTACTAAGTAGGTCTATTAAAAATTTTAAGTCAGGGCCCTCCCTGGTGGTGCAGCTTGTTAAAGCACAGCACTGCAAGCCAGCTGCAGCTGCTTCAGTGTGAGTTCAATCCCCAGCCCCAGAGGTGATCCACATGGCATGGCAGACCTCTCCTGTCTCGCCTGCTGCTCCCCTCAGCAGTGTTTCTCTGCCTGTTCTGCTCCCCGCTTTGTCTCTGGTAATTCCTCTTACCGCCCCTGCACCTCTGGCCTGTACCCCAGTTTTTTGTGCATAAATAATCTTTAATAAAAAATTTTTAAGTCATATATAGTTCATTAAAGTAATCATGAAACTTGAAGGAGGACTGTTTCTTTCATCCAGTGAAGGAATTTGTGGGCTGCATAGTGAGTGGTTGACTTTGTCAATTATTTATTACATGAAGTTAATACAGTTGGCTTTCAAAAATAATATTGCTGGTTTTTAATCTGGGACACAGGGATGGGTTGGAACTGAGAGAACCCTTTGAAATTCTGTGTAAAGTATGTTTTTTGAGGTCCTCCAAACAGCTCATTCATTGTTTTAGCAGCTGATACTTAAAGTGCCTACAGAAATAGATATGTCAGGGTAAATTAGTTGCCTAGCCTCTGCCTCTGCCCTTAGGTAATAGTGTCATTTGGGCTTTATTATCCCAGAAGGCTTAAAAATAACCTTAAAAAAAAAAAAACACAACTGTGACATACTGTGATTACCATATATTAAAGAATATTGAGGTCAAAACCTATAGCCATCAATGCAGTTTTGATATAGTGTCCATAATTTGAGATTAAGTGACAAGTATTTAAAAAACAACTGAAAAACTCGTGGGATAAATAACAACTAAGGACTGTTAATAGATAGATAGATAGATAGAAATGTATAGTGCCTTGGAATGCTTCTGTCATTGGTGGTTGTTAATGAACTAAAAGAGCCCATGATCATCTCCTATAACTGGTTACTGTTTTATCTAAAGATTGAGACCTAACTAATATTGTGGTTCTATTAAAACTAAGAGGCAAAAAACAGTTACTCTATTGTATGGGACTCTTGTATGTCTTTATTTCAAGTTCTGAATGCTTGCTTTAAAAAATTTGAATTTATACATGCTTTTGTTTTACTTTTTGACTGTGTTCTTGGAATATTAGCTTTGAAATATCTTTAGCAGTATAAGACTCATTAAATTCATTTTCCTTATGATAAATATGATTTAGGTTTGGCATATTTGAGTAAAGTGTTTCCATGTTAGTGATGTAGGAGATTCTTTTTTCTTGAATCTCCAATATTATCCTCTTCTCAAAAACAAGGAAAATTTTTCGACACCCACCAATGTACATAGTTTGCAAACTTTATGATAAGTAGGATGGTGTTATAAAGAACATGTTTAGTATCCTACTAAATGAAAAAGGCCTTTTTATGGTTTTAACAAATAATATTAAAGATAGCAGTATTAGCTTTTGAGAATTTCCCTTTTACACTAAAGCAGATGAGAAAATATAGGAAATATTAGCAAAGCCATAATATTTTCCCTGTGGGATATGTTCTTCCCAGTTTCCACCACTCATTCAGGCCAAAGACATTCCAAAGACTTTATTCCTGGCAGGAGAATTGAGGAAGTGGTGGTAGCCATGGCTGGCAGGGAAGCAGAAGCATGAAGGTATGTTTTTGAAAAGCAAATTTGTCAATGACAAATGGATTTTTCCAGCTCTGAATATATGTATTTACTTTTTTTAGTTTTGAATAAAATAATCAATGCATAAAGTGCTCCTATTCATTGAGAAGTACTCAGTAGTTGCATTCATATTTGGATGTTAGAAATATGCCTGAAAAATTTCAGAGTGATTATTTGGACAGCATGGGAATATATTCAAAAAGATGCTTTAATAGGGAATTAGTTCACAAGCCAGACTGAAACAGTTATCTAGGTTGCTGCAGAAAAACCATAAATCTAATGTGAGAGGCAAGTATTTGTGTGTATTTGGGTATGTGTATCCATATGTAGTGCTTAATATATAATATTGGTTAATATCCAATTCTCTTACAACTTGATAACTTTCAGGGTAGGAATTATATATTTAACCGATTTTGGGTCTTTGTCTCATTTTGCAGTATATCTTACTGCAGAATTTCATATGGTGTTTGAATTAAACGTTAGGTTTTCCAGAAATGTAATCCTGCTTTGAGATTGCATTATTAGTATTCATATTTAAAGAGCTGTAAGTTGGAAGAGGTAGTCAATTAATTTACCTTAGATAGCTTTGCATTAATGATAAACTTTTGTTATCTATAGGATGCTTTTTTATAGCATCTACATGGCAAATTCTACTTGGGTCCCTAATATTTTATTTTGTATTCCTGTGAGGAAGTTGGTGATATTTTCCTTTTCTGAGGTTAGAATTGTTGACTTTCCCAAGTTCCCTCAGCTAGTAAGTGGCAGAACCTACTTTTGAATATAATTCTACCTGATTGCAGAACTCTTCTTTACATGGTGATACACTGCCTCCCAGTGGGATGATTTATAGATTTCATAGTGATAACTTTTGGGGGGTGGAGAGAATAAAAGGTGTTAAGAATCTTAAATTGATGAGAATGAGGAGGAAATTAAACTTTTTACAGTGGTCAGAAAACATTTGGTGATTGGGTAGAAGAAATGCTTATTTTCTATCAAGAGCTGATAGAAGATAAATCATTCTTAGTCTGAGGTTACACGTGATAATGTTTTGTATAGTGTCAAGTAGCCCTAGAAAAGGGTTGATTGGGGGGGGTAAAGAGATATTAAAGTTTCTTATATTGTATTTGTTTTAATTCTCAGGGAAGAGATGCCTGGATTAATTTTAAGGAATTAAATTATTTTAAAATGTTTATTTAAGGGGCTTCCCTGGTTGGGCACAGGGGGTTAAAATGCAGAACTATGAATCTGACCGCAGCTATTATAGATCCCCAGCCAGGAAGGTGACCCACATGGCACTGCAGACCTCTCCTGTCTCTTTTTGCTGCTCCCCTCAGCAGTGTTTCAGTTAGATCTGCCTGTTGTGCTCCCCACTCTGTCTCTGGTGGATCCTCTCATGTCCCGCCCACCCCCATCCTGTACCCTAGCTCGTCTATGCATACATAAATTATTTTTTTTAAAAAGCAATCAGTATTGGCCCTCCCTGGTGGCGCAGCGGGTTAAAGCACAGCACTGAGAATCTAAAGCCGCTTCCGCATGAGTTCAATTCCCGCCTGCCCCGGAGGTGACCACATGGCGTGGCAGACCTCTCCTGACCTGCCCGCTGCTCCCCTCAGCAGTGTACTTCGTCGATCTGCCTGTTCTGCTCCCCACTCTGTCTCTGGTGAATCCTCTCACCCTCCGCATCTCTGGCCTGTACCCCAGTTCTGTATGAATAAATAAATAAATCTTTAAAAAAAAAAGCAATCAGTATTTATTTATTAATGCATACAAGAACTGAGGTTCAGTCCAAAATAAGCGTGTGTGTGTGTGTGTGTGTGTGTGTGTGTGTGTGTGTGTGTGTGTGTGTAAGAAAGGACTCAGTGGGGAGTAGAGCAGGCAGATATACCGAAATACACTGCTGAGGGAAGCAGCAGGTAAGACAGGGGTGGTCTGTTGGGCCATGTGGGTCACTTCCCTAGTGGGCCTGGAATAGAACTCGTGCTGCAGTGACTGGCAATACATTGATAGTGCTGTCTTTAAAACCCTCCTGTGCCACCAGGGAAGCCAGGTAATTAGGTTTTGATTTAAATTAAGGCTTGCTAGAAAACAAACTTGAAAACAAAATGCTATTCAGAAGATTTTTTGGCTTATATTTCATTACTAGTGTTCCCATAAAGCACAGTACTAATAGTGACAGTCTGTTCAGGTTAATTGGTCTATGGAATGAAATGATGCCCCCTGTATTATTTTGTTTTTCATTTTTCCTTTGCTTTCCACTTCTGGTATCTTTAAAGTTCTCCATAGAAAGTAGAAGCATTATGATTTCCTTTTTTACTTTTATGTTGTTACTAACTTGATAACTAGATTCTAGACACAGAAATAGAGATTATTTTTAAATTTACCCATTCAACCATTCTATAACCCTTTAAAGTAGGTACTATTATTATTTCCTGATTGTAGGTTAGGAAACAGGTACAAAGAAAACTTAAAACTGCCCAAGGACGGGCCCTCCCTGGTGGCACAGCAGGTTAAAGCACAGCACTAAGAAGCTAAAGCCACTTCAGCATGAGTTCGATTCCTGCCTGCCCCGGAGGTGACCACATGGTGTGGCAGACCTCTCCTGACCCGCCTGCTGCTCCCCTCAGCAGTGTACTTCGTTGATCTGCCTGTTCTGCTCCCCGCTCTGTCTCTGGTGAATCCTCTCACCCTCCGCATGTCTGGCCTGTACCCCAGTTCTGTATGAATAAAATAAATCTTTAAAAAAAAAACTGCCCAAGGACACATACGTAATAGTTTATGAAACCAGGTAACTTGCTGTAGAGACTTTCTTAGTGTTTATTACTGTTCTTACTGATTATTACATGTGAATGTGAATGGTTTTCTCATCCTGGCAGTGTAGTTAAAATAACTCCTCTTTAATTGTGGGGAGTATTTTCTTCATCCTTATGGAACTTTAGGGGTCAGCAGAGACAAATCTAATGTTCCTAAGGTTTTCTAGCCATAAAATCTGTTACAAATTTTTATGAAAATTAGATAAGTCTTTTTTTTTTTTCTGGGTGTTTTCTGTATGCCAGACAATGTGAGGGGGTTTTGCAGGCTTGACAGTCCTCAGGTAATTAGTAATAATCTTAATTTATTGAGTACATTTGTTGTATTGATTGCCTTTACTTAAATGGTGTAATTGATATTATGCAATTACACAGATGAGAAAACTGAGGACTAGGGAGGTTAAGTAATTTGCCCAAGTAGGTTCCTGCTTCATGTTCTTGGTACCTGCTGGTCACTTTGCCTGGCTTGATCCCTGTCTTCAGGATGTTTTGCTTAAAAATCTAACCTTTCAGTGAAGTTATTTTCTTGACCATGTCATGTAAAATAATACTTTTTGTCCCTAACACTCCCTTTCTTTATTTTGTTTTATGGCTCTTAGAACCATCATAATGGTTTGATATGGGTTGTCTCTTTCCTCACACTGGAATGTAATCTCAGTAATTGGTAAGGATATTTGCCTGTCTTGTTGATGGCCTTAATCCTGTACACCTAAACTCATGCATGGGACGTGGGTGACACAGAAGGTTAAAGTGCAGCACTGTGAAGCGATCTGCAGCCACTGCACCTCAAGTTAGATCCCTGGCCAAGGTGGTGACCCACATGGTGTGGCAGACCTTTCCTGTCTACCCGCTGCTCCTCTCAGCAGTGTACTTAAGTCAGTCCACCTGTTCAGCTCCCCACTCTGTCTCTGGTGAATCCTTTCACATACACACCCCCGTGCCTCTGGCCTGTACCCCAGTTCTTGTATGCATAAATAAATTTTTTAAAAAAAGATGGACATTCCTTGGAACAGAGAAGTGCTGTGACATGTGCTTGGGCCTATTTTGAGGTGGAGTGGGAATATAGTTGATTCTCATTGTGCTTTTTAAAATCCTAGTTTCATGAATTTCCTTGAATTCAAGAAAATTCCTTGAATTCCAGTTTTTGTGAAACTGTCTGTCTTAGAGGTCTGCCTTCAGCTTCTGCTTAACAGTCAATCCTTCATTTTGCTAGAGGTTCTTTCATGGACTATATATATAGTATGTGATTTGCACAGTAGGGGGGATAGATGTGAAACTGAGAGCTGGCTTCTAACAGGATTCCTAGATTTGGTCTTTATCATTTAGTAGTAGATAACATACACAAAACATGTACGTTCCTGCATACATACGTTTGTATGTTAAAAAATTGCCATGGATTGAAACTCTGGATAATATTTCTTAGTTAATATTTTGTTAGTACATAAGTCATTTTATGTTTCTACTCAGAAAATTTGTATCAGTAATGTGTGTGGTATTAAGCAACTGGAGTTCAGCAGATTGAAGCTAGGAGATATGTTACAACGTCCCATATATAAAATACATTGGCTTTTGCAGGGGAGAAGTTATAAAAAGCAGAGGGGGGAAAACTAATTGTCAATTTGGGCAGGAGAAGGAAGTAGGACCATTCATAGAGTGGTCAGGAAGACAGGGAAAAGTCTAGGAAAATGTAGCACAAAATCCATAAGCATCTCAAATTTGAAAAGAATCCAGATGGCATGTTTTCCCATCTGGGAGATGCTTTTAAATTGTATACAATATAAGAACTGTTGTTCCAATTATGTCAAGTTAAAACTATCTTTAAAGCTGATAGAATCAGTGATTATCCTTATGTAGATTGTTTTCTTTGTGGCATCTCTTGGGAGCTGAGTTCTTCCACATTGGATTCCAGGTAAACAAGAATAGACTAAGCTGGGAAGTGGTCTTGGGCAAGAAAAGAGGCACATTCTAAAACTAAGGTTTTTATTGGAGTTACTTGTGGGACATTGTATTATTAGTGTAGATAATCAAAGAATTGATAACTTGAGTATGTCACTAGTATTAGAATAACATACTACTACAATTTGATACCCTCTCCAAATAGCTATGATAAATGTGATTTGGATTGCTGGAATATGTATATTTTGAAAAGCAAAACCATTTTCTCTTTTTTCTTCCTTTGTACTTCATGTGAAAAGTGTTTAGGTAGCCCCTCAATTTTCCTTGGGATTTGTGGAAAAACTACCTTGGGTAGAAATAATGCCAGAGTATTTTATAAAATCTTACTTTTCTGCTTGGGATAACATTTCAAAGAGAAATTGAAAACCACTCAAATTCCACTACTTCATTCCAAATGCCGTATTATTTCATTTTGATAAAATACACATAAAATTTTACCACATTAACTATTTTAATGATGTGGTTCCAGTTGTATCTAGTCTGTTCACATTGTGTAACAATTACCACCATTCACCTCCAGAATGTTTTTATCCTATAATAAAATCCTGTATCCATTTAAACAAATCCCTGTTTCCCCTGTGCTTTCAAACATTCCCTGATGACCAGTGTTTGTTTGGTTTTGTGTTTCTATATATTTGACTATTTTAGCTACCCAATATAAGAGGAAACAGAATGTTTGTCCTTTCATGACTGCTTGTTTTACTGTTACACTTAAAGTGTAATGTTTTCAAGGTGTATCTTTGGGTAATTATTGAAGAGTGCCATTGCTGTATCATATAGTAAGAGATGTTTAGTTTTATAAGAAACCACGGAGCTTTCCTCCAAAGTGACAATACCATTTTGTATTCACATCAGCAATTAATGATAATTTCTGTTGATCTACAGCCTCACCTTTATTCGTTGTCTTTAGGGTGATGGATTTTGGCCATTCAAATAGATATGTGATGATACTTAATTTGCATTTCCCTGGTGACATTTGATGTGGGGAGTAGCTTTTTGTTTGCTTTTTCACCATCTCTTTTTCTTTTAAAATTGCTTTTATTTATGCATTCAAGAAGTGGGGTATAGGCCAGAGGGGTATGTGAGTGAGTGAGTGAGTGTTGGGTGGGGGGAGGATTCACCAGAGACAGAGTGGGGAGTAGAAGAGGTGAATCAACCGAAATTCACTGCTGAGGGGAGCAGCAGGTTAACACAGAAAAGGTCTGCTATGCCGGTGGGCCTGCTCCCTGATCAGGGATCAAAGTCATGTGTTAGTGCCTAGCAGTAGCTTGATAGGCTGTCTTTAACCCCTGTGCCAACAGGGAAGCCCCTTTCTCTCTCTTTTTTGGTGTGGTATCTGTCAAGATCTTTGCCTTTTTATCAGTTTGTTTTCATATTGTTGTGTTTTAAGATTTCTTATGTTTTTGATAGGTCTTTTATGAATTGGATACATCTTTTGCTCAAATTTTAATTTCTTTACTTTTCAGCAAGTGGTTTGAATATGACTTGAAGACACTTAAATTTTAGCCTGAAGGTCTTTAAATTATAAGTAGATAATCTTTTTCTGGTTAATTAAATGTATAGTGACACTGACACTAGATATTTTAAATTGGATTCATGTATTGAGTTTGTAATGTCTATTCACCTTATTTTATAGTACTAATTCATTTCAATTTCCAAATCTAGTTGCTTAGGAAATCTGCAGTTTCCTCTTGTCTAGTAGGGCAGTAGTGCTAAGTTGCATTCAGTGGATGGTTTGTGGATGAATTGTGCTAAAGTGTTTTGCAAATAAAAAGGATGAAAGAACCAGTGGGGGAAGCCCAGCTTTTGTTTTCCTTACTTCATTATAATCTTAGTAATGAGACCTTCAATGAAATTAAAATTTTATTAGCCTGTTTCTTAATAGTAATGATTATTTTTAGTCATGAGTGGGGTAGATAAAAATCGACTGTTTGATGTAGTTCTTAAAAATGTTATGATTGCATTTATGGTTATGCCTTTTCCATAATATATTTCTTTCTGGTAGGGAATCCACCTACTGTTGAAAATTTGCCAGTGTCAAGGCATTATGAAACCTATAGAAAACCATACTGTTCTTTAAGGTTGTCTGAGAATGCTTTGGACTGGCCAAGGGAAGACACATGAGCAACTTTATAGTGAAGAAGCATTCAGGTCTGGGCAGAGGCGTTAGGAGCAAATTGGAATTTCAAACATCCTTTATAGAGAGTATGGTCTACTTTAGTTGGGAACATAAATATTTACAGCAAAAGATGATCATAATGTTAATGTTTCTGCTTCCATGGTGTTTAAATTCAGTCAGGAGGAAGAGAGAACACAAGGAAACAAGAAAATAACAAGTTCAGTGATAAGGGCTACATGAAATGAAACAAGGTGATTTTGTTGAGAGGGGAGTAAGACTTCATTCACCACATTAAACAATGTAACATTAACACTTCTGTTGCATAGTAGATGCTCAAGAAATATTTGTAGAAAGAGTGAATAATTTATCTGAATACTGATTAAAACATGTAGAGATAGATTTCAGTCATAATTGTGAAGTTACTAAATTTCGGAACTTTTAGAAATCATTCAGGGTTTGATTGAGGCTTTAAAAAAATTTATGCATACAAACACTGGGGTGTAGGTCGGAGGTGGGAGGTGAGATGATTCACTAGTTACAGAGTGGGGAGCAGAACAGAGGGATCTATTGAAATACACTGTTGAGGAAACAGCTAGCTAGACAGGTCTACTGAGCCATGTGAGTTAGTTACCTGGCCAAGGATCAAGCTCAAGTTGCACTGATTGGCAATAGCTTTAGAATGCTGAGACTTTAGCCCCTGTGCTGTGACTCCAGGGAGATCCTGGTTAATTTTTTTAAAAAAAGATTTATATATTTATGCATACAGAACTGGGGTACAGGCCACAGGTGCATGGGCAGTGAGAGGATTCACCAGAGACAGTGGGAGAAGAACAGGCAGATCTACTGAAATACACGGCTTGTGGGAGCAGGGGGTGAGACAGGAGAGGTCTGCTGTGCCATGTGGGGCACCTCCTAGGCCAGGGATCAAACTTGCCCAGAAGCCTAGGTTAGCAGTGCTGCACTTTAACCTGTTACACCACCAGGGAGGGGCTCTGCTTAATTTTTAAAATCAGTTTGAGAAGCAAGAAATTTTGAGACCTCAGGAGCTTGTGATTATTACTAAAGAAAACAAGAAATTAGAGGTAATGTGGAAAAGTACCAATCTGAAGTTCATTAAAAATATGCTGTTTGTAACTATGTCTTAGCTCACTATCTGAGTTGTGATCATTAGCGTACTCTAATCAGTTTTATTTTAACAAATTAAGACAAGATTTTACTCTTAAGCATCTGATTTGGTGTGTTTCAAAACTTACACAGGTTTCTTTTGCATGTTGTAGAAGTTAAAGCTAAAGCAGGTAAGAGACGTGCAATTAAAACTATATTGTGTTCTTCCCACCACTTGTAAGGGGGACAGAGGAGGGGAAATAACTTTGCTTGCATTGAATTCTTATATGTTGAAGGTATTAACAAAGTATCAAATTCTGAGTGTATGTTAATCAAATGTATTAGTGGGTGATGATTCCACTATAACTTTAATATATTATAGAGTTTACTTAGCACTCTCTCTCTGTCCTTATACTAATCTTTAAGGAGGATTGGCCTGATGGTATTCCTGCTATTTTGCAAATGAAGAGGCAAACAACATGGCCCAAGGTCACACAAGTAGAATTGGTAAATTAAGTAATAGAACACACATCTGTGTTTACTGGTTCTGTTTTTTTTTTTCTTAAAGATTTTATTTATGCTTACAGAACCGTACAGGCCAGAGATGTGGTGTGTGAGAGTATTCACCAGAGATAGAGTGGAGAGCAGAACAGGCAGATTGACAAAGTGCGCTGCTGAGGGGAGCAGCAGGCAGGTCAGAAGGGGTCTGCTACACCGTGTGGGTCAGCTCCCTGGCAGGGGATCGAACTTGTGCTGCGGTGGCTTGGAGAGCTTCATAATAAAGTGCTTTAACCCGTTGCACTTTCAGGGAGAGCCCCTCTGGTTCTGTGTTCTTTAAAACCATAGAATTCAGAGCAGAAAGAAGCCTGGAGAACTCCAAACTCATGTGACATTACAAAGCTAGTGTGCCAGGATTCTAGCCAGGTCTTTTCCTCCTGTAGACTATACTGTTTCTAGGTTTTCTTGGTGTCTGATCCTAGAGATGTGTTGCTACTGGATGAATTAGCTGATAACAAAGGTATTTGGGTTTCTTAATAGTTTTCTGTTTTCATGCCTGTACTTGTAATGGTGAACAACTTCCAAAAACATTTGAATACATTCTAAGGCAGCTTGGGATTATGAAAAAAAAGGAAGCCTTAAAGGCAAGCAGATTTTAGTTGTAATTCTATGTATGACTCACTTACTCACTAACCGTGACCTCATAGAAATTGCCCAACATTTTGCTTTCTCATCTGTAAAATGGGCAGGATATCACCTACCTTGAAATGGTTAAAAATAGTATATTATGAAAAAAAATTGTATGTTTCTGAAACATGGGATGTTCTTGGTAATACTGATGTTACTTTACAAAGTGTCAGGAAACTCACTTCTTGATAGTATTGACTGCTTTAGAGACATATAGTGACAACTAAGTTGAAAACAAGTTTGGGGATGCATTTGTAGCATAAATGACCAAAAGTTTCATATATGGGTATGTGTGTACCTACATAAGTGGGCACGAACAACTTACTAAGATCTTTAAATGTTTAATACTATCACTGCCACTCATTCAGTCCTGCTAAGTGTGACCTATTAAGCCAAGTGCATGACATCTGCCACTTACTGCAGTATCTTTGGTTTGTAACATTGTATAAGTTTCAGGTTGACAGCTTTTTGGTTCAACATGTGTATGTACATTATGAACACCACCAAAAGTCTAGTGTCCATTCACCATGCAATTTTCTGTTTTATGTACTCCTTATATATTTTCCCTAACAGCTGTCATTTTAATTCTTTAGGTACTAGACATGTAAAAATAGGTGTAAATCTCCACATTTTACAAATAGCAAAACATTGTAAACTCTCCCTAATCAAGAGCCCTAAACTAGATGTTGATCTCCTTGAATCTATCTGATTACAAAATAGGGGTTTAATTCAACATAAAATCTATGAACACAAAATCCATTGGTAAAAGGCAATGGGTTAAATGATAATGTCTTTAAGAATCTATGAGGAAGCACTGTTAATATAATGAAATACTGGGGTCAGTCTAAATATTTAAAAGTAAGTAGTTATGATAAACCACATCTGGTGGAATTCCATGAGCTATTGGTCTATGTTATGAGCAATAATGTTAATGGTAGACATGAATCTAGGGGTGAAAAATAATAAAAGTTATACCCATCTTAAGGATACAATTTTGAAAAATCTACATCTAAGTTAGAATAAAACCTGAGAAGAAAAATGCAAATAATGTGATTTTTCAGGGTAATGGATGTTATGTTATTCTGTTTTTTTTTTTTTTAATTTTTAAAAAGATTTATTTGTGCATACAGAACTGGGGTACAGGCCAGAGGCTCAGGGGCGGTGAGAGGCTTCACCAGAGACAGAGTGGGGAACAGAACAGGCAGATCGACGAAGTACACTGCTGAGGGGAGCAGCGGGCGGGTCAGGAGAGGTCTGCCATGCCATGTGGGTCACCTCTGGGGCAGGCGGGAATCGAACTCATGCAGAAGCGGCTTTAGATTCTCAGTGCTGTGCTTTAACCCGCTGCGCCACCAGGGAGCGCCTGTTATTCTGTTTTTAAAAAGTAATTTTGTGTACTCGTGTATGTAGGAAGAGGACTCAAGATCACATGCTTCCTATGTGGTGTGTACTGAAGAACAATGCATGTAAAGCATTCTGGGGGTTTTACCTAGATGGTGTATATCGGTTCCTCTACTTCCAGGAGACTTGAATATAGCCTCAGCATCTGACGTTTTATTGTTTCAGTTAACTAAAGACATTATCATTTAACCCATTGCCTTTTACCAATGGATTTTGTGTTCTTGAAAATTACAGTCAAAATAAGCAGACCTAAATATAACTATTTTTGTACCTTAATGGATTTATATGAGAATCTTTATCTTATTAGTGACAAAAGAAGCATGCTTTAAGCCCCAAGTAATATGTCCCGTTGCTGTGTTAGGAGGGAAATCCATCCATTGTCATCTTCTGTCCTCATTGCTTTTTGTGTAGCTTGTCAATCACAAAGCAAACCCTTTACTGCTCTCTGCCTTCTGAATCACTTCATATATTTTATGGTTGATATGTTTTATGATTTGTGTTCTTTTCTGTTTCATTGCATCCATAAAAAAGACTGGTTGAGGTGTTTGAGTCCTCTTTCTCTATTCATCTGTGAGTACTGCAAGACACAGTGCACTATTGATTCTAGCATTTCTCATTTATATTATGATTTTAAAGAAGCTTGTTAGCATATACCTGGGTAAATGGTCTTGGTGGTTTGAAAACTTACAGAATGTTTTTTCAGTTATATTCCAGCTAAGGATATTGTTAAATTGATTCTTTCTCTGTATCTGTCTGGCTTGTTCTTCCATTCCTTTAAAATTAATCTTCATGGAGTATGCAAGTTCTTTGTATTGTCTGCCTTTCTTGGGTTAAGTATTTAACTGAAATAGTTCTGTAGCATGGTCCTTATGTCTTTAAAGGGATTTTTAAATGGTTAGATCAAACTGCTTCAAAAGAAGGTGTTTTATTACTAATTGTATAAAATCCTTTCTTTTGGTAAAGATTCAGTACAAAAGGGGCATAAAGTGAAAAATTCCAGTCCCTCTATTCCTAGTTTTGAGAGGAAAACCACCGCTGATAGTTTCTTGGTATTCTAGATATTTTCTAGATAGAAACAAATTGGGTCATATTTACATGTATTGCTCTTTAACTATTTTTTTTTCCATTTGAAACGATTTTAGATTTCATAATATCAACACATTTTTTAAAATTAGTTTTTCCTGATTGTGTATAAATTTCTGTAACATTATGCCTGTGACCTTTTCCACTTACATATACGGCATAGCAAAGGATCTGTCTCAGGCAAAACTTTGAACACCATAGAAGTTCTTTCGTTGTTAGCATTACTGTATTTCAACACATTTTTTTTTTAGCAGCAAATACTTTATATTTACAAATCTAATCACCTTAGTAGCTTTACAGACTGCAAAATTTTTTCTGGGCATACATGTCATTTCTTATTTTTTCTCCCAGAAAAAGTGGTCTTGTATAATCATTGCTCTTTACTAAGTTAGCCTACATATTTTTTGTTGTGAGTGAAATTCATGAAGATAAGATTTAGGTCATAACTTATTTCAAAAGAATGAAGTTCACATGTTTTAGTGTCTTCTCAGAATGAAGTGCATATAAAAGATGCAGTTTTTGTCCACACAGTCTTAATTTATTTGTTTGTTTTTATTTTTGCATAGAAGAACTAGGGTGTAGGCCGTAGTTACAGGAGGTGAGAGAATTCATCAGCAAGAGCGGGGAACAGACCAGGTGGATTTAGTGAAATATATTGCTGAGAGGAGCAGTGGGTGAGACAGGCGAGGTCTGCTGCATCATATGTGGGTCACCTCCCTGGCTGGGATCAAACTCAGGTTGTAGTGTGATAGCACTAAGACTTAACTGACTTAACTCATAGGCCACCAGTGATTCCCCCACAGTCTGTATTTCTTTCTTTTTTTTTTTTTACGATTTTTTAATTTATGCATAAAGAACTGGGTATAGGCCAGAAGTACCGGGGCGGTGAGAGGATTCACCAGAGGCAAGAGTGGGGAGCAAGAGGAGCAGCAGGTGCGACAGGAGAGGTCTGCTGTGCCATGTGGGTCACCTCTGGGGCCGGGGATTGAACTCGCACTGAAGTTGACTGTGGCCAGTTTATAGTCCTGTGTCCTAACCCGTTGCACCACCAAGGGAGGGCCACAGTCTGTATTCTTAATAGAGAAAGTAGCTAAGGAAGCAAAACATTCAACTACCAAGGTCATTGTAATGATGAAAGCTTAAAAAGTATAGGAACAGAAAGGTGGTATTTATCTGGAAGACTTCAGGGAGTGTGTCTTACAGAGAGGGGACAGTGATTAAGGTTCACTAGTTTATCAGGGCATTCCAAACCAGTACCAACCTCTCCCCTGCGTTTCCCATATATTATAGTAGTATCCAACTGATCTTAGCTCCTTACTATTCCAAGTAGTTTCTTGCTTGAATTGTTTCTAATGCCTAGAATACTCTTGTACCCACTTCCCAACATAGCAGTACATTTCCTTCAGTATTTAGATTGGGGTCACCTGGAAACCATAGTAGAGTGCCCTTTTCCCAGTTAAGAGCTATTTCGCTGTGCCTTGGGGGTTCTAATGCATATTTATGTCCAGTGTACTTAATTGTAATTGCTTGTGTGGCACCTTTACTGTACTGTAAGTTCATTTGGGAGGTGGGTGGCAGCAGCTATGTTTTATTCATTTTCCTTCAACATTCTGTTGTGAAAAATCTTCCAACACACGTAATTGTACAGTGATTACCCATAGACCCAGCATCTGGATTCTACCTTAGAATAATTGCTATAGTTACTTTGTCATATATCTATCCATTTAGCCATTACTCCCTTTTATCCACTGATCACCCATTTTTGGGGAATGCATTTCAAAGTAAGTGAAAGGCATTAGTATCTTTCACCCCTAAAGACTTTATCATTAAGGTCTTTAAAGTTCATGTTTTATTCATTTTTTCTTACCTTTTGAAAATTGTGCCTGTTTTTAATCCTCATGGTTATCACAGTGCTAGTACAGAGGTGCTTAATGGTTGAATTGGAATCCTTAATTTTGTGCATTTGACTGTGAGTATATTGTACTTGAAAGGAGCAATTCATTAAGGGTTGGAGTGGAGAGAATTTCATAGAACAGGGATAATTATTATGATTATTAGAATAATTTATTGTTTAAATGCAATGAATTCAGGGATAGGGTGAAAGGGATAACTAAGTTGGGAGGATACCAGAAATTGATCCTAGAAGATAGGGTTTTAATTGGGCTTTAGAAAAAATGATTGTAGGTTGAGTGGAAGTGGGCAGCTATGGTTACCGGCTGAAAAAACAGATTGGGAATGAGCACCTTTCATGGACTAATGAGACAAACACTGATTAGAGCCATGGGTTTAATTTCATTAATAGAAAAAGCATTTTTTGTTACTGTTTTTGGAGGAGCTCATCAGGTTTGTCAAGGGGCTTGATGATATAACAAGTACCTGAATAATTTATCCTGTGTTTTTCTTAAACTTAAAAAAAAATACATTCTTTATCTGATACTTTTTTCAGTTGAGTAAATATTTGTCTTGAGTTATTTAGATTTGTTTAGAAGCTGTCAAGAAGAGCCCAGTGTGAGTTGAAGTCTATGTGGATTGAACTTCCTGGAGAATTTCTATCTTATGTATCTTAAACTTTGGCACTCTTTTAGGAAAGACACATTTCTTTCTTGTGGAAAGAATAGTGTGTTGATTGACCATTGGTGGCTTAGACTCTGGGAAGTTTCTTAAGGACATTCTGGGGAAATGCATCATTGAACTGTGGGTTTCTGTCATTTGAATGAATAAGGTTCAGATGATTAAGTGGCCCAAAGGCAAAAGGGGGAAGTGTGTGTGTTTCGCTTTCCCAGTTACTCATGCTTTCTCTCTTTCTAAAACTGGGTCATCCTGTGTTTCAGAGGTTTCTGATTTCGTGGTTTACAGCTGCTTTTTCTTTTTAAATTAGTTTTTGTTGAGGTAATGTTGGTTTATAGCACTACGGTTTTCAGGGTCTAGGGTCACACCTCTTCAGATTGATGCTACCACATCATGCCCCCACCAAAGCACCATTAGTTCTCCACCATAGTTGAGTGGACTGCCCTCTTAATTTCCACCTCCTCCCCTTACCTTTTTAATACTCATCCTCATCTTGCACCTCTATAGTCTCAATTCTACAGTCAGATTTCTAGGGTTTGTTTTGGTTCAGTTTTGTCTTTATTTATATTCCACATCAGTGAAATCACCTGGCATTTGTCTTTTCCTGGCTTTTTAAAAAGAAATGTATTTATTTATGCATACAAAATTGGGGTGTTGGGTATGAAAGGACTTACCAGAGACCGAATGGGGAGTAGAACAGGCAGATCTACTGAAATACACTGCTGAGGAGAGTTGTTGAGACAGGAGAGATCTGCTGTGCCATCTGGGTCAGTTCCCTTGCCAGGATGGAACTCGAGCTGCAGAAGCTGGTGATAGTTTGGTTGTATTGAGATTTAACCCCTGTACCACTAGGAAGGGCCCCCTCCCCCAAGATGAACTGTTCTAATAGTAGAAGACTTTTACAGTTCAATGATTTTATATAATTTATGTTGTGCAATGTCACCATTATCTATCATTAGAACTTTTTTGCTTTCCCCAACTGAAACTGTACCTCTTAAAAACTAATTCCCTCCAGTTCCTGACGAAACACCAATGTTTAAAATTTCTTTGTATTCCTTTTTGTTTTCAGAACTCGCCCACTAAGGATAAAGTGTGCTTTAAAAATTTTAAGTACTATGTTATAATCTCTTCTGCTTTTTCTGTCTGCTCATTTAGTTTATTTGATGTCTGTGACTAAGTTTAGTTTTTGCTATTTTTTTCAAAGTTTGAAATTTCAAGAATACAGTTTCATTTCTGAATAAGTATTACATTTTCTTAATTCGAAAGTTAAAATTATATAGGAGAGTATGCATAGACATTTCCACAGATCCCTGTCTCCTATATTCCTGCTTTATCCTGCCCATTAGGCAACTTTAAAAATAACCTTTTGTATTAATCCTTTGGTAATTGTATTAGTGTAAACAAATATCTATATACTATATAGGTTGCTTTTTATTTAAGTTTTACTTCTGCATACAAGAACAGGCCAAAGATATGGGGGCAGGGTGAGCACAGGCAGATCAACTGAGTACACTGCTGAGGGGAGCAATGCACGAGACTGGGGAGATCTGCACTTTTTTGTGGGTCTCCTCCCTGGCTGGGACAGCTTCATAGTGGACAGCTTCCTAGTGCTGTGCACCACCAGGGAGGGCCCTACTATATAGATTCTTATTTTATGGTTTCTTGTTGAATGAAAGCAAGACTTAACATGATTGTTTCAAGCACTGACATTAAGTGCCAGACCTAACAAAAGATTTTAAAAGTTGTGTTGATGTCTTTCATTGTGTGAGAGTTGAATCTTCCCTGCCAACTTCATAACTATCTCATGATCTATAAGTTATGATTAATAATGAAGGAGGTAGGTTAACTGGTAACTTTGTTAATGATTATGTAGCCACTTCAGCTGTGGAGAAACTGTGCCTTGCTTTCTATCTTTGGATAGAAAGAGAGACAGGTGTATTATAGTTGAATACTTAGTAAGTTATTGCCAGCCAAAGCATGGTTACAGAACTAACCTGGATGTGTGGGGAAGGGAACTTATGAAGCAAAATTTCAAGTAAATGACATAAGTGGGATATTTGGCAGTCATTGGTAGAATAATTTACAAGTAGTTAGAGAAGAAAACTTTTCCTTCTTTATTGTTTGGAATTCATTAATCAGGAAAGCTTAGTACAATTGCTGTTGGTTAAAGAAAGACTGCTTTTCGTGATGAAGAGGACACTTCAAGTACTTGACCCAAAGCAATAATCATAGAATAAATTGGGTGGTAACTTGAATGTGAAGATTCTCCTCATGCTGTTTTCCAGTTTTGCTACATTATTTATTAGAAACATTTTTTTGTGGTTGGTTATTACAGTGTATATTTTTCTGTGGGAAGAATTTTCTTAATTAAAAGGGAGAATTTTCTTATTTGACTGATAGCATATTATCATTGGTACAGTTACCTCCTTAAATCCAAAATTGTAATAACTATAAAACTCTCCAACTTAAGACAGTAGTTTAACAATCTCTGCATTACTGGCCCTTATTGAAGACCATCAGTTAAAATACAGCTGTTAGTTTTAAGCCGGGGCCTAAAGAACTGTTTTTCTGTGATCTGTTGGCTGTTCTGGAACCTCAACAGAGAATGGCTATTTTGAATGGAAGAAACAACCTATAAATCTCCCTTTGGGAGAAGTAATAACTTCTGACTAAGGGATAGAGATGGAGATAAGTATGGAGAAGAGCAAATGGCCAGAGTTAATTGATTTCTGCTGTCTTATTTGCTGTCCTATATGGACATTGGTAATTCAGATTTGTGCTTCACTCCACATTGAACAAATTAGTAATCAAAGTGCTTGTTTCTTTTAGCAGATTTAAAAATGAGAAAAAAGTCTGCATTAGAGTTTCAGATTTACTAATGCACAGAAACATTAGTCCTCTTAGATAACTGCCTTTAATAATATATTACTCTTTTTTTTAGATTCATCTATTTCTTTATGCATACAGAATCGGGGTACAGGCCAGTGGTGCAGGGGCGGTGAGAGGATTCACCATAGTCAGAGTGGGGAGCAGAATAGGCAGATCAATGAAGTGCACTGCTGAGAGGAGCAGCAGGTGAGACAGGAGAGGTCTGCTGCGCCATATGGGTCACCTCTGGGGCAGATGATCGAATTTGCATGGAAGTGACTGTGGCCAGCTTTGCAGTACATGCTTTAACCTGCTGCTGCACCAATAAACTTGTTATGGTTTTGGCATACAGTAATCTTGTTCTCATCAGTTGCTTTAGGAAAGTTGAAAATTCTTGTCATTCTAGAGCTCTGATTAAGAATTATTTTGTTGTCCCTGTTTTTTGTTTTACTGTTGAGTGGCATACTAAAGTAATGCTCCCAGATATGTAAAGGCACTGAAAATGGAACAGGTTACAGGGCAGATTGTAACATCTGATACTGTCTAGCACTAGTAATCTAACTACATGTATGAAACATTTAGGTATCTCTTTATACTGGGTCATTTCATGTAAACTAATAATAAACTCCCTCTCCTAAGTTTAGTGGAATCACATGCTACATTTTAGGGATCAGTAACTCCTAATTCCTAGTGTCATCTCACGAGGTCATTTTGGCATGAATTGCTGTTTGTCTGAATTGCTACAAGAAAGTTTTTAATGTTTATTTTCCAGCTATAAGTTTTGTGTTTTTCTCTTGTGGGGGAGCTTTGAGACTTGTACTCGCAAATTTTGAACAAGGGAATGTTGAACATTAAAATGAGTTTCAGTGATAGTTTTCATATCCTGTGCAATGAATAGCTTTAAATATATCTCTGGGAGTACCTCAGATTTATTTTATTTTATTTTTAAGGTAGGTATTTCTTTGGATTGTTTGCCATTAGGTTACATAAAATTTGGTCATTTTAACATGTGAAATACACAACAAAAAACTGTCAGTAAAATTTTTCTCAGTTTCAATTGTCAATGTCAATTTTTAAAATTACGTTTCAAAAGATAGCAATACTTAAGTATAAGATGCTTTTGTATAGTGGAAAGGTATTCTCATGGAATTGGTGATTTGTAACATCTTGTGAGTAGACAGTAGAGAAGCTTGCTTGATAAAAGGGAGTATACTTTTTTCTGATTAAAAAAAAGTATACCATCTTAACCATGCTAAATGTGCACATTTTTTGGGGGGGGGTACAATAGAATTAAAATTTTTTCACATTATTCTTCATTTTGTACATTTTTTGTAATCCCCGTGAACTTCCCACTACCAATTCACCCATGTGCTCTTCCCACCCCCATTTTGGCATTGCTCCCCTCTCCTCACCCATAGAATGTCTCTGGTTTATAGTTGTTAGTTGATGTTCTTTCTTAATTTATTAAAATTACTATATCTAGGGCCCTCCCGGGTGGCGCAATGGGTTAGGATGCAGCACTGCAAACCAGCAGAAGCTGCTTCAGTACAAGTTGATCCCCACCCCAGAGGTGACCCTATGGCGAAGCAAACCTCTCCTGACTCGCCTACTGCTCCCCTCAACAGTGTACAAGTAGGGCAGTCTGCCTTTTTTGCTCCCCACGCTGTCTCTGGTGAAGCCTCTCACTGCCCCTGCACTTCTGGCTTGTACCCCAGTTCTGTATGAATAAATAAATAAGTCTTTAAAAAAATTACTCTATTTTTTCCCCTGACCCCTTATACTCCTGCTATGAGTGAAACCATCTGGTATTTCCATAAAATTGATGAGTGGATCAAGAAGATGTAGTATATATATGCACTGGAATATTACCCAGCAATCAAAAAATATAATCTCATGCTATTTGCGGCAACATGGATGAAACTGGAAAGCCAGAAAGAAAAAGAAAAATACTGGATGGCTTCACTTACAGGAGAAATTTTTTTTCTTTATAATATAATAGCTTATTTTTACATCATTTTGTACATTTTTTTTTCATCTCAATTGTAATTTCCGTGGGTTCCCCATCACCGAGTCACCCGTGTGCCATCACCATAGTCCTGTGCACTTCCTCCCCCCAAATGTGCATATTTTAAAGTAAAATAACTTTGTTGTGAAGCAGATAGTCATAACTTTTTCATAATGCAAGCCTGAGGCTCTACCCATTAAAACACTTCCTCTTTTCCACTCCCCACCCCTTGGTAACCACCTGTCTACTTTGTTTCTGTGAATTTGACTATTTTAGATACCTCATGTAAGTGGAATCACAGTATTTGTTTTTTATTACTGACCTGTTTTACTAAGCATTTAAGGTCTGCAAGGTTCATCCATGTTGTAGCATGTGACAGGACTTCCTTCCTTGTTAAGGATGAATAACATTCCATTGTATGTGTGTTTGATACTTTGTCCATTCAGTTGTTGATGGACATGTGGGCTGATTCTGCCTCTTTGCTATTGTGAATAGTGCAATTATGAACGTGGGAGTGCAAATATATCTTTGAGATTCAGCTTTCAACATTTTGGTATATTCAAATATTCAATATTTGGTATATTCAAACATTCAATATTTTGGTATATTCGAAGTATATTGAAAAATATACTTCGAAGTGGGATGTCTGGATCACATGGTAGTTCATTTCTGATAAACCTCAAAGCTGTTAATCCATGGAAGTTGTTCCATTTTTTTCTATATCCTTGCAGATACTTGGTATTGTGTATCTTTTCCATTCTAGCCACCCCAGAGGGTCTGTTTAAAAAAAAGTATTCTTTGAATAGACAACCCGGGGTGTAGGCCAGAGGTGTGGGAGTGAGAAGATTCATCAGACACAGAGTGGATTTACTGAAATATGTTGCTGAGAGGGAGCAGTGGGCTGGACAGGAGAGGTCTGCTGTGACATATGTGAGTTAGTTCCCTGGCCAGTATCAAACTCAGATGGCAGCAGTGATACTGCTGAGACTTAATCCCTAGGCTACCAAAGAGGCCTCCAGAGGGTTTAAAGTAGTATCTCATTGTGGCTTTAATTCAGTCCTTTGCCCATTTTATTTATTTGGGCTGTTTGATTTTCTGTTGTTGGAATTCTTTATAAAAGCTGGATATTAGCTTAATATCAGATATATGGTTTATAAGTAATCTCCTGTAGGTTGCCTTTTCACTCTGCTGATTGAACACATCAGCACAATTCTTTAATGTATAAAATTCTTGATGTTCCATATATTACTTTTGCTGTGTATTTGGTGGTCTTGGTATACCAAGAATTCATTGTTAAGTCTGGTGCTGTGAAGCTTTCCTCCTATATTTTCTTCTAGAAGTTATAGATTTAGCTATTAACATTTATATCTTTAATACATTTTGAATTAGTTTTAGCTTATGTTATTAGGTAACATATGGCCCAGTTTTATTCTCTTATATGTGGATATCCAGTACTCCTAGTATAGACATTACTGTTCCCCATTGAGTTATTTTGGCACCCGTGTTTAAAAATCATTGGAATGTATATGTGGGAATTTATTTCTGGCCTTTTTTTGGGGGGGGGGGTCTATGTTTCTACACTCCCGTACAACACTTTTTTATTTTGGTGACTTTGTAGTATGTTTTGAAATAGGATGTGTGACATGCCTTCAACTTTTTTTTTTCCTAGTTGTTTTGGTTATTTGGAGTCCCTTGAATTGTATAACCTTATTCTGTTTTTAGAAAAAATGTTCATGGGATTGTGGTTCATAGGATTGTGATAGGAATTGTGTTGAACCTATAGATAATTTTGGGGTTGTGTGGATATCTTAACAACATTGTCCTCCAATCTGTGAACAGGAGGCCTCTTTCTATTTATATGTGTCTTTAATTTCTTTCAGCAATGTTTTGTAACTTTCAGTGTGTAAGTCCTCCACCTCCTTGGTCAGATTTCTTTCTAAGTATTTTATTCTCATTGTTTTTGGTGCGATTAAAAAAAAGATTTATTTATTTATGCATATAAGAACTGGGGGTACAGGCCAGAGGTGACGGGGGGGGGGTGGTGGTGTTGAGAGGATTCACCAGAGACAGAATAGGGAACAGCATATGTGGATGGACTAAAATACACTGCTGAAGGGAGCAGTGGGTGGGCTAGAGCAGAGCAGAGGTCTGCTGCACCACGTGGGTAGCTCCCTGGCCAGGGATCAGGGATGGAACTGGTGCTGCAGTGGTGCTGCAGTGGCTGCAGATTGCTTCACAGTGCTGCGATTTAACCCCTTTCATTACCAGGGAAGCCCTTTGGTGCTATTTTATTTTTTAAGATTTTTTATTTATGCATACAGAACTTGGGTACAGGCCAGAGTTGCAGGGGTGAGAGGATTCATCAGAGACAAAAGTGGGAAGCATAACAGGCAGATGGAGTGAAATACACAGAGGGGAGCAGCAGGCAGGTTAGGAGAGGTCTGCCGCACCATGCGGGTCACCTCCCTGGCTGGGGATTAAGCTGGCACTGCAGAGGCCACGGATTGCTTCACAGTGCTGTGCTTTAACTGGTTGTGCCACCAAGGAGGGTGCTGAACTTATTAATGGAGCTTTTTTTGGGACAGGGTTGGAATCTAGGATGTTATACATATAAGACCATATTGTCTCTTAGTAGAGCTTTAATTTTATTCCTTTCTGATTTGTATGAACTGTTAGTAGTATGTTGAATGGAAATACTGAAAGCAGTGGTTATCCTTGCCCTGTTTATAATCTTAGAGGAAAGCTTTCAGTCTTTACTATTGTATATGTTATTAGCTGTGGGTGTTTCACAGGTGGCTTTCATTATGCTTAGGTACTTTCCATTTTTAGTTTGTTGAGTATTTCTGTCATGGAAAGGTGTTGAATCTTTTCCAAATGATTTTTCTGCATCAGTTGAGATGGTCATGAAGTTTCTGTCCTTCATTCTCTTAATGTGGTGAATTACAATACTTGATTTTTGTTTGTTGAACCAGACTTGCAATCTGGCAATAAATCACACTTGGTCATGGTGTATAATGCTTTTAGTATGCTGTTGAAATTTAGTTTGCTAGTATTTTGTTGAAGAGGAGTTTTATATCAGTATTCATCAGGGATATTGGCCTGCAATTTTTTTCTTGTATCTTTATCAGGCTTAGATTTTCTTTTTAAAATAATTTGCATGCCTTAATCTTTATTTAGGACTACTTAGGGTTAAAAAGAATTAAAATAATTTAATATGTAATGTGATTCTATCATAGTGTAGAATTATTAAATGTAGAATCAGTTCTGAATTAAAGAAATAGGAAGTATTTACATTTGCCCATCAGCCTCATTATGAAATCATATTTTATTTATGAACTTGAATATAATTCAAGCCTATGAATTGTGTACTAGGGTGTTGAAAGAAGGTTAGAGGTTTTGTATCTAGTGGATGCTAATGCTGGATACTTTGTTACTAGCTGATGATCAGTGGAAGGTACAAAAATTAAATATGTACCATGTATGTTATGTTTGGGGGATCACATTAAAATAAAAAATGTTATACTTAGTAGTATCTTCAGGTCCCCATAGCTTGAAAACTGCTGTTGCTCAGAATCTGCCAGTAAGCCAATGTGGTGTGGGTTTGAAAGTAGTAATGTTTGTATCACGCTGTTTATTATTTACAAGTATTAACACACAAGTTTAGTTTATTGATGGTAATTTGATTTCCAGGTGTAGATAATTCACTTTATATCAGCTAATTGAATCTTGGCTTTGAAATGTTGATGACCACTACACCTAGTTGGTGATGACATTTTATTAACATACAGAATGTTCTGTCATTGGGGCATGTTTTTAAAAATACAGCGCCGAAATTAGAAGGAAAAAGATAAATACTGGATGGTCTCAATTATGTGGAATATTGAGAAACCAAAAAAGGGGTCAAGAAAAAGTCAAAACTAGGTGCTGACCACAGAACTGAGGCCGACAGCAAAAGAGGTAGTGTCGGGGAGCAGTGGAGGAGAGGGATGAATACATGGGAATATGGCAATCGTTCATGGGTGATGAGATGAAAGAACTGTGGGGACTATGACAATGTAGGAAAAAAATAATACAAATGATACAGCAAGATGAATGCAAAGTGTGGTGTTTAGGAATATGTGAGATGAAGAATGAGCATGGACAGTACTTTAAAAAAATTATTCATATTGTAGCTGTTGACCTTGGCAGGTTTACCTGTTCTGGTAATTATCTTTGGTTAGGGCCAGATAATTTCTAGTCAAGTGAAGCTTGATAGGGCATACTGTAGAATTAGCAGACTTGGAATTAGATAGTTTATGTGTGTCCAATATATCGGGTATGATATGGTATCTAGTGTCTAGCAGCAGCCAGTGCACTATGTTAGACAGATAAGAGGACAGTATTGTAGCATTGAGATTAGGGCAACTGGAGAGACACAGGGAGACTGTTTTTAGGGTAGGTTTTAGGGGCAGGATTCCAGTCCCTGGGTTGGTGTTGGTAGATATGTACAGTAAGAACAAGGCAGGATATCGATCCTTGGATAACTGAGGAACAGGGTGCAGCTGAAGTTGGTAGAGTAATGGGTCTGCAGGAATAAGGGAGAAGCCTTTCCTTTCTCCTTTACCCCTTCTTAGTTTGGTAGTGCAGTAAGTTCTCAATATTGTTGACCAATTGGAAACTGCAGCTCTAAGCAAAATGATAGATTGGAAACAGGCCCTTTCAGTTTCCATGTAACTGTTAAGTGAAACAAGGTTGAGTGAAACAATGTTACTTGAGGATCAGCTGTACTTACCTGTTGCTCAGTTGGAGGGAGGGGCATGCTAGAATTTTGGGGAAATCTGATGGTCCCTAGTGGGGCAAGCTGAGTATGTAGGTTGGGCCAGTTGATCTTAATTGTGGTCACATGGACTTAATCACGTTTGAAACTTAGGGAATGTGCAGACAAGGGAACTAGGAAGATTGCTGAGCACCTACTATAGAAATAATGAAAGAAAATATTAAGTTCAATTTAAAGATCTTTAAAAATGGAAGGAAGTAGGTAGTTGTTTCTAGTTTCACCTGGCTTTACTTTCTGGCAATGTGTAGTGATGCCTTATCTGTGTAGAGTGTGCCCCAGCTTATTCCTTCCCCTCTTCCTAGAAGTAAGACTTGTTTTTGAACTGTTATGGTATTAGTGGGGCTTGATATGTACTTAGTTAATAAAGCCTATTTACTTTTGATGTCCCCATTCCCTTTTCAGTTTTTCAGCTTAAACAGGGTAGATATTTGATCTCTTCAATTCATTAGGAAATGTAAACAGGGTTATTAATTCTTAGGTATGCAGATTTCTTCTAGTCTTAATGTCTGTAGATTGCCACTCCTGCTAGCAGGAACTACCATTAAAAATTCTCTAGCAAAAACAAAAACAAAACAAAAATTCTCCAGGGGCTTCACTAGTGGCCTAGGGGTTCAGTCTCAGGGCTATCACCACTATTATAGCCTGAATTGGATCCCTAGCCAGGGAGCTAACCCACATACGGTGAAGCAGATCTCCCCAGTCTTGCACACTGCCCCCCTCAGCTGTCTATTTAAAAAATCTGCTTGTTCTGCTTCCCACTCTGTATCTGGGGAATCCTCTCACCCCCACCCCCAGAATTTCTGGCCTATACCCCAGTTCTTGTATGCATAATAAATTAAAAATCTTTAAAAATTCTTTTTTTTCTTTAAAGATTTATTTATTGATGCAGAACTGAGGTACAGGCCAGAGATGCGGAGCGTGAGAGAACCCACCAGAGACAGAGTGGGGAGCAGAACAGGCAGATTGACAAAGTACACTGCTGAGGGGAGCAGCAGGTGGTTCAGGAGAGGAGAGGTCTGCCATGCCATGTGGATCACCTCCGGGGCAGGCAGGGATCAAACTCATGTGTAAATAAGTGGTTTAAGCTTCTTAGTGCTGTGCTTCAACCCGCTGTGCCACCAGGGAGGGGCCTAAAAAATTCTTTAAAGATTTAATGTTAACTTGTGGAAAGAATATATTTGCTGATGATACATGTGTTAACTATGTGTGCAATCAGACTTTTAGGTTAAAATTTTGTTACTGGTCTGAGTATGTGTGATCTTTGCTCTACGTCATTCTTTTCACCCTGTCATTTGCTCAGACAATTAGCAGGACTTTGGGGAGATTGAAGGTAGAAAAGTATCTTCTTGAGCAGTAAGTCTTTTTAAAGTTTTAAAGGCTATTGTTTATTAAGGGACTGTAGCTTTTATTTTGAAAGTTGGTATTTTGTCTTTTTTTTTTTTTCGGTGAGCTTTTCATTTCTTGTCTTTCACTCAAAAAGTTGCCATGTAGTAGTTGACATAGGAATTTGAGTATCTTTACTATTTGATCAGATGTGCTATTGAAGGAACTACTAGTTTGCCTTCTAACAACCAGTATCAAATAAATTACAGACTTTTGACTGCTATCTTTTAAGAACGTTGAATAAAAGGAACATTCCTTTGGGTTTTGTCAAGAGTTTGTAAGAAAGTTTCTGTTTCCTGCTAATCTTAAGTAGGTGAGTGTTAATGCAGACAGTTTTATGATACAATTCATTTTTTGTAAATGCTTAACTTTGAGATAGTTTTGTAATTTTTTAGGTATTTAAGATTTTTAAGAGGACATTAAAAAGAATTTTCTACCTTCATAATTTCCTTATTTTCATACACAAAATAAATTTTTTTTTCAATTGCCCACATTTCACTTCTGAATATGTTAGTTGTTTTTCTTTGCTTTGTTAATAATTGTTTTGTAACATAGACCTTTTACTGTAGCAAGCTTTAGTTATGTTGCCACAGTCATCATGTTACTAAAGTATTCTTAGTTTTAATACGTGGATGTTATATTAATTGCATTTTTGTACCATACATTAATCTGGTTGGACATTTCAGTAGTTTTGTATTATAACCTTAGCAGTTCAGAAGGGTATATACATATCCTCGATGGGATTTTTTTTTTTTTTTTTGATAGGTGGAGGCATGGAGGAAGGGTGAGTGTTAAGAGGTTGGTGGGGGTTGTATGTGCTGAGATTTGCTGGCTTTTGGCAGTCTAATGTTTCTGCATTTTTAGGGAAAGAATTAACACACTAGCTATTTGAAGTGTTTTTTCCCAATCCTGAACATGTGGATTCTAAGGGACATTATTAATGGCAGTTCTGTTTTGTGTTTTTTTATTTTCAGTCTTGAGACCACTTGGGATTGAATTAAAAGGACTTTGAAACAATTTAAGATTTAAAGACAGTATCAAAGAAACAAATCAGGTCTTGTGTGTAGTTTGTTTTCAGGGGAATAATTTTAATGAATTGAGCAAGTCATTATTTGGAGTTAAATATGCAGGCATAGGCCCTCCCTGGTGGCACTGCAGGTTGGAGTGCAACACTGTGAAGTTGGTGGTGGCCACTTCAGTGCTAGTTCAATCCCCACCCCAGAGGTGATCCCCATGGCGAGGCAGACCTCTCTTGACCCTCCTGCTGCTCCCATAAGCAGTGTGCTTTGCCTGTTCTGTTCCCCACTCTGTCTCTGGTGAATTCTCTCACCACCTCTTGCACATCTAGCCTATACCCCAGTTCTGTATGCATAAAAGAAATCTTAAAAAGAAAAAGATGTAGGCATAATCATATGGTTCTACATATTTGTGTTTATATGTGATTGTAGTTGTCCAACAGGCTTTCAGAAGTGGAAGAAGAAAGCTTTTTGTTGTTTTTTATTCATTTTTGTTTTTCTGAGAAGAGAGCTTGTTGCTGATTTTAAATTGGAATCTAAACTTTAGGTAACAGGCCACAAACATATTCCTTGTAGATAACATAAAGCTTTTAGATCTCTATATTAAAAGCAGTGGTGCTGAGAGCATTTTCTTAAAATTAATGCATAGAATTACAACTACATAACTTTTATTAACCCAGTAATAATATATGAATTTAACAAACTTTTAGTGGTAGTATAGTATGACCTATGTCCAAGGATGTGATTTAATTTTATTATTCAATCTATCTACAAATGTATTTTGCTTAGTGTTTGAAAGGAGAAACAGAAACTCGTTATTGCACCTATTTGTCCTAAAAGAAAAATAGTGATTGAGAGTCAAAGCAAATTTCATTTCTTTGCTTTATCTTCCAAAGTTGCTGGAACAGTAACTCTTTTATAGTAGTTACAGAGAATTGGTACATATGATAAAAAAAATCTCAGTTTTTCCTTGACATTAGGTGAGAGCTCCACCTTGTGATCTTTGAGCATATTAAAACAAAATTAATAACCTACTGTAGACTAGGAATGATGTAGTGAGTTTGATTATTAGTCATTTTCTTAAACTTTGGATCCCCAACTTAGGTCAAATGACATTAAGTAAACTTAAAGACCTTGTTTGTGGATTTTTAAATGAAAGACTTGGGTAGGGAGAGAATCTAATTGTATTTATAGGAGTGTAGGCTTTTAAAGTAAAAAGGTTAAAGCTTCCTGCTCTTCCTGCAGGTAAAGTTTACATTTTTAAATTCAATGCTAATTTACCTATTATCCCTTGCTCTTAAATTACTGAGCAGTTTTGTTCTATGAAGAACTATTTTGGAGGCAAATTGGTTATTTAGAAAATGATTGAGATAGTAAAAACTTGGTTACATGGAGTTTTGTTATGTTTAATACTACTAGGTGGTAATACTAGGTGTCTTGTAGTAACAAAAGTATTGCCATAGTAACTGTTACAGGTAATTCCATAAGGGCTCTCTATATTTCACCACTGTATTTTCAGTGCCCAGCATAGCATTTGGTAAATAGTAGATAACTTTTAATTGGTTGGTTGGATTTTTTTTTAAGATTTATTTATTTATGCATACAGAGCTGGGGTGCAGGCCAGAGGTACAGGGGGGTAGTGAGAGGATTCACCGGAGACAGAACGGGGAACAGACCGACTGACTAAGTACACTGCTGAGGGGAGCAGCGGGGTGGATCAGGAGTGCTGGGATCAAACTCATGCAGAAGTGGCTTTAGCTTCTTAGTGCTGTGCTTTAACAACTGCTGCACCACCAGGGAGGGCCCTGGATGGATTTTTTATATAATAGTTTATTTTTACATCATTTTGTGCATTTTTGCATCTCAGATATTTAGAAACATTTTATAACAAATATTCACTAGGATAGGGAGGTAGCCAGTTATTGTACACTAAAAAAATTGTATTATTTACACGAATGCAGTGTATTATATAATTCTTGTTTAATTTACTGCTGTTTGCTTTTCAGAGCTGATACATACTTTATGTCCCTTAAAGAGAATATGTTTGTGAATTAGCTTTAAAGTTGGTTTGAAATCTATTATTTAAGGAATGCTGCAAGTTGGGGCTATAAAGTGCTGGGAGAAGGGGAGAGTTAAACAGACAAAACTAGCATCACATGACCCCTTTGTTGCCATCCAGGTGACCTACGCTCCTTTAAAATACAAAGTTTTTCTTTTTAACAAAGATTACTTTTTGGAATGAGGTAGGACTTACCTGCCCGGCTAGCTCAGTTGGTAGAGCATGAGACTCTTAAAATAAAGTAAAACTTTTTTTGAGCGGCTTGGGTGTATCCTACATGTGATGGGCAAGCCTTAGAACTTTGGTATATCACAGAGGCAACTTGTTAAGTACCAATAAGAAAAAAACATATTAATAGTGGTTTTGAAGTGGGAGAATCCTAGGACCATAATTTAATACAAGAGGACTAAGCTGACAATTATGTCTAAAGAGCTTACAGTATTAGTACTTTTTAAAAAAGAAAAACTCAATATAGTGGTATAGACAACAGTTGTTTATTCAGGGTTTAATTTTGGAGTATTCATTCTTATATCTAATTATCTTGTTATTCATGGCAGCTTAGATTGAGGAAATACACTGTTTTGAAATTCTGAGTGTTAACTAAATACTAGCTGTCACAAAGTGCTTTTTAGAGACTTAAAAGTCCTTGAAAAATTGAACTGTGTTTCTTCTATAATATCCACTCTAATGGAAGAGATCGGTAGAACTGCATCAGTATGTGATATAGTTGAACACTTACTACATGGGTATAGTTGGTCTTACCTGCTTTTTCTTTTGGTGGACACCAAGTACTAGAGTCACTTGGAAATAAAATGAAAAATAAAATTAGTAAAGAAAGTTACACGTAAGATTAAGATAGAGAGCTTTAGCTATCCTATTTTCTCATTTTTTGTTGCAGACTTGCCGATTTCTCACTTCAGAACTGCATCTTTGAATTTCAATACTAGAAATAATACCCTTCCTGTAGCATTCACCTGTTATTCATGTGACATTACTGGTATTTAAATTGATTGTAGGTTCCTTGAGGGAATAGATCAAAGCTAACATTTTTACCCACCTCCCCCTATTCAGCACAGTGGTATTATCATGAAGTGACTATTTATTAATAAGTTAAACTTTGGACTATATGTTTCTTCTGTGGTAAAGGAACCCCCTTTTAATGTGTCTCAAAACTTTTTCTTAGGTTTTTATTAGCTCATTTCAACTGTAATACACACCATCAGTAAAATGCGTAGAATTTTCAGGCATCTTTTATTATTATAGTTTTAATTTTAAACTAATCATGAAGACCAGAAAAAGGATCCTATACGGTTTGTAGTTAGACTGTACATATATCTTATTTTTTTTAGAAGATTTAGTTATTTGTGCATACATAACTGGGGTACAGGCCATAGGTACAGGAGTGGTGAGAGGATTCACCAGAGACAGAGTGGGGAGCAGTATAGGCCAACAGACAAAGTACACTGCTGAGGGGAGCAGCAGGTGGGTAAGGAGAGGTCTGCCACGCCATGTGAATCACCTCGGGGCAGGGATTGAACTCTTGTGGAAGTGGCTTGAGCTTCTTAGTGCTGTGCTTTAACCCGCTGCACCACCAGGGAGGGCCCTATACATACATCTTTTTAAAACTAGGCTAGAGAATCATAAATGAAAAAAAAAAATGCCTATATAATATAAGCTTCTTTACTTATATCTGTTATTGTATGGCTGTAAGATTTGTAACAAATCCATATAACAAAAAGCAGTTAAACGTAAGGGAAAGAAATCATTATTTACTAAAACACATTTACAGGTACTGGGAGAATTTAAGTGTTGAGTATAACTACCCTTCCCAATGTTTTTGGCATGGTTGTAATAAATATGCACCTCCCACCCCTTTAAAGGAATTGCCCGTCTTAGAAGAAAGAAGCAAACCATTGTCACACACATAAATATATGACTGTATTTCTGACATTGGGGCGTTCCAGAAGATGATAAAGAAATGATAGCAGCTCCAGAAATACCAACTGATTTTAATCTGCTACAGTAAGTATATGATGATAACTTTTAAATACTTTGTTTTTTCCACAAAATGGGAAATGTATTTAATATAAAATTACTGCTTTCAGATTTAAAATGGAAGATAATCTATAGTTTGATCCATTTTATATCAATGCTTATTTGGCTCTGTAACAGTAATTATGACTGTAACATTTTAAAAATAAGATAGCTACACAGTTACTGTTGTACAGCTTTTTTTTTGAGGTCATAATTGGCTTTACAATAGCAACTGTTTTGAGGAAGTGTCATGAAATTCATGAAAAGTACTCTCATTAGTAAGGAATATGTGCCTTGCAGTAGTATTTAGGGTATAATGTCAGGATTTTGTTATAAAATTAAATAATAGGCTGTGAAACAAATACAGCAGGGTAGGACACATTCTCCATATTTTGTGCCAAAACAAATATGTGTACATATTGATCCATAGAGTGAATTTCACATATTTTCTGTATCCTTGTCTTAAAAGTTACCTGTATTCTTTATTCATCTTTTATTCTAATTATTCTTTTGTTTTTGATGTGGCAAAGAATTTGAGCCAATACATGTAATAGTGGTTTTCATACCGAGCTCCAATTTCAGTGTGCCTCACTGAAAAATGATCTGTTAATTTGCCTGCACAGCCCTTTAACTTCTCTTTCTGTCTGCTTTTGATGGTACATAGATTTTCATTTATAAAATTCTCTTTTCTTTTTTTTTTTTAATTTTTATTTCATTATTTTGCATACAGAACTGGGTTCTAGGGCAGAGGTGCAGGGAATGAGAGGATTCACCAGAGACAGAGTGGGGAGCAGAACAGGCAGATCTACTAAAACACACTGCTGAGGGGATCAGCGAGAAGGACTGGAGAGGCCTGCCAAACTTTGTGGGTTGGTTCTCTGGCCAGGAATTAAACTCATGCTGCAGTGGATGGCAGATAGCTTGATAGTTCTGAGGCTTTAACCCCTGTGTCACCAGGGAGGCCCTATAAAATCCTGTTTCATTGAAAGTTGTGGGTCCACTGGAATATTCCCAATATTTCAAATTATGATTTTTAAAAGTCTGATTTTAATCTCAGTGTATACCAACTATTGAAATTTCTTGAGGAAAACTTCTGTTTTTGTTTGAGGATACTGATGGTCTGAAAATTTTTGAATTGACTATTGGAAATCATGAAATTTTAAAAATTTATTAAGATTAGAGACAATTAAAAAATATTATAAACTTGACTGTTGATGAGTAGAAAATCCTGAGTAATTATGGCCTAGAATAGGATAATGAGTTAAGAAGAAATTGATGTTGTAGAAGTAGCAAAGACAGCCATTTTTTTATTGGCTATGTGAGGTGGGGATGCAGTTGAGATAGGAATGGAAGATTCATTCAGATGATAGATGATTCATGACCTTTCCAGCCACTAAAAGATTAACTCAGTGTGCTTCAACATGTTATTTTACTAGGAAAGGTTTTTGTTATTGGTGTTCATTTGGTCTTAAAAGTAGGTGGTATTAGAGAAAGGCAGGCTCACAAGAGTATTTCTTCTCTGATTGGGGCTATTTTAGATTTCCATCCTGACTACTCAGTTCAATTTTCTTCATGTTTTCCAGTTAGTAATCTAATCCTTAGTGGCTCATTCTTTTAGTTGGGGTAGATTGGAGATGAGGATTAAGAGTGTAATTGAGCCTTTGATTATTCTGTGGACATTGGAATATTGTGAAGACTAGTGATTGTTTGCATATTTATCACAATTACTTGAGCTTTCTGAGAAAGTCGGTATTCCACAAATGTGTTGGGAAGAAAGAAAGTGTACTTGTACACTATAAGATATTTAAATTTATTTTGCAAGGCTCTATAGGCATGTGGAAAGAATATTGATGACAACATCTTTTTAAGATGTAACAGGCATGAGTCTCAGGTTAACGTTATAGCAGCCATTCAGCTTTTGGTGCTTTAACTCTGGGAAATGGTATTTATTACAGGTGCTCTCCTAGTATTTTGGGAGATTGTTAGGATTGCCGCTATTTGCAAACAGTGTTTAAGTTACTTGGTTAGGTAAGTGGTAGTTATTTCCCTCCCTCCCATACTTGGCATTTTAACTATTACTTTAGATTCATAACGTATTCCAACTTTACATCTACTTGATAACTGGTTATTATAGCAATAATAATATAAATAGAAGATGTCTAGTAAGAAAAGATTAGCTTTACAAATGGCCTTTTACTTTGATTCCCTTTTCTTAAGGAAAACTGGTATTTTGCTTAGACATAAAGGATGGTAAAATTTGTAACTTTTATGGGTGTGTCTCAGCTCTAAATTCCCTCTGACACAAATACATCAATTTAAAGGTGCTTTTTGCCTTAATGATGAAAATATGTTACTATTATTAAGCTATATAGACCCATGTACATCTAGGAAGTATCACACGTGTATTTAAATTTGTCTACTTGCCTTACATAATGAGAAAAAAACCCCAGATTTATATATAAACATGCCCTTCTACACCAAAGGGGGATAATTTCTTGGAGCTATTGATTTACATTTTAGAGATTGAAGAGATGGAGATTTAATTCCTGCCCATTTACAGATTAGAAGATTGAGACATCTTAGCCAAGACCATCATTTCTTAGTAGTAGGACAAGCTCACCCATCTATATAGTTTTCTACCTTTACACTTAAAGAAGTGTACTTTATTTCACATGATTTAATTGATAAAAATATTTTATACATATCCTTTAGAAACATTCTAGGGCCCTCCCTGGTGGCACAGTGGGTTAAAGCACAGTATTGCGAAGGTAAGCTGCAGCTCCTTCAGCATAAGTTCAATCTCTGGCCTGGCCATGGAGGTGATGTGACCCACATGGTGCGGCAGACCTCTCCTGTTGTGCCTGCTGTTCCCCTCAGCAATGTACTTAGTCAGTCTGCCTTTGCTGCTCCCCACTCTGTCTCTGCTGAATCCTCTCACTGCCCCCGCACCTCTGGCCTGTACCCCAGTTCTGTATGCGTAAATAAATCTTTAGAAAAAAGGAACATGTTATATAGTTAAATCTATACTTAGAAGTACTATTTCTGAATGAAGTAGGAGAGGCAAGAAGATACTCAATATTGCTCTAATTAAACTTTATTGAAATTCCTTTTGTTAAAGTTTACCCTTGGGCACTAAGATTTTTGAATCCGAAAATGAAAACAGCCATCACAACAAAACACCGTAGACCAAGGGTTAAAATTTTGAGAGCCATTGGTTTTGATCTCAGTCTTGTACCCCACCCCCCATCTTGTCTTTCTTTGTCTCTACCATTGGTTTCATTTTAATGCTTTAGATTATTGTTTTTGTAGTTGGTTATGTAGTTTTATATTTGGTAATATGCTTTGGGTACAATGTTTTGGGAAGCATCTTAATTACATTTAGTCCTAATAATGGAGTTGGGTAATTCCACTAACTAAATTTTTCTTTTAGAAAATATGACAAAAATTAGAAACTCTACATTTTTAAGGAAGTTTTAAAATAATTGCTTCTCTTTCTGTTACAGGGAGTCAGAAACACACTTTTCTTCTGACACAGATTTTGAAGACATTGAAGGAAAAAACCAAAAGCAGGGCAAAGGAAAAGTATGTACTAAACTTTTGACTTAATTTGGCTTTTAAGAAACTCATTCTCATGTGTATGTATATATGTACATATAGTTTTATATATGTATACACAGTTTTAATTATGTCTCAGATGTTGTCAATGTTTAACACCCCCCCCCCCCACACTCTTCATTGTTGTGTAATCCTTCTCTACACATGTGGTTTCTTTGGCTTCTAGATTAAATACCTTTTGATTATCCCCACTATTATAAAATTCAAATTAATAAAGACATCATTGTTTTAGAAGTTTAATTTGGAATACCCCTTATGCTAAGCACAATGTGATATTGACTTAATTTTCTCATGAGTAGTCAAGTATAAAGCACCCAAAAAATGTAATTACCATTTGAAGTCTAATGGGTTGACAGTGGTTTTACTTTTTTATATTGGGGATTA
The DNA here is from genome assembly GCF_000260355.1 of Condylura cristata. Classification (NCBI taxonomy): domain Eukaryota; kingdom Metazoa; phylum Chordata; class Mammalia; order Eulipotyphla; family Talpidae; genus Condylura; species Condylura cristata. The sequence continues at coordinate 26,057,705 of NW_004567120.1, forward strand.
AAAACTAAAAAAGTGACTTTCTAAGTCAGTAGAATATAAGTGGGTAGCCCGAGTGCTATGGATAACTTGGTGAGTGATTAAATCATTTTGCTATTTTGGAAAGTGCATTTCACTCTGGGCACGTGTGTAAATACCTTGTGCAACAGATAATTTGTTTTTGTTCAACATCTTCTTTCTAAAAATAAATAATGGATCTATATATTCTCATGAGGTTTTTCTTAATATAAGCAATACTAAAATGGACAACAAACAAAAAACATTTTCCGATAATCCTGTCACCCATAAGTAATTTATTTAAAAATTTGAGCATACTTTTATACATATATGTATATTTAAACATGCTAATAGAATTTTACTTAAATGGAAACATACTATGCTTCCATTTTCAGCATGCTTAAAAATTCAAGAGCAGTTTTCAGCTTTGCTATTAGTCAGTTTTTTTCTGTCTCTAATTTTAATGATATTGTTGCATCACATTTTGCGTGTGGAGCATAATTTAACTAGTTACAGGAATACATTTTTAGAGTGTACGTAATCCATGTGTTTCACAATTTCATGTCATTTCTTAGTTCCTTAAAAGTGAAGTTGAGAGATAGAGAATATAAAAATGTTAACCCGTGGCTATTCAAAGGCAGCCAGTCTTACTGGGTAGTGTGTGACTATTGATTAGAAAACTAATTTTTATCCTATAACCATCTAGCAAACACAAAAATTCTGTACTTCTGACTTTGATTTAATCTATTAAGTTGGGGAATGACCTGCAGTGGCACATAAATCCCTGAAGATTTTGTACCACAGTTTTGTTTGTATAGCCACTGCTGTCAGTGGGTGCTAAGGGTCAGATCAAGGATTTATTATAATAAGCACAAATGTGTTTTTACATTGTGATATGTTCCATACACCGTACTACTAGTTTTGCATATATTATTTAATTGAAGACTTGAACAGTTTTATGGATTGCAAAGCTTCCTTACTTTATATATAGAAATTTCAGGTCTGGAGCACAGTGGTGAGTATTTGAGCCTGTGTGTGTTGAAAGATGGTGTTCATAATTCACTATAGTATACTTCCTTGGAAAGTCTTTGTAGTGATTCATTTTTTCATACCCAGGTTAGCATGTTTACCTCTTGTGCTTCCCTGTATTATCACTCCTTGCACATTGTTTTTTTTTTCCCCCACTAGCACAGCATATCCATTGAGCCATTTAAATTGTACTAATTAGTTTTTCATACCCACAGGAAATATAAAGGCTTATGATGAATTGCAAATATCTAACATATTTTACTTTTCTAGTGTATTCTTTGTAGTCGATCTTTTCTTTCACCTTTATCTCTGAGATATAGGTGTAGGTGTGTGTGTGTGTGTGTGTGTGTGTGATTTATTTTTGCATTGAAATAGGTATAGGCCATAGGTGTTGGGGGCAGGTGGTGAGAGTATTCACCAGAGATAGAATGGGCAGCAGAACAGGTAATCTATTGAAATACACTGCTAAGGGGAGCAGTGGGAAGGACAGGAGAGACCTGTGCCACATGTGGCTCAGCTCCCTAGCCTAGGGTTGAACTCAGGCTTTAGTAGGTCAGAGCTCTGAGACTTAACCCCTAAGCCACCAGGGAGGCCCTGAAATTCTTTTTAATGGGGACAGAAGCCTTTCATGCTGCAGTTAGGAATTGAATCACTTTCAAGAAGTCTGACTCTCATTTTAAAAATAGTGTAAATTGGCAGATAATATCTTTCAGTGGTTTGGAAGGGGTTTGAATGGTTAAAATAAGGTGATTTGGGATTCTTGAAAAAGGCAGAACCCTCCATGGAACCAAGTACAGAAATACACAAGCTGTCAGTGGAAATAAATAGTAGATCTGACTGTAGATCAGGGGTGTGCAAACTATGACCTGTATGTGTACTTCTCAAACACCAAAAATGGTTTTTATATTTTAAAAGGGCTATAAGAAAAAAATCAATGAAAAATATGACAGGACAGTGACCCACACAGTCTTAAAGTATTTACTGTTTGGTACTTTACAGAAACTTTGCTAACCCTTGCTTGAGATCATTGAAACACATAGGTTTAAAAGATGCTTCAGAAATCATGTTATCTGTAAAGATTTTACTACAACTGACATTTTAAAAATGAAGACTCTGGGCTAGAGAATGCCTTTCTTTCCTCTAAAGTATAACAGCTATGGGAGGTATTTTATGCCTGAGGTTTTCACTCATTTATATGTACCCCTCCCCCAATTCCCAAATATTGACACCTTCTTATAAAATGGTTTTATTTTCCATGGTGTTCATTAATGAATTTTCATAAGTATTGGAGGAAGGAGGAAGGGCCCAAGACAAGAATGAGGTTGATACCATCTATTTGTACTATCCAGAATTTCTGTGTTAATACACTGAAATGATGTTTAAAACTAACAATAGAAATCCAGTTAAATGTTGGACTAAGTATGTTACATATGTGGTAAAATAATTTTGTTATTCTTGTTGCCCACTCTAGTCTGCCCGCTAAATCACTGACTCCATGAAGCATAGTTCATCCCCATTTTACAAATCAAAAAATCTCAACGAAGCAGTGTTATTAACCAACATTTTTAAGACGACACATTAAATGGTAATAGAAATTTGGACCCATATGTTCTGTCAGTCTGACAGAGACTCTGCTCTTAATAACTACAATATCATGTGAGGTATATAAACAAAAAAAGGGATAACAAAAAAAGGGATAACACAATCACATTTTGCCAAGACATTTGTATCACATTCTCCTTAAAGTCAAGTTTAAGCATGTTATAATTGTATATCCTGTCAGCTGCCTCTACTACAGCTTTATTTTGAACACCTTAGGATGATTTAAATTAACGAACATGTATTTTTATGCAGACTTGTAAAAAAGGCAAAAAGGGCCCAGGTGAAAAGGGGAAAGGTGGAAATGGAGGAGGAAAACCTCCTTCTGGTCCAAACCGAATGAATGGTCATCACCAACAGAATGGAGTGGAAAACATGATGTTGTTTGAAGTTGTTAAAATGGGCAAGAGTGCTATGCAGGTAATGTTTATTATGTTCTTCCCAGTTTATGGGTATATATTTATTTATACTTAGTGAATTATATAAAACACATCCCTGATTTTTTAATTGTGCTTAAAATATTTCTAGTACTTTTAGAAATCAGTAACTAGTCAGAAAATTAGGGATCTGTATTGTACTTTAAGCTGTGTCTCAAGTTACTTTATTCTGCCTTAGGTTTTTTTTTTTTGCCTTAGGTTTTTTTAATGGCATATATTAAAAATTTTTTGGTCAAAAATATGCTGAAGTAAACCCTGACTATATGGTTTCAATTTCTGCTAAATTTACATAGCTGCCATTAAAATACAAAGGCCTCTTTGCCTATATTGAATTCTTGATTGAGTGACACATAGTGTAATCACTTACCCACTTTTGTGAGTGGAATTATTTTTGTCATTGTAGTCTATTATATATTTTATTTCTTATTCTGTTTCTTAGCAGAAGAAAAGTTGGGGTCACATACATGTCAAAATATCTTAATTTTGTACCTCCTGTAACTATGACAGTAGAGGTATTAAGGCTTCACAATGTATGTTGGACCCACATGGATTTAAACAAATTAAGCATCACTGTACTCAAAGAATACAAATGCCTAGTAAACTAATTTATAAAAACTATAAGTTTTTTCATTCATAGAATGTTTATTCAGTGAATGGTACATGTGAATGGTTTAGTGAGAATTACCTATTTTAAGCATTTTATTATTAATAAGAAACCTTGCTAAAAATAAGGACTAGTCAAATATGTGTGGTTTTATAAATAATTTTAAGCATCAGTTGAGACTAATAAAGGACACTTATATAAGTAAAATATAAAAATTGTTTGATCTGTTACCAGTTGTACAAACGTAATGCATTTTCTGCAGTTTGAATTGATCTTCATTTATATATGAAAATTTGCTTTTAAGTAGTTGTAATTAGGGTATGCATTCTCTTTCTTCTTTGATGTTAATCAATCAATATTTTAAAAAGTAATGTTATCTTACTGTGCAATGGTTTATTTAGTCATTTCATAATTAAAAAAAAATGGCTCCCCTCTTAATAGTTCCCCATTCAGGTTAATTTAATCAAATGGGTAAATTATCTTAGGTATGTTATATACTGTTTCATTATTTTTCTTTTTATATCATACCTTTTCTCTTGTTCTTTTGTTCTAAATAGTTAACTACAGGTTTTTTTTTTCCTTTTCTGTTGTTTTTCATTTTTGTTAATATCGGAAATTTAAACTTAGTTGCTGCTAATTAAACTGTAATCAATTTTATCTACCCTGTAAGTTTGTGTCTTAACTTTTTAGCTCATCAAACATTTTTAATAGAAAATATGAGGGATTTAGCTTTATATTTAATTATTTGTGTTACTGGTATCTTAGTGCTTAAACAAGGAACATTTTCCTTATTTTTGTATTGCTTATGGTTTGTCATACGTATAGAGTATGCCATTTGTTTTTCTGTTTCTAAATGTGTTTTCCCCTCAAAAGTAGAATGTCCACAGTAACTTTCCATTGACTTCTCTAAAACTTTGCTACCAATTTGTTTTGTGTACTACCATTTGTGTTAACTTTCTAACAACAAATTTGATAAGGGAAATGTCCTGTTAGCAAACTTCTCAAAGCTCTTCCTTATCTAGAACTTCTAGCCCAGATTTCCTTATGGCATCTTTAGTATTTTCTGCCCACAGTATTTAACTCTGTCCCTAGGCCTTTTGGTTTTTTCTCTTTGCTGAGAATGAAGATCCTTTTCTCCCTTTAATATCACATGGGGTTGACTAAATTAGATGTCACTATTTTTTTTGAAGAGTATTTTTGGGCTCTGTATCTTTCCCCCCTTGAATGTATATTCTATGGCACTTAGTATAGTTGTGTTTATGTCTGAATTTGCTTCTACATAGGTAACTAATTGCTCAAAGACTGAGCTGAGCATTATTTTTTTTTATTTCCAGAATAATGTATTTCAATAATTTGAGTGAATGAGTAAGTATGAGACTGTGGGTCCTAAAATAGTTCTTACATTTTAAGAAAGGGGAAAAAAAAACTACTTTGCCCCTAGATTTATTAGATAAAAGATATGGAATTTTATCAACTAAATTCTTAGTTTATTATATGATTATTTAAAGTTTTTTTTAAGATTTATTTATTTATGCATACTAAGGTACAGACCAGAGGTGCAGGGGATATGAGACGATTCACCAGAGACAGAGTGGAAAGCAGAACAGGCAAATCTATGAAGTACATTGCTGAGAGGAGCAGTGGGCAGATCAGGAGAGGTCTACTGTACCTCCAGGATCGAGCTCTCACTGAAACAGCTGTGGCTCACTTGCAAGTGCTGTCCTTTAACCTGTTTTGCCACTGGGGAGGGCCCTATTTAAAGTTTTCAATATATTTTAATGTGATAGATTATTTTTGTTACAGCAACCTTGCATTCCCAATACAGTCTTTACTTGATCTTCACGATGACTTATTTTTTTTTTAAAGATTTATTTATTCATTCATACAGAACTGGGGTACAGGCCAGAGATGCGGAGGGTGAGAGGATTCACCAGGAACAGAGTGGGGAGCAGAACAGGCAGATCGACAAGTACACTGCTGAGGGGAGCAGCGGGCACCTCAGGAGAGGTCTGCTGCGCCATGTGGATCTCCTCCGCCATGTGGATCTCCTACAGGGCAGGAGGGGATTGAACTGATGCGGAATTGGCCCAAGCTTCCTAGTGCAGTGCTTCAACCCACTGCACCATCAGGGAGTGCCCACCATAACTTATTTTTTAATACTAATGAGACAGATCATTCTTTTTTTAAAAAGATTTATGCATTTATGCATACAAGAACTGGGGTATAGGCTAGAGATGTGGAGGGTGAGAGGATTCACCAGAGACAGAGTGGGGAGCAGAATAGGCAGACTGACTGAAATAACACTGCTGAGAGGAGCAGTGGGGGCAGGTTAGGAGAGGTTTGCCACAACCATGTGGGTCAAGTCCCTGGCAGGAATCTAACTCACACTGCAGTGGCTGTGGATAGCTCCATAGTGTTGCACTTTAACCCGTTGTGCCACCATGGAGTGCCCATCGTAACTTAAATAAATTTTTTTTAAAGATTAATTTATGCACACAGACTGGGGTGCAAGCCAGAGGTGCAAGGGCAGTGAGAGGATTCACCAGAGACAGACTGGGGAGCAGAACAGGTAGATTTGAGGAAATATGCTGCTGCGGGGAGCAGGGCGCGAGTCAGGAGAGATCTGCTACGCCATGTGGATCACCTCGGGGGCCGGGGATCGAACCACACTGAAGCGGCAGCACCCAGTTTGCAGTGCTACGTCCTAACCTATGCATCAACAGGGAGGGCCCACATGCTAACTTTTTAATGTGATATGGTTTTATTTTAAGATTTCATTATGTATTTTATGTCTTTATTGTTGAGAATGGTCCTTGTTTCAGATATTTATTGCTACTTAAGAAATCACTCCAAACGTAGTGATGTAAAAGAACCATTTTGTTAACGCTTTATGTTTCCGTGGGTCTAAAATTTAGAGAGAAATAAGTAAGGATGTTTCTTTTCCCACTCAGGATGGTTGGGGGCCATAGCTGAGACTGCTTTTGAGATCTTGCTTGTGATACCTTGGAGGCATTTAGGATATTTTCAGTATTTTAGAAAGAAACCTTATACTCATTAGAAATCACTTTCTGCTATACTGTTCTTGATCTAGGCTGCTACTAATCTAATTCTATAAATTTGCCTGTTCTGGACATTTCATATAAATTGGATAATATTTATGGTTCTTTTTGAGTGGTTTCTTTGACTTAATGTTTTTAAGGTTCATTCTTGCTGTATATGTGTTATAACTTAGTTCTGTTTTATTGCCAAATAATATTCCACTCTTAGGATATACCATAATTTGTATATCATTTATCTTTTTATGTGTCTTGGCTTAGCTCCAATTTTGGCTATTGTGAACGGTGCTGTTATGAGTATTCTTGTATAAGATTTTGTGTGGACATGTGTTTTCATTTCTCTTAATATATACCTACGAATTGAATTGCAGAATCAAGTGGTATCTTGAGCCTTTTGAGGAGCTGCCAATCCTTTTCCAAAGTGGCAGCAACATTTAATGTTCTCACCAGTGGCATTTAATGTTTCATTTCTTCACATCCTTGCCATCATTTATACCAGTCTGGATTTTTCATTATAGCCACCCTAGTGGGTGTGTTGTGATAATCTTACTGTTGTTCTGATTTCCATTTCCTTAATAGCCAATATCTTGAGCATCTTTACATGTGTTAGTGTCCCTTCGCTTGTATATTGGGATCCTTTGTTTATACTTTCAGATTGGGTTATTTTGCTTTTTAAAATTATTGAATTGTAGGGCCCTCCCTGGCGGTGTAGCCGGTTAAAGCTCAGCACTAGGAAGCTAGCCACAGCTGCTTCAGCATGAATTCAATACCCCGCCACGGAAGTGACCCACATGGTGTGGCAGACTTTTCCTGCCTCACCCTCTGCTCCCCTCAGCAATGTACTTTGTCAATCTGCCTGTTCTGCTCCTCACTCTCTTTTTGGTGAAAAAAAGTCCCTCACCACCCCTGCACCTCAGATCTATACCCCACTTCTGTATGCATAAATAAATAAATCTTTAAAAAAATATTGAATTGTAAGAGTTCTTCATATATTCTTTTTTTTTTTAACGATTTATTTGTTTATGTACACAAATGAGTCACAGACCAGAAGTGCGGGGGGTGGGAGGAAGGGGGTAAGAGGCTTCATCAGAGACAGAGTGGAGAGCAGAGCAGGCAGATGGACTGAAATACACTGCTGAGGGGAACAACAAGAAGGTCAGGAGAAGTCTGCTTGCTGTGCTATGCGGGTCACTTTCCAGGCCAGGGATCAAAGTCGGGCTTCAGTGGCTTCGGATAGCTTCATGGTGCTACGCTTTTAACCCGATGTGCCCAGTTCTTTATATATTCTGATCACAAATTGCTTGTCAGGTAAAATATGATTTGCATATATTTACTCCCATTCTATCGATTGTTTGTCCTTTTTTTATTATTTCTTTAATGGAGTCCATTGAAACATGAAGTTTTAATGTTAAGTAAGTGAAATTCATTTTTTCTTTTGTTGTCTTCTTGGTCTTTTATCTAGACTATGCCTAATGTGTGGTCAGGAATATTTTCTACTCTTCTATTAAGTCTTCAGTCTCTTCTGAGTTAAGTATCGTATATGGTGTGAGGTAGGATCTAACTTCATTCTAGTTGCTGAAGCATTTGTTGGAAAGGCTACTCTTTTTCATTGAATTGTCTTGGCATACATATCACAAGTCAGACTATCCACTTTATGTTTTTATTGCTGGACTCTCAATTCCTGGACCTTTGAATTACATGTTTATCCTTACGCTAGTACTGTATTGTCTTGTTTACTGCTGTAGCTTTGTGGTAAGTTTAGAAATCATGAAGTGTGTGTCCTTCAGCTTTGTTCTTTTTCAAAATTACTGTGTCTAATCTAATCCCTTGCATTAGTATATGAATGCGAGGATCTACTTTTTTTTTTTTTTAAAGATTTATTTATTTATTCATACAGAACTGGGGTACAGGCCGGAGGCTCAGGGGCGGTGAGAGGCTTCACCAGAAACAGAGTGGGGAGCAGAACAGGCAGATCGATGAAGTACACCAGCGGGCGGGTCAGGAGAGGTCTGCCGCGCCACGTGGTCACCTCCTGGGCAAGCGGGGATTGAACTCATGCGGAAGTAGCTTCAGATTCTCAGTGCTGTGCTTTAACCCGCTGCGCCACCAGGGAGGGCCTACATTTTAGTTTTTACAAAGAAGCCAAATGGGATTTTTATACGACCAATTTGCCTTTCTTATTAATAATAGTAATGCTTACTGTAGGAAGAATGTTATTTTTGTTTTGTTATTCATCATCTCAGGCATTTACTTGTTTAAAACTATATTACATTCCATTATAGGCTAATATTTAAATATTACTCAGTGCATATTATCAATAAAAATAACATGACAATATTTTCAAGGATTTTTTTTTTAAAAAGGACTATTCCTTTATTGTAAGATTTTTATTTTATTTTGCATAGAAAAACTAGGGTGTAAGCCAGAGGTGCCAGGGGCGTGAGAGGATTTGCCAGAGACAGTGAGAATCAGAAGAGCCAGATCCATTGTAATACACTGCTAAAGGGAGCACCGGGCAAAACAGGAGAGTTCTGCTGTGCATGTGGGTCAGCTCCCTGGCCCAGATATAACTCAGGCCGCTTTGCTAATCCACTTTGCCTCTGGAGGGAGGACTAAGGGTAGTTATGGTGTTAGAACTGACACTTGACCTTGAGGCTGCCAGGGAGGCCCTCTAGGATATTTTTAACTTCACAAAGAAATAATGAGTAATTACACTTCATAGAGTTGTGCTCTATAGTTTTTAGATTCCTTTTACTGCAAATAAATAGAAGATAGCCATCATGCTGTGCTATTAAGAGATATTTTGTGAATTTTATTCTTGTTAAAACTTGACTTTATAGATAGTATATAAGTATGTATGTTAATTTGAAGTAATTTGATTACCACTTTTTAGTATTGAATTTCAGTAACTTTAATCAGACTTAATTTTAGAACATAAGGTAAAGCTTATTTTTTTCCCCCCCTCTGCTATAGTCGGTGGTAGATGATTGGATAGAGTCATACAAGCATGACCGAGATATAGCACTTCTTGACCTCATCAACTTTTTTATTCAGTGTTCGGGCTGTAAAGGTAAGAGAAATTTATTTTGGTGGCGGTGTTCTTTAGTGGTCTCTTCTTTTTTGTTCCACCAAACATTTACTAACAGTTACATGTAAAATAATGCCAACCTATTGAATTGCTTGCATTATCACCTTAAGATGGTATCAGTTAAAAAGAACATAGAACAAAGTAAGAACTCTGTTGAGACAGCTATTTTCAGACATGGAAGTTAACTAAACACTTGGATAATTTATAATTCTTATGCTACTTTTGTTAGATATATTTCCCACTTTCAGCATCTGGTTTTAGGAACAAAGAAATGGATTAAGAAGGGAGAAAGAAGATAATGAAGAGATACAGGTTCATATGGCAGGGATTTTAAAGTTTAGGGAATTAAAAAGTACCATGAATAACAGTAAGTAAGTAAATAAGTAAGTAGTTAAGGTATTGGTGAATTTGCCAGTTTTTTTTAAAGGTAAAACTCTGGAGTGGGGTCTTAATCAAAATATTTTCAGTTTATTTAGAAGGATTTTAAAGTTGGATGGCGAAAACACAGAATTCAGAAATGTCTTCTGGGACAAAAATAGTACAGATTTTGGCAGGGTGGGGGGTGGAAATTATGTAAGTTGGGAGTTCACACACCCTGAGCTGTAGTAGTAAATGAGTAAGGATCCCGGGCAGGTTCTGATCTATTCTTTGTCTTCCTAATACTTAGCCTATCCTTGAAATTCTAGGAGATAACAAGACAAGTAAGTGTTAAAGAGTTTTCAGGGAAATTACATTTTTTTAATGAAAATGGCACCCAAAACATAGGCACCAGAAGTGTCAGGAAGGAAGGTTGCAATATATTTAAAATTTAAGATGTTAAAGAATAACTGACCTGAATATCGATCTCAAAAAAATTCCAAGAAGCAACTTGTTTATGTCTATTCTTTTAATTCCATAAAACTTATTTAAAAATATTCCCATTGAAATTGAAAGAGAAGTAATATATATGCTAATGCATTTTATTTGAAGTTGATCACAATATTTAGTGCAGTATGCATATTTAACATTATATATGTGAGACCTGATAGGCATCTTCATTATTTTATCAAGTCTACTGATGCCAATGCCAATATTCAGTGCTAATATTGCCTATATTTTGCCCATCTCAGTTTTTCTGGGAAAGAGTGCATGTGCCTGTTCCATTAATACAGGCAAGGCCATGTACTTTTTCTTTAAATGTTTTTGAGAGGTTGATTATAGAGCTGCTGTACTGGTGCCAGTCCTCTGTGTAACACTATGGTTTGGTCAGTTTTCCTGTCATAATTAGATTTCTGAATTGTAATTTTAAGACATGGTCCTAATCGTGTCATTTTTCTTTTAACAGATTCATTTCTTTTCTGGCATTAGTGTGTTTATTTATAATACAGATATTTGTCACATAGCATTTGGATATTTGGATATATCTTGTCACAAAGTAGGTTGCAAGATTTTTTAAATTAAGGCGCTAAAAACTTAATTAAGGTAGACTTAATTACTATTATAATAACATTTTAGAATTTAAAAATGTCCCGGAAAAGCAGAGTTTACCATATAATTAAAGTTAAGGTCATTAGGTACTTTAACAAATAATTGTTTTGATAGAATCCTCTTATATTCTCTTGAGAAACTTTCATGAGCAGAAAAAGTGTACTTAACCTTTTCCTATATACTTAGGGTTGTCATTATTAGCATCAATTATTTTGCACTGAATGGCTCCAGACTCTTCTGGAGGTGGTGCTGTGGCCAGTATTGTTTACTTTTTTCTTTCCCAGTCAGCTCTCTCTGTCAGTTTGCCCATTTTTTGTAGTCTCACTTCATGCTTCTCATACTTGTAAGGCAGTGGACTCTGAGTGGTGCCCGGAGTTTATGACAGCCTGTTTCTTTTCTGCTTATTTTGGGGTTTGGGGCAGTTATATGGCCTTTAAGATGAGAAGAAGTGCTTTAGAAATGGGATTTTTGTCAAAATGTATTATGTTTGCTGTGAGATTTATATATAAATGTTTAATTTCTTTGACATTGTTTTAGGGGTGCGTTACTTGTCCTTCTTGAGTATTTTGCCAAGTCTACCACACCTGGTAAAATATTCTGAAGAGATAATATGATTCTAGATTTAAATTAAGAATTTATTGAGAATGTGTTTCTTTCAAATGTGCTAATATTGTAAAAACAACCATTTGGTTCTTTAATGTTGTGGTAAGTAGGGCTTTACCTTACCACCATTAGATATTAATCTTACCTCAGAGTTATGTAGCATGATATATAGTTCAGTAGCCTCAGATATATTATTTAACTTCTCTTTGATTTAGCCTTAGTTTCACTTATCTGTTACCAGGGCAAAAAGTATGTGACATGGTTGGTATGTAGGAGGCTCAATGGATACATGGTTGGTATGTAGGAGGCTCAATGGATACTAATTTCTGTTCTGGTAGTTTAAAACTACCAGAAAGGTTTAAATTGCATGCCCATAAAGAAGGTACTCAGAAGCTCAAGTATTGGTTGTTCTTTTCAAGTTTGGGATTGAGAAGAAAGTATGATGTTTTAAGATTTATGTGCATATACACAAACATACAATATATAACTCTGGCCAATTGAGATAAATCTTTATTATACCCAATTTTTATGACAACTCTCATTCTTGTACCAAGACATTCTGTGGTAAGACTGTCAAAGAATAAACGACCCAGAATTAAGGTTTTGAAAATCCAGTCTTCACATGTTTTGTTTTTTTTTTTCCTTAAGTCTGACACTGACACCTCCTCAGTGGAAGTACATGTTCATTTTCCTGTGTTGTTTCCTTTTCATAACTTTTTCCTAGAAATATTTTCTGACATTTGATCTCTGTCTGACACCCCCTCAGTGGAAATACATGTTCGTTTTCCTGTGTCGTTTCCTATTCATAACTTTTTCCTAGAAATATTTTCTGACATTTGATGTCTGCCTGGCTAACTTTTACTACTTCTTATAATGTACATACTTTATCTTTCCTATCTGTACTCCTTTAAAATTCTAAATGTCCATATCTAATTCATTCTGTGTAAAACACCTGAGTTAGTACTCATCTCTCTTCTCCCCTTCCCCCCCTCCCTTTTCTTTTTGGTGTGGTTTGTGAACAGTCATTCTCATTCAATAGAGTATTTTATATATTACCTTTAATAGTTTATAGTTTTTTGTACAATGTTTGCTTTCTCCTCTCAGGTATAAACCCCATAGAATTCCATGCGGAAATCACCCATGCACCATCACCATTGATTCCTTGTGCGAGCTTCTCCCCCCCCCCCCCCCCCCTGTTTTGCTTTTTCTCCCCTCTTCCTTCCCTGGAGAATGCCTTTTTGTTGTTACTGTATTTTCCCCTTCATCCCTTATTTGGTTCCCCCATATTCATCCTATAAGTGAAACTATCCAATACTATTTTTCTTTTTCCTTCTGACTCATTTTATTGAGCATAATCCCTTCTAGCTCTGATAAAACCTTTTTAAAGGCTTGGTAAGTAAGGCATGTTGCCTTATATATCTTAGTGTTCAATAAAGATGCCTTGACTAAAATGAACTCTTCATATTACTCTTTCCTTATTATGATCAGGTTCACCCTCACTGTTTCAAATGTTATCAAGGATACCACCTCATACTTGATGATATTTGGTATATATTAAATGAGCTTAAGCCAGTATACATATTTTAGGTAAGAGCAGTAGTAAGTCCCATAGAAATGGCCAAGGCTGATTGTACAATAAAAGAAGGACTCTTGTTAGAAGTATGGGGTTGTTTCTTATGCATGTTGAGAGTGACATTTACTTGTTTTTATTTATAGCATTGTATCATGGTAAAGATCGTGTGATAAAGTGTGCCTTATTATGTGACTGCAGACATTTTAGTGCCCTTTTTTTTCATTTTAGTGATTTTTAAAAATTGTGCCATGTATTAACTTCTCACACTTGCAAATTTCAGGTGTTGTTACAGCAGAAATGTTTAGACATATGCAGAACTCTGAAATAATTCGAAAAATGACTGAAGAGTTTGATGAGGTAACTTATTACTCCAAATACTTTTATAAAGTTATGAACATTGGTCTTGATTTACTATGGAAAGTATTCTTAAAGTCTGAAAGTATAGTGCATAAGTTTTTTGGTGACAAATTCAGTCAGTTAATGGTTATGTGATCCTGGGTAGATTGATGCATTAACATAATTTTTATTATATATAACACTGGATTTATAATAGCACTTCAAAAATTTTTTATGAAGATTGAATTTATTAATGTGAACAATTTCTTGACATTTTTCAGTGCCTGAAGTATAGTAAAAACTTAAGTGGTTACTGTTATAGTCAAAAAGTTAAAATTTAAAGAATAAAATTTAGAGCCTAAAACAGGAGTGTTTTCAAAAAGATTTGGTCAAATACTGGGAACCAGGTAGTTTAAACAAAGGAATATATTATTTTCTTGTTTAAAATCTTTACTTTCCACGAGTAGTAATAACAATGGTAACTAATAATTTAAACTTGAGTTGATTATTTATCACAGTGTGATGTCTTTGAAGAATTAACCAATAAAGACATACTTAGATTTACTATAATCTATAAGCTTTTGTAGGGCATGGATTTTATTTGTTTTGTTCAGTATCTGTATTCCAGCACCATTAGTTTTAGTCTTCAAAAATTTTCCCATGAATTTTCAAGTAGTAAACCTTGTCTCATTTGAATATTATTTGATCATAATTTTTCCCCTTAATCTGTTGAAAGAATTTTCAAGATCTAAAAGGTAGGCAAGAGTTGTTAAAAACAGCGTTGATGAGGGCCTTCCCTGATGGCACAAAGGGTTAAAGCGCAGCAGTAGGAAGCTAGCAGGAACAGAAGCTAGCAGAAACCTCAATAGGATATATCCCAACCTAACCCAATGGAACTGCTTCAGCAGAGTCTGATACCAGCCAGGGAGTGACCCACATGGTGCAGCAGACTTCTTTTGTCTCTCTTGCTCCCCTCAGCAGTGTATTTCAGTCAGTCTGCCTGTTCTGCTCCCCACTCTGTCTCTGGTGAATCCTCTCTACCTGCGCCTCTGGCCTGTACCCCAGTTCTGTATGCATAAATAAATAAATCTTCAACAACCAAAAAATCATTGATGATCATTAAGTTGTTGTAAATCAGTCTCTAAGCAGTTGAGAGGTTATTATGGGTATTTTAACTTTAAAATAAAATGTTTTAGTGAGAACCTTCTTATTAAAAGAAAGAACTATTTGAGGTAAGAATCCTGAAACCTGATTTGAAAGTACCAACAAAACAAGTTCAAATAAAAATTAAGATGACACATTTCAATAATTTCAATATAGTCACTAAATAAGTCAGAAAATATGGAAGAAAACCTTTTGAGGGAGGAAAATGTCCTTTTTCTCAAATAAGAGTCATTTGAATTTATTTATGTTATACATAAATAAATACATAAGTTTATTTATGTATTCCAATGAGACATTTAATTGCTAAAAAAGTTACTGAACTGTACTAATAAAATGACGTTAAGGGTTTTCGATACTCGTCAGAGACTGAGTTTCTGTGTATTGGCCTGTACTTTTTGTTTTTAAAGATTTATTCATTTATTTATGCATACAAGAACTGAGGTTTAGGTAAGGGGTGCGAGGGTGGTGGGTGGTGAGAGGATATACCAGAAACAGTGGGAACAGAACAGATGGATCTACAGAAATGCATTGCTGAGGGGAGCACTAGGCCAGAGGAGAGGCCAGCTGTGCCATGTGGGTTAGCTCTCTGGCAGAGTAGATAGCACTTCATAGCACTGTGTCTTTATTCCCTGCACCACCAGGGAAACCCTTTTCTTGTTACTTAATGACTTGATTTTTTTAATGGAGAATCTTAATGTAATTTCATTGGAAGATGCCCATCTTTGAATAGAAGGATTTCTGAGTCCTCTCTTTCACAGGATTATACTGTCTTTGTTTTGTTTTCTTTAAAAAAATATTGTTTGGTTGTTTATTTACTATTTGATATCTTGAACTTATGTTTATTCATTTTAATCTTTTGATACTTTATGCATCATTTTATTTGACTGGCTAAGATGATGATTTCATAGTTTTGAATCAACTTAAGAGAATAGATTTTATTATTTTTGTTTTAAAAAATTAGTATATATATGTTCATTGGAATGTTTAGTTTCATTTGAGAGGCTTTACTAGTCCGTATTTCATTGGTTAATGTACATTCAGAACACACTTTGCTTTTAAAAGGATATAGATGTTCAGATGTATCTCTGTCTTATCTCTATCTTTGTATATACTTCTACTGCTTAATTTGAGGATTTATGTGAGAAAAAAGGGTGAGATGGAGTCTTACCAGTTTTTGCCTCGAGTATTTTTTAAAAAAAGTAAAATTTCATTAAGTCATGAATTTGAAATTGCTGTTTTAAATTTTTGTTTTAGGATAGTGGAGATTATCCACTTACCATGGCTGGTCCTCAGTGGAAAAAATTCAAATCCAGTTTTTGTGAATTCATTGGTGTATTAGTACGGCAGTGTCAATATAGTATCATATATGATGAGTACATGATGGATACAGTCATCTCACTTCTTACAGGATTGTCTGACTCACAAGTCAGAGCATTTCGACATACAAGTACCCTGGCAGGTTAGTATTTAGCAACAATTTTTTGTTTCCTTAGATTAGAGATGAAAATGATTTTCACTTGAGAGAAATGAAGAAACACTGTTTATTAAGTAATCACTAAGAGCATGCTCTGTCTTTTTCTAAACTCCTAATTACTGGGAACATGATAGAATTTTCAGTTTTAATTCTGTGAAAGCATCCTATAGTTCTATATGTAGATTTTCGCGGTGGTAAACCTATTTCATTACTTTCTATACCAGAGGAAAAGAAAAGTGGTGTTTAAGGATAGAAAAATGAGTTACCAGGTAGGATATTGACAGCAAATTTGGGAAGACTATCAGTCATTATGAATGTGTAGTCCTAATAAATCTTATTTTGTC
This sequence comes from Condylura cristata, assembly GCF_000260355.1. NCBI lineage: Eukaryota > Metazoa > Chordata > Mammalia > Eulipotyphla > Talpidae > Condylura > Condylura cristata. Next base: position 26,074,473 of record NW_004567120.1, read on the forward strand.
TTCCTCATATGCTGGTCCTTAGAAGATGATGCTTACTCTTACCACAAAAACTTCATTTTTAAATATTTCTGAGTAGAGACTAGATTCTTGATCTTTAAACCTTAATGGAACAAATTACATTTTTGAAAATAATATAATAGTTTATTTTTATATCATTTTTTTTGCCTTTTTCCATCTCATTTGTAATCCCCGTGGGCTTCCCATCACCAAATCACCTGTGTGCCATCACCATAGAAATAAATTATATTTTTAAATGTCAAATAATTTTTGAAAAGTAAGTTTGGTGGTGATGTTGATAAAATGTTTGGTTACTTTATGCTAAAGGTGTAATTGTTAATACGCTTTACTGAATATGTGCTTTTTGGTTTGAGTTTGAATAAATCAGCTAGGTGTTACTATGGTATTCTAAGCCTTAGTAAGAGATTACTTCTATTCATATAAAAATTTTTCATATGCTAACGGTAGAGATATTTTTTTTCTTTAGAATATTTTTTCTAAAGAGTTAAAACTGTGATTACAGATGTGCTTCTACTAAGTCCTCTTTTTTTTTTACATTTTTAAACCAATATTTTGTGTGTGTGTGTGTGTGTGTGTGTGTGTGTGTGTACACTTTTACAATATTCTTCATTTTGTACATTTTTCATCTCAGTTGTAATCCCCATGGACTTCCCACCATCCCTTCACCCTTGTGCCATCACTATAGTCCCATGTGCTCTTCTCACCACAGTTTTGATCTTGCTCCCTTCTCCTTCCCCATAAATTATCTCTGGCTTATAGTTGTTAGTTGATGTTCTTTTTTACTTTATTTTATATGTAACATAACACAACACAACTCAACATATATATATATATAATATATATATATATATTATAATAATATATAGGCTTATTTCACTAAACACGATCTTTTACAGTTCCATCCATGTTGCCACAAATTTATCTTTTTAATTGCTGAGTAATATTCCATTGTGTATATATACCACATCTTCTTGTTCCAGTTATCAATTTGGGGCATTTGGGCAGACTCTACATCTTCCTTATTGTAAATGGAACAGCAATAAACATAAGGATGCAGGTGTCCTTTTGAATGACTTTTTTTGTGTCCTTTGGTAGATACCTAGGAGTGGAATTGCTGGATCATATGGAAGCTCCATTTTTAGCAGTTTGAAAAACCTCCACACAGATTTCCATAGTGTTTGTACCAGTTTGCATTCCCACCAGCAGTGTAGGAAAGTTCCTTTTATCCCAGGCTGGTTCAGCGTTCAAAAATCAATTAATGTAATCCAACACATCCACAAAAAGAAAATAAAAACCATATGGTCATATCAGTAGATTCGGAGAAAGCATTTGACAAAGTCCAACATCCATTCACGATAAAGGTACTTGAAACTCTTGGGATAGAAGGAACATACCTTAACATAATAAAGGCCATATATGACAAATCCATAGCCAGTGTCATTCTCAGTGGTGGTAAGCTAAAATCCTTTCCCTTAAGGTCAGGAACAAGACAAAGATGTCCACTTTCACCACTGCTTTTCAGTATAATACTGGAAGTCCTAGCCAGAGCAATAAGACAGGAAAAAGGCATACAAGTAATCCAAATAGGGAAAGAAGTAGAACTATCATTATTTGTAGATGACATGATAATATATATAGATGGAGAATCCCAAAAACTGCAGAAAAACTCATCAAAATAATAAACCAATTTAGTAAAGTAGCAGGATACAGAATCAACACACAAAAACCAATAGCTTTCCTATACACAGTCTCTCTGAAGAAGAAATGTGAAGAAAACCATTCCCTTTATAATTGAAACAAAAAGATCCAATACTTGGGTATTAACCTAACAAAAGAAGTGAAAGGACTCTACAAAGAAAATGATAAAACACTGTTAAAAGAAATAGAAGACAAATGGAAAGAGATCACTTGCTCATGGACTGGAAGAATTAAAGTTATTAAGTCCTTTGTTTTAAAGAAAATAAAATACAGTTTCCCTATAGGTTTTGTTTTTAGTTTGAAAGTCACAAATAACAAATGTGACTTTGCTTTTTTAACTTAAGTTGTCATTTAATGTCAAAAACTTGATAGCTAAAGTAAATAACAAATACATTGGTATAAGATGAAAGATTTTTTTTTATCTATTTTTACAAGAACTGAGGTGTAGGTCAGAGATGTGGGGGCAGTGAGAAGATTCACCAGAGACAAGAGTGGGGAGCAGAACAGGCAGATCTACTGAAATACACTGTGGAGGGGAGAAACATGTAGGACAGGAGCGGTTTTCCTGCGCCATGTAGGTTAGCTCCCTGGCCAACATCTGGATGGAGCTCATGCTGCAGTAGCTGGTGATAGCTTGATAATGCTGAGACTTTACCCTTTGCCACCACAGGAAAGCCCAAGGTAAAAGATTTTAGATTAGAATGACAACCTAGTTTGTTGAGGGTGTAAAATAACTCAGAGCAAGAGATTGGAAAAATCTCTTTTTAAAGAGAGCGAATAGCCACACATTAAGTTGTAGTGGTATATTGTCTTACTATTCAGTGAACCAGGTCTGAGCAACAGACTGGAGTATGCTAACACATAAAATGGTAAGATTGTACAATTAGTAAAATAAGGTAGGGATTTGGAGGAAGTTTGTTTAAAAGCATTTTATTAAATATTTTATTTTTTGTACTTCTCCATCCCCCCTTTGTACTTCTTGATTTTTCTTCTAGCTATAGCCTTATAATTTTACCATTCATAGTTATAAAGCTAATATGTAAAGGTGAGATTAAAGGAAATCCTACTGATATAACTCCATCCTTTCTACATACACAGTGTAATAATTTGACATAAGGCACTCAAGTTCCCCTCCCTTTTGGTTTATTGAGATAATTAATTGCTTAGGTCAATCATGATCTCTGCAAAAGGTCCTTGTAGGGGATATGTGATTTGAGCATAGTCTGAAGTGAGATTACATTCTTTTGAATCCTTCTTTAACTACTTGTAACAACTGTAATTTGAAGCACATTTCTTAATTTCTGCATTTCGATTTCATCATGTATGAAGTGGGATGATTAAGTTTGAGATCTGTTGAGAGGATTAGATGTTAATCCATGGAAAGAATGTAATATTTAAGTAACTGGCTTATAGTATTTAATACAATTTAGCTATTACTTTACTGCTATTATTTATAGCAGTTGTAGTTTTCCTTTCCATTAGAAGCAGAGCAGCCCATCTTGCTTTTAATTCTCTTAATTCTATTTTAAGCTGTAAATTTTTTCATCTTTGAGACTAATTTCAATATTTTCTGTTTAAAAATAGCTATGAAGTTAATGACAGCTTTGGTGAATGTGGCACTAAATCTTAGCATTAATATGGATAATACACAAAGACAATATGAGGCAGAAAGGAATAAAATGATTGGAAAACGAGCCAATGAGAGGCTAGAACTTCTGCTACAAAAGCGGAAAGAGGTAAGCTTTTATATTGGATATTTAAGCTATTGCTATGTAATCAACTTAATCACTATTAATTATATTGGTTAGTTTACCTGGTAAAATTTATTGAAGATTTAAATTTAACATTTCAGTTGTTTATAGGTCTTTTTTGATGACTCTCCATTTCATCACTATGTTAATGTTAATGTTTTTTCTTTGTGTCAACTAGGATTGAATTTAAGGCTTCAAGTAAGGAGTCTTAAGACCGTACCATGAGGTTAATGAAATTGCACTTAGGGTTCAGTTATGTGAAATTATTTAGAGAAATGACTTATGGGCTATTTAGGGTATTTAATTGGTACTTTGTAATATAGGAGGTATTTGGATAACATTAATGAATGACTATCTCATTCAGCTTTGAGGAAAATGCTTTTTCAACCTTAATGCTAAATAAGCCAATAAAGCCTTGGCAATGATGTGTTTCTAATTTAAATTCCTCCTTCATTGGTGAGAAATTCTTTTGCTATCTAATAATTGGGAAAACTAATTTTTTCCTAATAATTGGCACAGCCTGATGATTCAGAATTAGTAATCAATTGAGTTAAAATATTTGACTTTGTAATAAAAACTTACTTGATTTTGAAATATTGGGGGCTTGGTAGCTAGGTATAATTTTAAATTTTAAATTAGTCACTAACTTTTTTAAGTGCTCTGATGCAAGCAAAAGAAGCCAGCAAAGATTTGTCCGCATTTTTCTCCTCCTTAAACTTATACATTCTTTATATCATTTGAAATGAAGAATTTTGTTCCTTGATTTACTTACCAAATTTCATCAGATAATTTTTAGGTAACCATTACATACATCTTAGTCCTTGAAATTACAGTCTAATTCTTAGCTATAAGTTTAATTTTGTGAAAATAGAATAAGTGAATTTAATGAAAAGGTTTTGAGATTAAAATTCCTGTACTCCAATACTACCTCTAGATGAAGATTAAGTTTTTAAAAACATTGTAAGAACACCTGTATTTTTGACTGCTAATAAATATAAGACATACATGACCTGGTTAGCATTATTTATTAATACAAGGTCATGGTTATGAAAAGAGAATAATGCATTTTTTAAAAGCATAGAACATAATCTAAAGCTAATTAATACTTAGATTATGGAAAAGTTTTCTGGTTGCTCTCAATTTGTGAAACAATTTTCTCTTAACTCTCAAGTTCTGAAATTAAAATATGTGGGAGTTGACAAACCAACCAGGATTTGAAATCTCTGCTTGATTATTTCACATGAAGTTTGTTTCTTTCAAACTAATTTATCAGAGAGAAAAATCTCTTAAGTGATTTTACCCAACTCACTTCTGTCTTTGAGCTAGATAACATGACTATCCTATCTATTATCAGGTAATGAAAACCAAGATGATAAAATATGAGTTTTTTACCTTTTTATTGATTGATTGATTACAAAAGTTTATTTTTACATCATTTTGTACATTTTTTTTTCCATCTAACATTTTTACCTTTTTATAAGGGTCATGTGTGAGCACTAAAACAATTAATCTACCTGGTAAAATTTAAAAGCCAAATCAAATAGCCCAGATATCAAAGGGCTTTAGTTACTTCATATATAACACTTGTTAATTTTTCTATGTGGTTATCATTGTCTAGTGGAATAAAAAAATTATATATGACCACCAAAATGTTGGAAAATCCTCCAGTTGTTATTGCAACAACTTTTTAATTATTTTTATTTTTTTTAAAGATTTATTTGTTTGTACATACAGAACTGGGGTACAGGCCAGAGGCTCAGGAGCGGTGAGAGGATTCACCAGAGACAGAGTGG
>NW_004567120.1:26079832-26107731 GCF_000260355.1 Condylura cristata
GGTCACCTCCAGGGCAGGCGGGAATCAAACTCATGTGGAAGTGGCTTTAGCTTCTCAGTGCAGTGCTTTAACCCGCTGCGCCACCAGGGAGGGCCTATTGCAACAACTTTTAAATGTGCTTTTGTCTTTATTATAAAAATGATGTATTCTTTTCAGCTTCAAGAAAATCAAGATGAAATAGAAAATATGATGAATGCAATATTTAAGGGCGTTTTTGTACATAGATACCGGTAAGTTGGGATAAGTTCTTTTCCACATGTAATTTTTACTTATTCATGTTTGGATATTTAGTGGTTTAGGTAGCAAAGAATAGTAGAAAGAGTACCGTAGTAAGGTGATTGCTGGAATCTTACATTTGTCTACTGGTTTAAATACTGTGGCAAGTTATTTAACTCACCTGAAGTTATTTTCTATTTTAAAAATAGGGTAATATTTTAGCAGCCCAGCAAGTGGAAGCTACTGCTATTGTTTGCAGTCAGGCTACAGAATACTTCATTGTTTTTGAAATACTGTGTTAGTATAATCTGCTTACTTAATGACTTTCCTCCTTTTAAATATTTTTGGAAATGTTATATAGATACAAGTGAAATGTTTACTTTTTTTATTTTGAGTGAGCACAAAAAAGAAATAAAATAGTAATCTTAATATTTTTTTCTGCTGTAACCTTTTCCTAAATTTTGGTGGCATTTTCATTCAGCCTCTCCTTCATTCGATTAATGCTTCCTTTGTAATGTCCGTGTCCTTTCTTATCTTTTTGATTATTAGTTCTACCATTACTTGAACTTATTCCCTCATCTTTCTCATGCCTAGATATTATTTCAGTTTTCCTAAAAAATGTCCTTTTGTTGCATTATTTCTCTGTTCAAAAGCTTTCAGTGACTCACCAGAGCCTATAGGATGAGTTAAAAATAATTTACCCTGACATTCAAATCCAAATTGAACTTAGCCTCAATGTTGTGTGTAACTAATTCTTGCTTGGAAAATTATGTGCTAACCAGACTAATATGTCTGCTGTCTTTTGAATGTATCATGCCCATCAGGTGTGATTAAAGGCTGGGATATATCATGGTGTAAAAGGTGGGGATTAGATTTTATTTGTAGTTTCTTTAATTTTAAATGTTTATTTGGTAAGAATCATCCATGCCAACTAGACTATAATCTCCTGGTATTCAGGGCTCTACTTTAGTTCTTTTATTTTTTTTTAAGATTTATTTTATTTATTTATGCATACAAGAGCTGGGGTGTAGGTCAGACGTGCTGGGAGTGAGAGGATTCACCAGAGACAGTTGGGAGCAGAACAGGCAGATATACTGAAATACACTGCTGTGGGGAGCAGCAGGCAAGATTGGAGAGGTTTGTGAGCTATGTGGGTCAGCTCCTTGGCTGGGGATTGAAATTATGCTTCAGTGGCTGTCAATAGTTTGATAGAGCTTAGAATTTAACTCCTGTGCCACCAGGAATGCCCAATTCTATTTTTAAATTACCAGTAATTCATAAGGTAGTGGTATATTTGTGGTATGTATTAAAGTAACAATTTTTCCTCTCTCCATTCAGCGATGCAATAGCTGAAATCCGTGCTATTTGCATTGAAGAAATTGGCATTTGGATGAAAATGTATAGTGATGCCTTTCTTAATGACAGTTATTTAAAATATGTTGGTTGGACTATGCATGATAAGGTAAGATATGCCCTACAGAGTGTGTGGCTGTCTATAGATAGACATAGTTATATGTAGTGCTTATTAATGATGAGTTATGTGCATGGTGTATCTGGGAACACATACCTGTGGGCCCCTCCCTTATTCTTTTCTACCAGTTTCATGAAAATACATGCTTTATCGTGTAAATGGATGATTCAATTTTAGCTATAGATTTTACCTTCAGTCTTGAATTAAGTTTTGTACTGAAATATTAGGGTCATGTAGGCTATGATGGTTGTGGTGGTGAAGCATTTCTTAGAGCAGAAAGTAGAGCCTTTATTCTGTTAATTTGAGTACTATAAAATTTTATTAAAATTTTCCTTTAAGAATTCTTTCAATAATCATGTATTTTAAGCAGATTATAAGTCACAGCTTGACCTCTGACCTTTCACATTTTTTATTAGTTCACCTATTCTCTTAAGCTGCCTCTTCACATTTTGAAATTCCTTGCATATGTCTCTTAAAATATTTCTGTAAACTGATATATGCTACTATTGTCTTTCACAGTAGAACAAATGTTCAAAACAGTGAAGAGGTCAATACTGACTATATCTTGAATATTCAGGTTGAAAATATACAGATTTGTAATACATTTTCTCCTCTTGTTTCATTTAGCAAGGTGAGGTAAGACTCAAATGTCTCACTGCTCTTCAAGGGCTTTATTATAATAAAGAGCTGAATTCTAAACTGGAACTTTTCACCAGTCGGTTCAAGGTTAGTGTTACTTTAAATATTTAAAAATTGCTTATTAATTTGAAAATAATTTTCTTATGCTCCCCTTTTAAAAATATTTTATTATTTTTTAATTCTTAGGATAGAATTGTGTCTATGACCCTTGACAAAGAATATGATGTTGCAGTCCAAGCAATAAAATTACTCACTCTTGTTTTACAGTAAGTATATTTATTACTCATATACAGATAATCTAGTAGTAATACACACGAGTACTTGGTTTAAATTTATCTTGATCTAAATTTTAATGGCTTACATAATGTGGTTTTACAGATAGAAGTTTAATTTCTCATGCAAAGTTAGAAAGACAGGAAGAGGGAACACTGAACTAGAAATTTCTGGGCTGGGAGTTCATGTGTTGTTATTCCCTTGGGCAGCTTCCTTTCTATTTTACTGTCTTAAATGCTCTTGAAGTAAAGTTAAGCTTTTGAGTTGTATTAGTAATGCTTATTGTATTTCGTCTCTTTTAAAAGGTTTCCTGAAACCTCTTTGTTCAAACAATCTGAATTTAAAATAGTTATGTTAAAATGTACTAGTGATACATAATTCATTTTTTTCTTTCTTTAAAAACATTGTGGTAATAACTATGACCACAACACATTTTAAACACATTCAGGTGTCTAGTTTAGTGGCATTAAGCATATTTTCATCATTGTGCAGCCATCATATCCATCTTCAGAACTTTTAAAAAATCATTTGATATTAAGACCATGTTTCCATGAACACTAACTCTCCCCTTTCATCTGTCCTCTTAACCTTTGATGACCACCGTTTCACTTTCTGTTTCTATGAACTTGATTGACTGTTTCAGGTACCTCATATAAGTGGACCCTTTGTATCTGGCTTCTTTCACTTACAAGGATATAACAGAATTTCATTCCTATTTGAAGCTGAATACTATTACATTGTATATTTATACCACATTTTATTTAACTGTTCTCTGTGGACATATAGTTAACATGAGCCATACAATCATGACAGGGTCTTAAGGTCTTTTAAAAAATAGAGTATGCTGGCCCTCCCTGCTTGCGCAGCGGGTTAAAGCACAGTACTAAGAAGCTAAAGCCACTTCCGCATGAGTTCGATTCTTGCCTGTCCCGGAGGTGACCACATGGCGCGGCAGACCTCTCCTGGTCTGCCCACTGCTCCCCTCAGCAGTGTACTTCGTTGATCTGCCTGTTCTGCTCCCCACTCTGTCTCTGGTGAAGCCTCTCACCCTCTGCATCTCTGGCCTGTACCCAGTTCTGTATGAAGAAATAAATAAATCTTAAAGCATATAGTATGATAACAATCTGATATTCTTAAGGAAAAGTCATTGTTTCGAGTAGCCAATGAAATTCTGAGAACTGCTCAATATGATTAAAGTTCTATGTAAAATTTACAGTAATTTTTGGATTTTGTTGCTGGTGTGTGGATAGCAGAGACAAGTGGAATCGAATAAAGAAGAGATAAACACAAATTCATCCAGGAAAACAGTATAGGGTAAAAATAAATAGTTTTGTGATGATTACATTCTGTTTGAGAGAAAAATTGAAGTTTTATCATTGCTTATGCTGAAGTACTTCTCATGTGGATAATATGGCTAAATGCAAATAAATGAAACAAGTGAAGTACTGGATGAAAACACTAGTAACATAAAATATTATGTGTAAAACGACTGGACATGACAGAAAACCTAGGCACACCCCTCCATCACATTGTCAGTAAAACTGGGGTGGGGGGAATTGCAGAATTAGCTACCTGAAAGTTCTATATGATGTTGAATACCATAAACTGTGAAAATAAATAATGGATTCAGCAAAATGTGATATAAGGGTCAATTAGTAAACTAAGAAAATGGTAAATACAAAAATTGTCTAAAATAATGAGATTGGTCACAAAAGACCAAAGTTTATAGATGAAAAAATATTTGAGAGATGAATTAATGGAATGAAACCATTCTTAAACTATTGCTTGACAAAAATTCTTAAGTATTTGGTAATATGCTATGTTGTTGAGGCTGTGCAAAAACAGGCTCTTATACATTGTTGGTGGAAATATAAATTTTGGTATATGCTTTTCAGAGAGAAGTTAGCAGCATCGCTTCACAATTTACAAGCATGCAAGTTTTCTATCAGCATTGTGATAGTTTTGAAACTAATCTAGAGTATTGTCAATAGAGGAAAATTAAATTTATTGCTACATAAGCATGCTGTGTGGATTATCTCATCATTTAATGAAGTAAATGAGATAACAGTAGTAGCTAGTGCCATGCTATGATGGTGGTTATCCACATTTATTAAATGAACTACATTGTAGTCATTAAAAAGAAGATAGCTCTAGGTGGACTGACATTTTCTGAGACTGAACTTAATTGGGCATTTTGAATATTTTAAACTGACTGAAGGAGTTTTTTTGTATTATAATAGTTTATTTTTACATTATTTTGTGCTTTTTTCCTTCTCAGCTGCATTCCCCTTGGACTTCCCATCACCAATTCCACCCGTGTGCCATCACCATAGTCCTGTGCATTCTCTCTCTCACACACATACACACCCATTTTTTATCTCATTCCCCACTCCATCCCTATAAAATGTCTCTGGTATATAGTTGTTCATTTTTATTACTTTTTCCCCCTGGTCCTTTATGTTCCTACTATGAGTGAAACCATCTGGTATTTTTCTTTGTGGCTTATTTCACTAGGCATGATCCTTTCCAGCTTGTCCAATGTTGCTGCAAAAGGAATGGGTTTATCTTTGTTTTGTTTGCTGAGTAATATCCTATTGTCTATATGTACCACATCTGTTTTAATCCAGTTATCTACTTTTGCTCATTTGGGTTGAGTCTATGTCTTTCCTATTGTAAATAAAGCAGCAATAAACATGGAAGTGCAGGTGTCTTTAAAAAAAATATTTATTTATGCATACAGATTGGGATACAAGCCAGAGGCTCAGAGGTGGTGAGAGGATTCACCAGAGATAGAGTGGGGAACAGAGTAGGCCTGTTGGCGAAGTACACTGTTGAGGGGAGCAGCGGGTGGGTCAGGAGAGGTCTGCTGCACCATGTGGATCACCTCAGGGTGGGGATTGGGCTCATGCTGAAGTGGCTTGAGCTTCATAGTGCTGTGCTTTAACCCATTGTGCCACCAGGATGGGCTGCAAGTATCTTTTTGAATCAGTGTTTTTGTGTCTTTTGGGTAGATAACTAAGAGTGGGATTGCTGGGTCGTATGGAATCTCCCTTTATAGCAGTTTTAGAAACCTCCAAACAGTTTTTGAAGGAAAAATTCTAAAACTATATATATAGAAGTATCGCAATGTACATTTAGCCCATTTTGGTGTTGGTCTCTTTAGCCTTTGTCTTTACCAGCTTGCCAGTTTGTGTCACAGAATTTAGAGCCAGGATTTAGTCACCCCAGAGATGGCAAATCTCATCTCATGTCGTCATAATTTGTCCTAGTATCTTATACCAGCTTAGCCTGGACAGTTTAATATTCAAAGTTAACGTATGTGGTGATGACAGTGTTGGAAGTCTTCTTGTGGACCAAACAGCTGGGCCTTACCCTTCATAATGTAGTAGGGAACCTCCATCTACAACACAAGGCGAGCAGAAAGACAACCAGTTTGATGTAATCCATGTCATGTGCAGCCACTGCCAGCAAAGACTTCTTGATCTCCACTAAGGTGGTAACAATGCTAACCTTGCTTAAAGGAGGTATGGCTTCTTAGTGGGAACATACCCTTTGCCAGCAGCTTTCTTCTGAAAGAAGGCGCAGGCTGAGAATTGCTGTTGCTTCTCTTGGTCAGTCTCTGGTTTGCACTTGAATGTCATCTTAAGCTGTTGAGTAGCTGTTTGGCAGTATAAGGCCTGGGTGAATAATCATTTGTTAATTGCAGGAGACATTTTCAACCATTTATACAGGATAGTACTTTGCTGCTACAATTGTATGTAGTAGGGCCATTTGACAGAGCAGGTGAGGTCTCTTGGAATGTATGTCTTTGTCCAATGCCCAAATTCTTGGGCCTTTTCTCAAATTAGGGAACTTATCACCTTCTTGACTATTTTGGGTGACTGTAAGAAAGGGAAAGGAACAGTCTTAACATAATTCTTCCCTTTAATTGGATTTAAAAATTATGAATATATATATATATATACATGTTTTTAAAACATTGATAGAGTACTAAAATGTGTATAAGAAAGTAGTAACACTCTGCGTTTATTTCTTTAACTTTTTCTACTTTCCTCTGTCATACCCTATGGATCTTTCCTTCTGATAACTCTATGAAGGGTAATAGCCAACCATTTAAGCTGATTTAGCCATGTATATATCTATAACTGAAACTTGCTGGGAACTTTCCTTCTCAAACAGTTAACATAAATGAATTAATGCAGATTAAATACATTTGAATGGATTTTGATTTTTTCATTATAAAACACCACCTATGGTTTCTCTAAAACAGTCCAGTGTTATATACATAATTTAAATCAAAGTGGTTTTGAAACTTAAATTTCAGCATTTTCATTTTGTTTCTCAAAAAGATAGGTAAGTATTTTTTTAAATATCAGACTTAGAAACCTTGAGCACAGCAGAATGAAAGAGGCTCTGAGCTTCACAACTAACCAATTAATATTGTTGAACTTTCCTCTCTCCTGGTGGTTTGTGATTTTTAAATTTAAATATAATAGTGAAAACCTAGATTAAGATACAAAGCACATTAAAAGGGAAAGAGGTCGCAGAGATCAGGATCCTAAATACAGACACCCTTGAAAGAACCCAGCAAGGTTTTTATTGGGTGTACTGTGCTTACCGGGCCTTAATAATGATATGATTTACCAAGATTTTGTTTGGTTAATTTTGTTCTTTTAAAATAATAACAGGAAAATGAGTGCTACATTTTTGTGTGATTTTTTTCCTGTGATAGATTGTTAGAATATATTGGTGGTACTTTAATTTTAATTGGAAAAACTATTTGCATTGCCTTAACGGTATTCAGTAAGTGCTAGATGAAGTATTTATCATTGTGAGATAATTGGGGTGGTAGTATACTTTATTGTTGCAATCGCTCTTTGCTTAATATTACTATGAAATATAGGCAGTGTTCTCTGTGATTATTAATGTAAAGTTTTTATATGCTGTTGCATTAATTTATATTATTTTGTCTTAAGCATTTCTTGTCAAATTTTAATGTCAATATGTTTTCACCTACATATTTCTTTTCACATTCAGTTTTACCTCCCATTAACTTTAGAATTTAATAAAATAGTTCTTTTGTTAGGGTAAACTTGTACTGACAATAATAGTCATTTTCATTTTTTTTTTAACACAAGTGTGTGATAGTATTATTTTTTAAGGTCTGATACTGGGTTTTTGTAGTCATTATCCTTAAAATTATGACACTAAAAAAACTGTCACTCCACTTCTTTTTAGGAGTAGTGAAGAAGTTCTTACTGCTGAAGACTGTGAAAATGTCTATCATCTTGTTTATTCGGCTCACCGGCCAGTAGCAGTAGCAGCTGGAGAATTTCTCTACAAAAAGTAAATCTATATAATTTATTTTCTGAAGTTGCTTTTATCATGTTAAAATGTTATGAAACAAAACATACAAGTATAACTTATTGAAAAAATCATTAAGTATACGTCAGATTGAGACTTTCAGATTTTACTATTTCCATTAGAAGATCTCAGTTTTTCTTATGCAATTCTTTCGAAAGTTACTTCTTTAAAAGGACAATGTTTTCAGGTCTTTTTTTTTTTAAAGATTTATTTATGCATACAGAACTGGGGTATAGGCCAGAGGTGCAGGGGCAGTGAGAGGCTTCACCAGAGACAGAGTGGGGACCAGAATAGGTAGATTGATGAAGTACATTGCTGAGGGGAGCAGAGGCTCAGACAAGAGAGAGGTCTGCTGCACCACTTGGATCACTTCTGTGTCGGGGGATTGAACTCAAACTCAAGCAGCTTCAGCTAGTGATTGATCTCTTATAATTTTTCATTCCTTTTTCCTCTTACTTCAGTTTTCTAATATTACCTACCCTAATATTTAATCTTTATTCTGTTTTTGCCTTAAATATGTTAAAACAATAATTATGCTTTACATAAAGTCCCAAGAGTTCTATAGTCTTTACTTTTATGATGCTGTCTAACACCTCAGATTAGGTAATTTGGGTAAGATTGAATACCTGATCACAGAACACTTCCAGTAAATGTTTATAATGGTTTTAAAAGCAAATATTATATAATGACTTAAAAAGAGAACAGTATCAACCACGTGGACTAATCTGTTTTGTAAGATTTTATTAAAATTCCCTTTCGGGGAAAAGCAAGCTCTCATTAGAAAGGATATGTAATATGAAACATTCATATTACAGTTCTATATTGTTATGCAGTGATACTTAACCCTTTGTTGTTTATAGGGTCATAACTATGATACACATAGAAAGAGGCCGCTGAGTTTGGATTTGGGAAAATTTTATGAGAAGTATAAAAGGAAAATATATATTTAGTTTAAAAGAAGAATATTTACTACAGATTTATATATATAAACAGTATAGGTTAGTCATTATAGTATTTTCACAATAGGTGAAAATATGTGATTACATAAAACACATTAGATATTTAGATACTGTAGCACTACTTACAATAGGTAAATCCTGGAAACAAACCAAATGCCCAAAACTAGATGATTGGATCAAGAAGATGAATATATGAATATACTATAATACACACATTGGAATACTATTCAGCAATCAAAACAAACTCATGCCATTAAGAGAACCATATAAGACATAGGGGGAAAAGGTGTATTGTTATTATAACACAAAACACAACACAACAACAAAGAAAAAAGCAGGTAATTATAAACCAGAGATATTCTACAGGGGAGGGGGGCAGAGAAAAAACAGAAGTTGGGAGGAATGTGGGGGAATATGTTGATGGCAGGTGGGGGGAGTAAAATTTGTTTTGAAATGGACAATAATATAAACATATATGAATAAAATAAAATTGAGTTTGTAAAAAGGAAACAAGAAGGTAATTTAAGAGAACTTTAGAAGTACCATGAGGTATGAGGAGAAAAATATTTATAGTGAATATTTGCCAGGTTCTAAAGTTGGGTACTATTATACCTATACGGCTCCTATTTACTCCTTTGTTGATGCTTTATGTTTGAAATCCAACAGGTTTTCAATTTTTTAAAGATTTATGTTCTTTCCTAATGTATACAAGAGCTGGGGTGTAAGCCAGAGGTGGGGAGTGTGTGTGAGTGGATTCACCAGAGACAGAGTGGGGGACAGATAAGGCAGATTGACTGAAATACACTGCTGAGGGAAGCAGCAGGGAAGACAGGAGAGTGTCTGCTGAGCCATGTGGGTCAGCTCCCTGGCTCAGGGATTGAGCTCGTGCTACAGTGGCTGCGGATAGCTTCATAGTGCTGATAACCCCTTGTACCACCAGGGAGGTCCGTTTTGTTTTGCTTTTAAAACTAAATAATTTTTGTGTTGATCACAGGCTCTTCAGCCGTAGAGATCCAGAGGAGGATGGAATGATGAAAAGACGGGGAAGACAAGGCCCAAATGCGAACCTTGTTAAGACATTGGTTTTTTTCTTTCTGGAAAGTGAGGTTAGTTGATGATTATACTTAGATTCAAAATAATTTGGATATGGGGTTAAAATGTTTATCTTAAATTCTCACACATAACACAATGAATAGGCTAGAGATCTACCCATTTCATGAAATGAAACAAAACTATTACTTTTAATAAGATATTCGGATAATAAGATTTTAGATTTAGTACAAGATTTTAGTACATGCTTTAAGAGCATGAATTTTGGAGTCAGGAAAACCTGATTATGAATTGGGCTCCTCGCTACTGAATAACTATGCTTTAGTTAATGTTTATAAGTTTCATTTTCCTAGTAAAAATGTCAGCAAAAATCTAAGGGTACACTGAGATGGTTCATGTAAAACACTTAATTCAGAAGCCAGCATGTTGTTGGTTCTCAATTGTTTGTCACTGCTATTATTACTATTGTTGTAGATATGGATTTACTTTTAGCATTGGCTTTTAGATCTTGAGATTGAGAATATATCTTTTAAGAAGATTTTGAGAAGCCCCAGCAAAAATTTTAGTTCATACTGTGTATCATTTCAGTCAGTGCCAGAGCTTTTAAATTTGTTTTTTTTTTGTTTTTTTGTCTACCGAAGTACATTTGGTTTTTATACGTTGCCACTTTACTAAATACACTTAGTTTTCAATACATCCCTAGGATTTTCTTAATATAGTCCTTTGCAAATAATGACAATGAAAGCTTCCATTCTTTTGAGTTATGAGACTAATATGCTATTTGTATAAGCACATTGCCCCCTTTTAAATTTTAGTTACATGAGCATGCAGCATACCTTGTGGATAGTATGTGGGACTGTGCTACTGAGCTGCTGAAAGACTGGGAATGTATGAACAGCTTGTTGCTAGAGGAGCCACTTAGCGGAGAAGAAGGTAAGAATGTTTAATTAGGGTATTTGTTGTTGAGAATTTTAAAAATAGATTTTACTCATTCCATTTGTTTGTCTTTAGCGTTAAAATTGATTCAAAATATACTTTATGATTAATTTTGTTTATATACACATGAATATTATGCTATGTAAAAACATAGTGCTAAATAATTGCTGTCCACATTCTAGAATTTGTTTTTAATCTGTGCTCATAGATATTTTGCTCATACGTATATTCTACTGGTGTACATATTTGGAATGTTTAAGAAGTTCTGACTTGTTTCTGGTACTTTCTGTGATATAGTAATGGTGTTTTTGTTAGTACTTTAGAGCAGATTGTGTTACAGGAAGAATGAACTATTATGTAACAATTATAAGTGGCTGGGAGAAGAAATAGGTTAGCTCCTTCTGATTTTTTTCTCCCCCCCCCCCCCCAGCATTAACAGACAGACAAGAGAGTGCTCTGATTGAAATAATGCTTTGTACCATTCGACAAGCAGCTGAATGCCATCCTCCTGTGGGAAGAGGAACAGGAAAAAGGGTAAGGCTGTATATTCTCAGTACTCTAAACTATATTTCTCCCACTGTGATATCTTACTTGTTACCGTAGAATCAAGTTTACAATCTTTAATTTTTCAGATTAGTTTTGATCCTAAGTGTTACAAGTTAATTTTAAACTGTTAGCATTTTAGTGAATTTAAATTTCTTTCATAATATACTTGGTTGGTTACTGTAGTCCATGTTGCATTTGTCCTTTTTAGTTCATTTATAGATTTGCTTTTTCTTTTAATATAGTTAGAAATAAAAACATATTCAAATCAGGAAATTCCTATTTCCTGGATTTAGATTTAATGCACTATTGTAAAAATTGCATGGATTTATATTATAGACCAGTAACACCAATGGCTTTCAGACTTCCTGATTATGAAGCCCAAAAATAACATTTTTATATTATGATCTAGAAACATCTATATATGTGTGTGTGAGTGTAATAAGCACAATTTCAAACATTGAAACTTACATATATGAAGCATTCTATTTTCTTTATTTTTTCTTCCTTGTTTTTCTAACTGATGGTACTAGCTTATGTTGAATTTATATAAACCATGGATTATGACTCACAGCTTAGAATAGGCTGAAGTGCTACTCAATTCCATTATTATATAAGCTCCTTAAACTGCATTTCCTATTCCTAACTGCTTTTCTTTTCATGCAGAAGTAAAGTTTAGTTAATCTAACTGATTTTCCTTCTGGAACTACTCAAAAGGTTTGTTTTTGTAATTTTAGGTTTATTAAAAAAAGTCATGTGTAAACTATTCTCTATCACGTTTGGCGGTTAACTCTTACAGTAAAGATTTTTGTAACTATCATTTAAAATGCAGTTTTATTGCTTATTTTATATACCTTAAACATTCAGTGGAATGTTGTTTTGTTACTTTAGGTGCTGACAGCAAAGGAAAAGAAAACCCAGTTGGATGACAGGACTAAAATCACTGAACTTTTTGCTGTGGCCCTTCCTCAGTTATTAGCTAAAGTAAGATTGTGACAATATTAGAGTGTTAAAAAATAGTAAATTTTGTTTGGATGTCATTCAGAATTTTATATTTGCATAGCATTTTGATGTTTTTGACATGATTTTTCTTGTTTTCAAAGTATTCTGTAGATGCAGAGAAGGTGACTAATTTATTGCAGTTGCCTCAATACTTTGACTTGGAAATATATACCACTGGACGGCTAGAAAAGGTATGCAGTTTCCAAAACCTTGAAGAACTGTTTAGTTGAGCTCATCCTAAATGATTCATTTGTTTATGCATATAAGAGCTTGGGTATAGACCATAGGTTGGGGGGAGGTAAGAGGATTCACCAGAGACAAGAGTGGAGAGCAGAACAGGTGGATTGACAGAAAAATGCTGCTGAGGTGAGCAGTGGGCAGGACAGGAGAGGTCTGTGCCATGTGGGTCACCTCCCTGGCTAGGGATTAAACTCGTGCTGTAATGCCTGCAGATTGCTTCATGCTGCTGAGAGTTAAACACTTGCACCACCAGGGAAGCCCCCTGGAACATGTTTAATAACATATAATGTGAAAGGAACCCTGTATTTTATGTATCTTCCATATTTTATATCATTTGGACTTGGAGACTGGTGCTGTGATTTCATGCCCACACCCATTCCCTCATTTTCCTAGCCATTATGTGACTGTGTCACAAATCTTTTTTTTTTAATATAATAGTTTATTTTTATATCATTTTGTACGTTGTTTTTTTTTTTTTTTTTCCATCTCAGTTGTAATCCCCATGGGTTTCCCATCACCAAGTCACCCATGACTGTCACAAATCATTTAAGGAGATTAGGGGTGGGTAATGGATGATAACAATTACAAAACAAAACCCGTTAATATCCATTGAATACTTCCATTGTTTTTGAGGAAAAACTGTAAAAGCTTTTTATATGTATTAACATCCTCACCAGAACTCTATGAAATAAGGTACTATTCCCATTGAAGTTGAGGAAACAGGTATGTATAGGCCAATATATTTATTATGAATAGAAAAACACCTTAAAACATATGTTGGTTAGAGTTATACCTGCTGGTTGTAGAGTTCCTGTATTTGAAGTTTCTCATTGTGGTGGTGTAACTGTTTATATAGCTAGTTTAGGTTTAATGAAAACCACCTTGATTTTACAGCATTTGGATGCCTTACTACGACAGATCCGGAATATTGTAGAGAAGCACACAGATACAGATGTTTTGGAAGCATGTTCTAAAACCTATCATGCTCTTTGTAATGAAGAGTTCACAATCTTCAACAGAGTGGATATTTCAAGAAGTCAACTAATAGATGAGTTGGCAGATAAATTTAACCGGCTTCTTGAAGATTTTCTGCAAGAGGTATGTAATAAGTATTTTGTCAGTTGTGCCCCTCTTCTTTTAATAACTGAATTGGTCATCAGTCCTGGTGAGAGTCCCTAGTTGTATGTTGAAAAGATGTTTGGACTTTTTTTTCTATGATTCATCATGCTACTATTACTGCTCTACCAAAACAGGAAGGGGATAAGAATTTGAAGAAAGTGAAAGCAAAACTAACCTTTTAAAATTATTTTAAAGACAAGATGTGGGAAGTTATCAAGATTTAGTCAAACAAGAGGAGGCTGTTAGGGAAAACAGGTTACCTATAACAGAGAAGTAGGGCTAGTTTATCACCATGTAGCCTCACAAAATAAGAGTATTTAAAAACATATTTATTTATGCATATAGAACTGGGTTACAGGCCAGAGGTACTGGGGGTGGTGTTGAGAGACAGAGTGGGGAACACAATAGGAGGATCAACTGAAATACACTGCTGAGGGGAGAAGCAGAAAGACAGGAGAGGTCTGCTGTGCCATGTGGGTCAGCTCCCTGGCTGGGGATTGAACTTGTGCTGCAGTGGCTACAGACATCTTCATAGTGCTGCACTTTAGCCTGTTGTGCCACCAGGGAGGGACTCACAAAATAAGAGTGTTTTTTAGTGACTTGTCAGTGTTGCAGAGGTAAGGCTTTTGTGGTCCTGTATGGTATGAAAAATTTCTGTTATGCCTGGTTTTGATTTTGCGGTTTCAAGTGTTCTTTATGTTTTCAAGTAGGCTTAAAGCATGATACTCGGTACACTTGTATTTTTATTACGATTTTTATCTATTCTGGAAATACTTAGCAGTTGTATTTACATAAGCTAGTCATTTCTCAGTACATTTAGCCTTTTCCTCACCTCTTTTAGTATTACGAATGCTGCAGAAATAATAATGAACTTTGTAATTCAGTTTTGTTTAATAATTTAATTATTTATTTGCAGCATCCCTTGCTTGCCAAATTTTGGCAATTGGAGGTTTGTGCAAATGTGTTGATGTACGGTGATCACATTCATCAGTAAAACTTTTAATGACTCTACTCTTGACTGAATATGATTGGATTAGGACAGATTAATTGAAAATGAAGCAGTGGTTTGTTATTTAAGCTTAATTACTTGTTTGTTGAAAAGTTAGTGTGTGAAGACTGTAAAGACCAGTAAGCGATTAGAGTTCAATATAGTAACTTCACTACTGTTTTGATTTTAGTTGTTGTTTTGCTTGGCCTCAAATATATTTTTCTTCATTGTCATACTGTATTTATTACTGTGAAAGCATAGATGTCTTCAAATTTCGTACCAAGGTTACGTGAAGGTAAAAGTGGGAATATCATTTATTTTGTTCTATTGGGTATAACTGATAAGCAACTTTGTTGTTTCATTACTCCCAACCATATTGCTTTTAGTTTGGCCCGTTCTAGGTATTGAATGATGGCAAAGTAAACATATGACTTCTACTAGGTTTTTCTCTTTGCAAAATAGTGTCTGTGTTAAGCCTAGGATTTTTCACTTAGGTGTTTCTTTTTCATATTG
Source organism: Condylura cristata (assembly GCF_000260355.1). Taxonomy (NCBI): domain Eukaryota; kingdom Metazoa; phylum Chordata; class Mammalia; order Eulipotyphla; family Talpidae; genus Condylura; species Condylura cristata. The sequence goes on from NW_004567120.1 coordinate 26,095,146, forward strand.
TATACAATTAATATTCATAGGGTGAAGAACCTGATGAAGATGATGCTTATCAAGTATTGTCAACATTGAAGAGAATAACTGCTTTTCATAAGTAAGTTGAGTTACAAAGCTTTTTAAAAATGTAGCAAAAGCAAAACCAACTTATTTTGGAAGTTGTAATTTCCAATTATTAGATTTTTCATGTGTTGTTAGAGTCATTTTGAATTGGGAAATGACAAGTTATCAATGAGTGTATTTTTAAAAGTTATTTTGAGGGTTATATTTGTGTGCTGATTTACTACTTTTATTTTAACCTTACTTTAACGGCATTCTCTTAACCTTTAGGTTCAAAACAAATGTGATTAAGCTTAACTTTTTAATATACCTTTATTTTTTACAGTGCCCATGATCTTTCAAAGTGGGATTTGTTTGCTTGTAATTACAAATTATTGAAAACCGGAATTGAAAACGGAGACATGCCTGAGCAGGTTTGTCTTTATATACATTTACATATTTAACTTTGGGAATGAAGACATATGCCTTTTCAATTTTAACTGTTTTCTGTTGGTCCTTTTACAGATTGTTATTCATGCACTGCAGTGTACTCACTATGTAATCCTTTGGCAGCTTGCAAAGATAACTGAAAGCAGCTCTACAAAGGTTTGTGGTGGTTCAGTGGAGTTTTTATTAGACAAAATATCATTAATTGAAATTTCATCAAGTGTCCGCATTTAGTAAGACCAGTTATTTGAACAGTCTTGCATACTTCTAATCTATTTAGGCTTGTGTGTCTTTAGCAACTGTACTGTTTGTAGTTTTATATATATATACAGTGTTAAAGGATTTTAGTAGGTTTTGTTTTAGGGTATTATTTTAAATTAGAAATTATTCAGATTGACAATGACATAATTTATGGATTTCTGTATTTTCAAAAGTGTAAAGTATGTATATATAAATTTTGTGAATCATGGAACAAGTAGATAATACCTACTACATTATATATATAAATTCTTAGTAACAATCAGGCTGTCTCTAGATCTCCTTATGTCTTGGTGGTATTTTGTGGTAATCTTCCTCAACTGAGGATCGTCCCACTGATGTTCCAAACTCAGAGAACTCTTTCTGGCTGAAAATAATGTGCCAGCTATTATGTCATTGAATTTTCAAAACTTTATTCATATAAGTAATCCTTGTAATGCTTTTCCATTTGTAAATTGGAAGCTTGAGCACGATACTTTTAGTAGTAAATGGTATTGTGTTGTCTGGGCACAAACATTAAGCAATTTCTGAAAGTTATACAATTGTTTATAGGTATTTTTCTTAAATACTCTTGGTAATGTTTTACATAAATTGATGGTGTTATTTTAAACATATTTAACCATCTGAGCTTTTACTTTAAGCATAAGATGATATTTTAGCTACAAATGGAGATTTATCCCTTTGAAAGCAAATGTAGTATTATTGCTAAAATAACACTCCCCCCCCCCGCCCCCAACAGGGGTATAATATAGATCTTAAAAGTTGGCATCACACAAATTTTGTCAGGCCCTCCCCTGGTGGCGAAGCCAGTTAAAGCACAGCACTAAGAAGTTAAAGCCACTTCAGCAAGAGTTCAGTCCCCACCCCAAAGGTGATCCACATAGTGCAACAGACCTCTCCTGACCCACCTGCTGCTCCCCTCAGCAGTGTGCTTCATCAATCTGCCTGTTTTACCCCCCACTCTTACTCTAGTGAATCCTTTCACCGTTCCTGCACCTCTGGCCTGTACCCCAGTTCTGTATGCATAAATAAATTAATTAAAAAAATTTTTTCGACTCTGTAGAGATGGATGTTAGTAACTAGACTTAATTGTGATGGTTTTACAATAATTAGAAGTATTGTGTTATTTTGCTCTTCTCCTGAAGCTAATACAATGTTTTTTTCAGTTAACCTCAATAAAAAAAGGACCTAAAATAAAAGCTATAAATAGCTTCTTGTTAAACATCCAGCAAATTTATTTACTTGTTTGTTTTTGGGAAAGATTTATTTTTATTTATTTATGCATACAAGAACTGGGGTGTATGCCAGAAGGGAGTGAGAGAGAGAGAAAGTATTCACCAGAGACAGAGTAAGAAGCAGAATAGGCAGATCTATGGAAATATACTGGGGGGGGGCAGTAGGACAAGAAAAGTCTGTTGCACTTTGTGGGTTATTTCTTCAGTATGTGGGGGATTCAAATTCATGCTATAGTGGTTGGCAATAGCTTGATAGTGCTAAGACTAACCCCTGTGCCTCCAGGGAGCCCTCAAAAGATTTATTTAAATTTCATCCTTATAGTAGAAATAGCAACTATATTAGCAAATAATGGTTGCTCACTTAAAAGCATTGATATCTAAAACAGGAAAAAGTTAAATACACTTATTAGAGAAGAGGGTAAGGTGAGTGTTATGCTGAAACTTGACTTAGTTTTCTATAAAAAATGGAATCTCCAAATTAAACGTGTTCCATTTGACTTTTAATCTAACACCAAACATGTACTGATAACTGTTGTATTTGGCATCCAGTTTTAGTAGATGGTGCAAAAGAAGGTGGGCGAGTTTTTTAGAATAGTTTTCATGTTAACTGCTAATTATTTAGGGTAGTAGAATACAAGAGAGGATTAATTTTCTTATGTATATTTGTGAGTTGCTGAAGTTATTAAAGTGGGAATAATATCACAAAATTGATTTTTGTTCCTTTCTGAGTTTTTAAAAAGTACTACCAGCATCCTTCAAATAAGTAATGAGCATTGCCATCCTTTTTTTAAAATAATCCATCAGTTCTCCATCCCTCATATCACAAAGTAAGCATGAAACATGAATATTTATTCTTTAAGCATTCTGAGGTATAGTGATTTGACTAAAACATAGCCAGATGAGATCAATAGTTTTCTCATTCTGGTGGACTTAATATCACTTACTATTAGTATAACTTAACACTTATAGCAGATATGTTTGGTTCTATTTTTTATGCATACAAGAGCTGGGGTTTAGGCTAGAGATGCAGGGGTTTGGGTGTGTGAGAGGATTCACCAGAGACAGAATAGGTGAAGCTGCTGGAATACAGTGCTGAGTGGTACGGCCACGAGAGAGGAGAGTTCTACTGCCCCATGTGGGTCAGTGCCCTGGCCAGGAATCAAACTCCTGCTGCAGTGATTATTGGTAGCTTTATAGTGCTGAGACTTAACCCCTTGTACTACCAGGGGGCCCAAAAACTGTATCTATATAAGAAAATTGGTCTAATTTCTTTGTTTTCTGGTTAATAATAAGACTTTAAATCTAATGTATCATAGCTAATATAAACCCTGTAGTGTTTTTTGTAACTTAAAATACTGAGTTTTGTAAATGTTTATATTTTAAAATGCTCTTGTTAAATTTTTTCAAGGAGGACTTGCTTCGTTTAAAGAAACAGATGAGGGTGTTCTGTCAGATATGTCAGCATTACCTGACCAATGTGAATACTACTGTTAAAGAACAGGTTAGTAATTATACATAGCACTCTTTGGTAAGCAGTTGTTAATAAATACATCAACTAATATAGATAACTTAATACTGAGATTTGACTAAGTAGGATATATATGTCCACGCCCCCCAAATAGATTAACATACTTGTTTTGCATGTGATAAAGATAAAAATTGATTAATTTCATGTGGAGCTTATAACTGCATTATAGATTGCCCCAATATTATAGTTACTTTATGTTGTCGTTTCTTTATAATGAACTTGAGAAACAGGCCCATATGTACAAGTTAGGTATATGAAATTACAAAAGTTATTCCCGAAAGTAACATGTGTAAAATAAGAAAGGATCATAAGAGAATATATTCTGAGAATATTACCAATTTTTGACATTCCTGCCCATCCTAAGTATGTGAGTTATTTTTCCTTAAGTGGACTTTATTGAAATAAGATTTTAATCATTTGCCTTTAGTCTGTTACCTATGCTTTTGTGATTGCATTACTGCCAGTCTTTTCATTCTGGAAATAAATTTTACCTGGTACTATAGGTAGTTTTCCCATTTGTAAAATGAATTGTGACCCTGGGGCCAAGAGTCTGCTCTGTTTTAATTCCGTAATAATAAAGATTTAGTGTACATTTGCTTTTTGTATACTTCTATGGGAAAGATGTTTTAATGATCATAAGAAATATTAATGATTTAGTGAAAATGCTTACAGTGTTTTTAAAGTTTTTAAATCATTTCATCCTGCTTAACCTGTGCATTCAGGTAGAGAACCCCAGTAGTCTTCAAAAGAGTGATTTTCAGCTGCTTGTGTTATGTTGGGTGTACTGCTATTTTAGTTGAATATATGAACTTCCTAAATATACCAAGAAATCATTTAAATAGGGCCAACCCTTTTGTTTATCACTTATACTCAATTTAAAACTAATTTTAATGAAACATGGAATTTTTATAGTTAGAAATTTAAATTTAACATCCAGTTGTTAGTCTATCTCTTTTTCCAACTCCTTTTTGTCCATGCCGTACAGGCAGCAGGTTCTTAAGTAACATTTCATTGAACTCTGTTTTCTTATAATGTTGTTGAAGAGAAAACAGCCTGGGCTTGTGTTGAACAAAAGAGTTTTTTATAAGGAAGTGGTTTTTATTATACATTTTTTAACTTAAAGTTGTAGTTTCTAAAACTCTGTTGATGGTATCTAGTGAAGACTGAATTGTATATCCCCAGGCATATAGAAATTAAAAGATTTGAAGTGGCCAAGATCCAATTACTTAATTTTGTGTTTCTCTTGCAAAAATATATAATATATTCTATTTTATAATTAAGTACCACATTGCTGATTTAAGTACATAACCTGGCAAAAGACAAATTGAAACTGGAGTTTTTATATCTGCCATTGAAGTAAAAGAAGTAAGTTTTGAATATAGTAAATTGAGTTGACTTCTTGGGTAGTAGAATTTTTGTGAAGTACACACTGATGTGAGTTATTACAGAAAGTGTAACTTTAAAATCTGTTCAGTCCTTGTAGGTTAACTGTTTGGTCATGAGTTGCCAGTTTTCCTAACAGCTTCTAGGAATATGTCTTGAATCACTCACTCGACTTGTTAGTTCTCCTAATAAGTAAATATCACAAGCTTTTCACTTTATATTCTTACTGTATATGTTGCAAGAGTTCTTGTGAAATCAAATATCAAATAGGCACATTACTATTGTAGATGTAAAGTGAAGACAAGAGACTGAAAGAAGGGGGTAAATGTGTAAGGTAAAAGAGAAAGTAAATATTTTTAATTCTAAAAAGGCAAAAACTAAGATCTGCTTTTACATCTGTATTATAATATGTCTTTTTGGCAGCAGTCTTACTTTATTACTTTTTTAAGGTTTATTTATTGGGCTCTCCCTGGTGGCACAGTGGGTTAAAGCACAGCACTATGAAGCTGTCCAAAGCCACTACAGCACAAGTTCAATTCTCGGCCAGGGAGCTAATCCACATGGTGTGGCAGACCTCTCCTGACCCGCCTGCTGCTCCCCTCAGCAGTGTATTTCAGTTGATCTGCCTGTTCTTTTCCCCTCTCTGTCTCTGGTGAATCCTCTCACCCCCTACACCTCAAAAATAAATATAAATAAGTAAATTAAAAAATTTTAGATTTCTTCATTTATGTTTAGGCCAGAGTTATGGGGACAGGTGAGAACAGGCAGATAGACTGAAGTACACTGCTGAGGGAAGCAGCAGGTGAGACAGGGGAGGACTGTTACACCATGTGTGTAACCTCTCTGGCAGGATCGAACGCGTGCTTCAGTGTCTGCGGATAACTTCACATTGCTGTGCTTTAACCTGTTGCACCACCAGGGAGGCTCCACTAGTTTTACTTAATGTAGTGTTACTTTTGACTAATTTATTGTATTTGACTCCATTTAAAACTCCTGACCCATATTTTCACTAAGCACTCTTAGTGTTTATTATGATAGTATCAGGTATTGCCTTTTAAGTAGTAAGCAGACCTATATTTGGTTATGCTTATTCTACTTAATTACCACATATATTGAAAATAAAAGGGCTTAAAAAGTGCCATAGGCTTTGTGATCACACTTCTAAGACATATTCTAGGAGATAATACTCTCCTTATTAAACAATTATTTTTTTCTTTCAAAAAAGAAAATAAAGGTACCAAGTCAGTATTTTATTTCATATTTGAAAATGTATACTTCTAGGCATGGTGTCATAGAACCTATGGTTGAATACTGAATATGTGTTTTGGCAGTGAGAACATTGTACAAGCCACTTGAATTTGCTGAAAAAAAATTATTTTCATGAAATTACCAGTTAATAAAGTATGGTGCAGTTATTAGTCATTGTTGCAGAGATTATACTCCTCAGCTTTAAAATCTTAAGAAAATGCTAAACATAAATTTCAAAAATGAAAAATGGGATTCTATTTCTGTTAAATATGTAAGTTTTTGTGACAGTTGGTGAGAAACCTTGGCTTTATGGTGTGTCTTCTTTTTCTTAATAGGCCTTCACTATTCTCTGTGATATTTTGATGATCTTCAGCCATCAAATTATGTCAGGAGGGCGTGACATGTTAGAGCCATTAGTTTACACCCCTGATTCTTCATTGCAGTCTGAGTTGCTCAGTTTTATTCTGGACCATGTCTTCATTGAACAGGATGATGATAGTAACAGTGCAGGTAATTTTGTAATTTTTTTTCCATTAAATGTTTGTCCACCATAAATTTAAGTAATTGACTTAAAATGTTCCACTATTCTATGATATATTGTTCTAAAACAAGAAAGACAGGTACATGTTGCTTTGCACATTTTTGTTCAATTTATTCATCATTGTAAAAACAATGTGATACCTCTTTGTAGTCAGGTCTTTGCTTCTCACTAGGCTAATCCTGTTTTTCTATTTTGTATAGTCACCACACAGAATTATGCAAAGTAATTAAATTGAACAAAGTAACTACTATTAATAAAATTGATTTCCTCTTCACCTTAGTCATGAATAATAGCAGTATTTAGTTAATTTAAGGAGAATAAAATATTAAATGACATTTGGTTGGAAGTTCTAAGCTGATTTCTCACTGTGAGGAAATGTTTGAAACTTCTCTGTGAAAGTCTGGGGCAATACACACTGTCCTCAGAGAAATAATCGAACAATGGCCTTGCCCTGTGTTAATTTACTCTTCACAACTGAATTTTGTGCACAGATGCCTTACTTGAATGAGATTTCATGGATAAACGAGTAGTATTTGGTGGCTTCGTTCTGGGTTTGTTTTTAATTCAGTTATACTTGGGAGGAGATAGTAACATCTGTGTGTGTGTGTGTGTAATATATGTCCATACATAAACTGACACATCATTGCAACCAGAGTCAAAATAAATGTGTGTATTTCTAGATGTCTTATAACTTTGTTTGTCAAGAAGAGCTTTGTTCTCAAGTATAAAAATCTGAACCCCGAAAAGAATTGAGAAACCAAGGGTAGCCAAAACAGATGGAAGGTCCATGTACTAAAACTTACATGATTAAAAATTTTTACCTATGCTTTCATCTATTGATTTAATTTTAATATGTAACATTGATTTGACAGTTACTGGTCACAAGGCAGTATACTAGATGCTGTAGATACCACAAAATTAGGTGAGGTGTAAGAATTCAATTGCATGGTGGTGATACAGGAATATACCTGAGGGGAGAAATCAAATACTATCCAAAAAGTAAGAGTGATGTAAGATGACTTAAAAAAAAAAGTAGGAAAAATAACTAAAAATAATTGTAATATAATGCTATAATAAATAAAAGCATGTAGAAAATGTTGCAAGAATGTATAGTAGGTTCTAACTTGTCTGTAGGATATAAAACACTGAAGTAGTGAGCATCTGAAATAGACCCCAAAAGGTTAATAGAGTTTTAAAACTTCTTAGTAACTTTCCAAAAACTGATAGTTTGGTGTCTCTTTTTTAGTTGGCTATTGCCTCTATACACATTTAGACCATGGGAAAATAGAATGAGAATAAGCTAGCCAGTATTGCTGAAGTTTCTAGGAGCTCTTTGAAATTATGCTCAGAGTTTCAGACTTTTTCTCAATAGTTTTGATTTATGTTTTACCAATGAAATGTATTCCAGTTCTGGGGGGAAACATTTCATTTTTGTATATATGTATCCCTAGCATTTGTCCAATTTTGCTGTCTTTTCACATTTTTTTAAAGTAATAAGAAACATAGTTACAAAAGAAGCCTTTGTTTTTTACCCTTCTCCAGTTCCATTCTCTGCCTAGAGATAGCTGCTGTCTGTATTTGTTGTTTATTATGCCTTTTACTTTACTAGGATTTTGTGTCTACTAACAGTTCATTCTGTATTGATAACTTCCACCTAAATGGTACTTTTAAGTATTTTATTTTGCATCTTTTTAAAACATAAACTTATTGAAATAATATTGATTTGTACCATTATAACTTGACATCAGTATATACTTTGTCACTATCACCGAAAGTCTAGCTTCTGTCAGCCATATACAGTTCATTCCTTTATCTGTTTTACGCACACTCAAAGCTACATTCTCTTGTGTTAACTACCAATCTATTTTTTGTATCTAATAGTCTGTTTTATTTTGCTTGGCTGGTTGAGTTTGTTTTCCTTAGAGCCCACATATCAATAGAACCCCATGATGTGTCTCATTTATTTTACAAAGCATGATCCTCTTCACTGTCCTTATATTTCAATCTTTTTTTGGTTATTGAAAATTTTATATTATAGATTTGGTAGCATATGCACTGCTATTCACAAAAGAGAAAATTTATAACTGGCTAATACTCAAAAACCTGTCTTCATTGATAAACAAAGACACTTATAACAAGGTTTTTAAATAGTTGAATAGTTTTCAGTGTTGACATGTGGTTATAGATTCATCTTGACTGCTGAATGTTGTATAACATGATTTAGCCACAATTTACCCATTTTCCCCATTGATTGTTTCTGATATATTTTTATAAATACTGTTATAATATTTTTTCTGCCTGAACATATGTGCAAATGCTTTTCTAGTATACACCTGAGAGTAGGATTTCCAGATTATATATCTGAATCTTTAAAAAAAATGTTTATTGAGATAAAGTGGGTTTACAATGTTGTGTCTTTTGGAGCTTATAGGCTGAAACCTCTACAAATGTGAATTATCCTCCCAACCAGCAACATGATAGTTTCCCTTGGTTTTCATTCTCCCTAATTTTGTCTACAGTTGTTATGTGTTAGCACATATCAGAGCAGAGAAGGGAACATAAATAGATGAATACTTCTGCAGACATTGATAATGAATAATGGCATTCAACATGAAAGGCTTAATGTATTTAAGCATGTTTTTTGACATTATTTAATATCTCCATAAGGGAAAATGTGACAATTTTTGATAAGTAGGAAGTGGGGAGAACTTGAAAACAGGGCTCAAAAACTGTTTAAAAGATCTGGTAACTTAGTTGGTAGGGGGAAATTTTCATCTGTATTCCTCTAGTTCCTGAGAGCAGTACTAAAGAATGATGAGAAACTCACAAAGTGATTAAGAAAGTTATCCTGCATATGCATATGTGTTTTAAAAGAGTAAACAATGTGTTCTTGGTTTCTAAGCAAGTGACTTTGACTTTTTGGAATATGCATTTATTATTACAGAACTTTTCTGAAGGTCTATTTAAACTCCTATTTTTAAAATTTCAATTTAATTTGCCAACAGTTACTAAGGACTAACAGTTACTAAGGATTATCAAAAACAGGATAAAATAAGTGAAGCAGGGTAAAATATAAGTACTTGTATAACAGCATTCTTACTTTTAATTTTTTTTTTCTTACTGGGAATTTTCATTGAAGATCTGATAGGATATGCACTTACTGTTCACAAATGAGGATATACAACTGGCCAATAAATGCAAAAAAAAAAGTCTTCACTGATAAGCAAAGAAACTAAAATATGATTTTTTAAAATACTAGTTGATTTTTACATCATTTTGTGCTTTTTTTCTATCTCAGTTGTAATCCCTGTGGGCTGCCTATCACCAAGTCACCCATGTGCCATTACCCTAGTCCAGAGCACTTCCTCTTTCTCTTCCCCCCTCATTTTTGATCCCATTTCCCACTTCACCCCCGTAAAATGTCACTGGTATATAGTTGTTTATTATTTAAAATATGATATTTTTATAATTAATTTAATTTGTAACATTTATCTAAAGGAAAAATGCATAACTGTTTATATTTAAACAGTTATCACACTTTATCACACTTTCATTTACACTATCAAATGATTAGAAGCAAACCTGTGATAGTATTTAGGCAGCTGTAGTCTAGTTTTCTTGTTAATGAATTTGGAAATTGATCTTTCCCCTTCATACCCAAATGCTAAGATCTTATATAAAGGGTCAGAACAAAAATAAGTACCCTTATTTTTATTTATTTTTATTTTATTATGCATACTAGAACTGGGGTACAGGCCAGAGGTGTGGGATGGCAGTGATAGGATTCACCACAGACAGAGTGGGGAGCAGAACAAATCGATCAAGTAAAATAACTGCTGAGGGGAGAGGTCTGCCGTGCCATGTGGGTCACCTCCACAGTTGGGAATCAAACTCGTTACTGTGGCTGCGGACAGCTTCATAGTGCTGCACTTTAACCCGTGCACCAGGGAAGGCCCTGAAGTTATTATTAAAAGCAAAATTGTTTCCCTTGTCAGTTTAAAGGAATGCATGTAATAAATGTGTGTGTGCATAAACATATACCTACATACATACATGCATGAAGGAAGTATCTGTTAGTAAGAGTAGGGTGAGGTAGAATGGTGTCATGCTTGAAGGGATAGGAGAATTTCTGAGGTTGACTGTGCACAGGGCCAGGGAAGAAGGATCCTTAACCAACAGAGTGAATATGCAGCTCTCACTGATGAGTGTTAAACAAGCTTACCAGCTTCATTAAGCATCAGTTCTTCTTACTCATTCCATTTGTTCCTGTTCACCAAGCAACCTTCTGATTATTACTTGATCTCACAAAAATGTTGTCTGTTGAAATTAATGGGCTAATCATTCACTAAGATATTAAGAGTGATTATAATTTTTACTTTAATTTTATTATTTTCTGCTTATTTTTAAAATCGTCTCCCCAAAGGGTATTTTATAGTAGGGAATAGGAAAAAACAGATATATGGCTGAAGTAAAGTGCAGATGGTTTACTGTTTGGAACTTTCCCCCCCAGATGGTCAGCAGGAGGATGAAGCCAGTAAAATTGAAGCTCTACACAAGAGGAGAAATTTACTTGCAGCATTTTGTAAGCTAATTGTATATACTGTGGTGGAGATGAATACAGCTGCAGATATCTTCAAGCAGTATATGAAGGTAAAATGGAAACATGAAAAGCAAGATATTTTTTAAATGCTTAAAGAGAATTACTAACACGGTTTTATTCTTGCTTACCACTGAATTTTTTTAAAGTAATAATTTCCATTTCTATTATAAAAGAAATCTCTTCAGATGCAGTTACTATTTTCAGTAATGCCTCCACAACTCCATTAACAGACATTTTAAGTTTATTGAATTGGAAACAGGTTGTCTTAGGAATTTCCTTTTGTTATTTAAGGATAACAAGATGATGTCCATCCTTTGCTTGATATAACATAAAGTATTACTGTTTAAGGAATAAATAATGGGCTATTTCTGGCATGTGACCTTGAGCTTCTCAATACCTTTTCTATTGCGCCTTTCTTCATCTGTTCTACTGTGTCTATTAAGGTTCCTTTTGGCTCTGATATTATGTGATTCAGTAGTAGTTAATGCCCACTTTCCATATATATACATGTGAAGTCCTTTCATTTTAGAGTAATGTTGAAAAGGGTGTTTTCAGTGTACTAAATATAGGAAGATAGTTTTTCTTCAGTCCTTTTTTAAGTAAAATTTATAAATGGAACTTTAAAAAAAATTCTTTTACAAAATAAAGTATACTAAATTTGTCAAGTTAGTTAGTTCTCTCTGTGGGATAGTTTGATACATGGTAGAACTTCAGCCAGCAACATTAAAAATCACCTTGAAACCTAAGCATTTGATAAGATTGCTATTTTTTTTCCCACTTGTTTATGAAGTAATTTTGCAAGTTTTAGATTTTCATTCTTAGGTATTCTAGAATAAAATCAGTTTTAGTAGTCTTAGGGAAATGATTATACTGTTTTATCTCTGGTAGTTATGTGTATATTTAAAGTGAGACTTTTATTTAGAAAAAAATCGTATATACTGTGTAATGTAAATTTTAAGTGTTAAGGCTTTAGATTCTGTAAACCAAATAATAAAGTTAGAAATTACACACAAACTAATCCCAATAGCAATGAGTAAGTTGTGAATGTGACTCTGATTATAGTGGTTTTTTATCATTAAATAAAGAACACTAGAACTTTGTTTATATCCCTTGTGTTAATTCTGACAATCTGTATCACTTACTGTTTATGCTTAATACATTTCTCCTTAAAACCAAATCTGCAGCTTAATGTGATAGATTTTAACTGTTTTGATATTTCTGAATTTGCTGAAGTTAGGGATTATGTGCTTAGAAATAATCTTAGTTTCAGTAACATTCTTTCATGTTGTTGAATGCATAATTTCAACTAAATA
>NW_004567120.1:26107831-26136261 GCF_000260355.1 Condylura cristata
TATGTGCTTAGAAATAATCTTAGTTTCAGTAACATTCTTTCATGTTGTTGAATGCATAATTTCAACTAAATACATAGTTTGTGACATACATACAAAACTGACATAAAATAGGTCTTAATTAACCAATAGTTTTTAGTTACAAAGCTCTAATTTGTGGACATTTCTTTTCTAGTATTATAATGACTATGGAGATATCATCAAAGAAACAATGAGTAAAACAAGGCAGATAGACAAAATTCAGTGTGCAAAGACCCTTATTCTCAGTTTGCAACAGGTAAGACACTGAGTACTGGCTTTAGGATAATATAGTTAACACAGTTGTTTTCAAAGTAACAGTAGAAAAATGTGCAAAGGATACAATAGACTGTTCATAAAGGTGGAAATAGTAGATACACAGTCTCACTAGTAGATACTATGCAAGTGAAATAATTTTTTGCTTTCAGACTGGTATGGTTGACAAACTTAAAACTGACTAAGATATAGGGGAATAGATAATGTCAGTGGGATATGTTGATAAAAACTTCCTGGTGGACAGTTTGGCAGTATGTTAAATTTTATGTGATAAGTCCTCTGTCAGTATTTTAATAATTATGTAATTTCTTCATTTTATAGAGGGACTATAGTTTACCTAAGATCTTGTTTAATGTTGAGTTTTTTTTAATGATTTTTGACATTATAAATAGTATTAAAATATTTTTGTGGGTATGTATTATGTTTTAATATTGCTATTCCTTTTGGATCTACTCTAATAAGTAAAGTTGCTTAGTTGATATCCATATTTTAAAAGCTTTCACTATATGGTCCCAAATTGTTGAATAGAAGGAAATGTATTGTCAGTTTTTGTTCCAACAGTTCAGAGTGCCCACTTCACTGTATTTTTACTAGTAGTAGCCAGTTTACTTGTTAAAAACCTTGGCAACTTGGTAATTGAAAAAATATATTTTTGAATCGCGGAAGTTCTTGATTGAAGATTCACCACTTAAGTGTTGATAATAGAGCATAATTGCCTGATAATTTAATCCCATCTTTTTCTTTACATTTTTATGTGCCATTGTAGTGTCCAATTAATACCAAAGTAGAATCCTGCAGTTGCTAACCTAACGAGATTCTAATGCCAATAACTATATCTAGTCTGAATTTAGGAGTTGCTACATTTTGATCATTTGTATAATATTTTTAAGATATATATTTTAGGGTGGGGGGAAGAGCACAACAGGCTGTGGCAGCTTTGGTGAGAGAACAGTGACCTCACCTGAGGGGAGAACTCTTATACTGTCACTGTATTAACAAAGATGTAAAATAATGATGCTTCACTAATTAATAAATAAGGCAATAAACATAACATGCTTTAAAATAAAATACAGTGCCTCATTTATGGAACAGTAGTGTAATTTGAAAAGAAAATACGGCAATTTAAAAGATGTTAATAATCCAGTTACTGAAAACAAGAAAAATAAAGTTTAACATATTTTCCTCATGCCCATCCCCTCCACAGCTTTTTAATGAAATGATACAGGAAAATGGCTATAATTTTGATAGATCATCCTCAACATTCAGCGGCATCAAAGAACTTGCTCGACGTTTTGCTTTAACTTTTGGACTCGATCAGTTGAAAACCCGAGAGGCCATTGCTATGCTACACAAGTAATCTCCAGATATTTTATTTCTCTCTCAAGTTTTTTAATGAAGAACTTTTTAATATAGCTCTTTGGTTTAGACTAACCAAATGCAATTGATGCTTTATTGTTTGTTTATAACTGACGTATCTCTTAACCATTTGTTAGTGTTAAATTCATTAACATGAGTTGGAACTAAAATTCCTTTTATAGAATGTCTGTTTTAATTAAAACTGTAAAAATCCATATAAATTATGTGACAAAAGTCATAACGTTCACCAAGTATTACAAAATTTCTTTTTTTTAGCAGCTTGTCGTAATCTCACAGCTAGCTAGAGAGATTTTTAGGGGTTGAGTCCCTTGTTTCAAGTTTGTCTATTTTGTAGTGCTCTTTTCTCTTGTTTTGAGCCATACCTGTCTTTCTGGTATTTCTTGTCCTATCAGAATTAGAAATCATTTGATTTCATTTTGGGCAATATTTAAGGATTATATAAAATAATTGTTTTAACAAGTAATATATTATTTTCTTCATCTTAATAGCCTTCCCCACTACCATCTGAACTTTTTATCATTATATTTTTAATAGAATGTATTGTTAGGTTGTTGTGTTGATTAATAGATATTTACTGTTAAATAAAATTAGTTAAAATGGACCAAGAATAATGTAATTTTGAGGCTTTACTCTTAAATGCTTCAGTATAGTCTTTTAATCATTATTTTGAAGTTAATCTTATGTTATAATAGGTTTCCTTTATGTTTTTAAATATAAGGAAAATGTATTCACAGTTACCTGAGAGAATTTAGGTTGTTCTCTCTGTATTTCCTTATTCTCATACTATAGCCTTATTAAAATGAATGGTAAACTAAACATCTTAGTAGTAGAATGAAAATTTACAGTGAAATTTATTTTCTAAGTTATTACATTTTATATTGTAGTCCTTTAAACATTTGTCTTTTTGTTGCAGAGATGGCATTGAATTTGCTTTTAAAGAGCCTAATCCACAAGGCGAGAGCCATCCACCTTTAAATTTGGCATTTCTTGATATTTTGAGTGAATTTTCTTCTAAATTACTTCGACAAGACAAAAGAACAGTGTATGTATTTGTAAAGATTCTATTCAACTTTGTTTTTGGAATTCCTGAAGAGCGCTTGTTAACACTTGGCTTCTATAGAGTTATGGGATTCTATTAACACAAAAACTTTATACTTCAGAAATTATATAATTTTAAGAATTAACTATTTCATGCATAATTTCCCATTTTAGTTCTGTAAATTTTCATCATAATATAGTTGTAACTTAAGAGGTATATCTTAAAGTTATCTTATGTATGTTTTTTAAAGATTTATCTCTATTTGTTTATGCGTACAAGAACTGGGGTGTAAGTCAGACGTGCAGGGGGGGTGATAGAATTTACCAGATAGAGAGTGGGGAGCAGAACAGACAGATCTACTGAAATACACTGCTGAGGAGAGTAGCAGGCCAGCCATGTGGGTCAGCTCCCTGGCTAGGGATAAAACTTGTGCTGCAGTGGCTGGTGATAGCTTGATAGTGCTGAGTTTTAACCCCTGCACCAACAGGGAGGCCCTAAGACTAGATTTTATATGAAATTCTAAAGAAGACAAAGCTAATTGATCGTAATAGAAAACAAAATAGTAGTTACTTTTAGGGTTGGGGACATTGAATAAGAAAAGGGACACACCAGGATACTTTCTAGTGTCATGAGACTGTTCTGTATCTTATAGGAATCTGGTTTACCTGGTTTACCTGGCTGTGTTCATTTGTACGATTGTCCAAACTTTACTCTTAATTTTCTGCATTTTATTATATATAAATTTATCCCAATTTCCCAATTTAAAATTGTATTGATACTGTTAATCCTAAACAAAATTTAAAAAGTGAAATACCATTTCCCACCTAGCAGATTAGTAAAACTGAGATAGTGCCAACTATTACTGAAGAAGATGAGGAACATTAGACACTTTTATGCACTGCTACTGATGGAATAAGTTGGTTCAAGACCATTTTATGGAGCTCTTTAATGACGTCCAGTTAAGTTTTAAGATTGTCGCTACCTCATGATTTAGCATATCTGTTCATCGGTAGAGACCCTAGAAGTTCTCTTGAGCACGTATACAAGGAAAAACATAAAATAATCTGATGAATTAGGAAATTCTATAAATAATTGTGAATTGGGAAATGGCTAAAAACAACTAAACAACTATCAGAAAAGGAGATCATTAGATTGCTAGATTATGGAATACCAGACAGCAGTCAAAAAAGTAAACATTTATCTTAATTTTTTTCCTCCAACTTCATTTAGATATAGCTGACATATAATATGGTCTAAGTTTGTATATACAGGCAAATTTGATATAGTATGGGAAAATAATTACCACTGTAGGTACGTTTTAGCTGATGGTTCTCTTCAAACAAGGTTAGAATTTTAAAATGTTATTCACAAAACACAAGGTGCAAAGCTCTGTACTGTTGTTTACAGACTGTGCATTATGTATTAAATAATATTATTATATTAGTATTGTAAAGTGATATGTTAAGGTATAAATAACAAATAGTGAGGTCAGGTTAATGGTAACTTCTGAGGTAGTAGTAGAGGAAAAAGGAGACTAGAACCAGGGAAGCCTCTGTTGAGCTATATAATTCTTTTAAGCTCTGTGGTAAATATTTGTAAATATCTCTATCAGGAATTATATTAGCTTGAGGTCCATATCTTGTCAAAGACTAGTTATAATTCCCAGATTGGTAGCCATACTTGAGCTGTGCTGTTCTATTGTGTATGAGTTGACATCTATTGTAAATGAGAAGAAATAGTGAACAATTACTACCAAACAGTATGCTTGTAAATGATATTACCATTCTGTTTAAGGATGTTCAGAACTGGTAAATCTAAAGTGATTGAATTGGTGTTAATATGACAGAAGTTTTATGAATTTCATTTCATAGTTGAAAAAATTGTCTTCGTATATTGAAAATATAATTTAGATAACACACTGAACATTTAGTGTCAGAAGCCTACGAGTTGTGTCATAATTATGTTGCATTCTCATTTTTATGATCACGAATATATTACCTTCGTTATCCTTCATCTGTAAAATGGGGATAATGACTCCCTCGTGAAATATTATGAATTCAGTTAAAGAACTGAAGAGAAAAATGCCTTGCACAAGGTCATGCACAATACTACATATAAGCCATAGAATCCCTGTAATAAATACTAGGATCAATACTTCTAATGAGTACTCAATAAGGATTGTATTTGATTCATCTTTGCTTTTATCCCCAATGTCTGGGACATTGTAGGTGCTCAATAAATACTAAAGTGAAATGCTCTGAATAATTTAATGTGAAAATCTTGGTAGAGATAAAATTGCTCGTCATTGTACTGATGAGGCTCAGGTTGAGTAGTGAAATAATTTACTCATGCTCATACGACTACAATTGGTAGAACTGGACTGGAACCAAGTTGTTTGATTTTCATATCCAATTTTCTTTCCAGAAATATGACTTGGGTTTATTATACTAGTAGAGGACTTGAGAAATAATGATAGAACAGAGCCATCTGTAAAAAAAACTCTTACCAGTCTTCAGTTTTACTCTATGATTTGAGACAGTGTGGACTGGATTGTCAACTATTATTTTGTTTTCTACTAATTCACTTTGCCTTTTATTTAGTTCTAATTATGAATCACAGAATGTTGCATGTGGTATGTGAGCCATGAGATATAATAGGGAAAAAAACAAGAAAATCTTATGACAGCTTTACATATTAAAATTAATGGCTTGTACGTCTTTTAAAGGTATGTTTACTTGGAAAAGTTCATGACCTTTCAGATGTCACTCCGAAGAGAAGATGTATGGCTTCCACTGATGTCATACCGAAATTCTTTGCTTGCTGGTGGTGATGATGACACAATGTCAGTCATTAGTGGAATCAGCAGTAGGGGGTCTACTGTGCGGAGTAAAAAATCAAAGCCATCTACAGGAAAACGGAAAGTGGTTGAAGGCATGCAACTTGCTCTCAGTAAGAACATATTTTATATTTATTAAATATTTTATATTTAACTTTTATGTTTACCAATTGATTATTAAGATTCTTTCTACTTTTTGAGGTATGTTATTAAAGATCGTACACAGTGTTCAGTATGTATGTATAAACATAGTTTTACGCATTTGCATATGTGAACTCAAGAGGCTGGGGACTAAAATCATATGAAGGCATCTTCACTTACAGATACACTTGAGGGTTTTTAGCTGGGTTATGTGTCAGAATATCTGCACACAACCTTACCATGTGGCTGTTTGAATTCCTCACAGCATGGCTGTGCTACCAAAGCAAGTATCTCAAGAGTAAGGAAGGAAATGAAAGCTGCTACTTTCTTAAGACCAGAAATTGATGTACAACATTATTTCTGCTTTGATTTTATTGACCTAGCATTCAGAGAGCCCAGATATGAGGGAAAGTGGGCATATCCCACACCTCTTAATGTGAGGATTGCCAAAGATTTACGAGCTGTTGAAAAAAAATGGCACATAATTCTTCAGCTGTCATCAGGTATATAGTGTTTAGAACTTGGTTGTTCTCATGGATTAATGGTTTTAGTTATCTTTTGCTCACTAATAGAATGGCACAGACTTTAATACAATCTTAGACTTGGTTGGGTATATAATCCTGATATCTCAGTGGATGGAAACATCTCTTATGGTATCCCTGACTAGTTAATATAACTAGGGCTGGTAGTTTATGGAAAATAGAAATATATTCTCACTATTTTTAATGGAGTTATCAATTAAATGTATTTCTGGATATCACAATCAATGTTAAAGATTTCCTTATTTGAATAAATATTTAATAGATTTCTGCTAGACCATCAAATCTTTCCATTTCCTTAAATTTTAAAGAATATATTTGAATTAGTATTTAGATAACATTGTAAAGGTAGACTAGCTAACCACATTACTTCAGGTTTCACAGAAATAGTCAGTACTCTTTCTTTAGCTTTTTGGAGAAAGCCACAGAAATTGAGGCATTAGGAAGTTCAAAGGAAGGAAAGATGCATACTGATAGATTGGCTAGGTGCAGTTTTGAAGGTATAATTGGAACCTAAGCACAGCAGAATTTAAAGACTAATTGTATCACAAATTGTGAAATTTATGTGCATGCATATAATCTAATTTTCCTCCAGTCATCAAGTTCATTCAATTGATTTCACTTCCAGAATCCATGACTTTAAATTCATTCAATTGATTTCACTTCCAGAATCCATGACTTTAAATGCTATGACTTCAGTAACACTTGCATGTGAATTTACTTGTTGTAGCAACATCTGTAGACACATGAAAACAATTAATTTCCCTTTCTTTAGTGTTTAGTGTCTAATGTGCACGTGAATTTGTACTCCCTTGGTGTGACTGTTCAGTGTTGAATATCCTATCAACTGGGAACCATTCTTTCACTGTTTTCATTGCTGTTCCCACCTTACAACTCACTTGAGTTACACTGTCAGCCTCCAAACCATCCTGTTTGCTCACTGTCTTTGTGTTCTTACGCCCACCCTCCACACACACTTTGATTAAAACCTGTAACCCACCACGTTTTTCCCTTTCTTAAAACCTTCAGAGTAATTCCTTTTACCTTAGCACAGTTAATAAGATTTCTGTAATTGATTCCTGCCTCTTTATTTAGCCATACCTTTCCCCTCTTAACCCAGTAGTACCAAATTGATTTTGAGTCATATAAAACTGCCATTTTGGAGGGTCAAATTTGCCGAATATTATGGATTAGTATGGGTTTGCCATTGTAGTTTCATGCCTCTGTGCTTTTGCTCTCATTCTTCCCCCCACCTAGAAAACTTCATGGTTACCCAGTCAATATCCATGCTAGCTAGAAGTGACTTTCAAGTAGCTGCCTCTGATGCATCTCATTGCTCCCATGCTACCTGTGCTTCCTCTCTTCCAGCATTTTCCACACTGTGTTAATTACATATTTTAAAAGATTTATTTATTTATGCATACAGAGCTGGGATACAGGCCAGAGGTGAAGGGGCTGAGAGGATTCTGCTGAGAGCAGAACAGGCAGATGTACTGAAATACACTGCTGAGAGGAGCAGCAGGTGGGTCAGGAGAGGTCTGCCACGCCATGTGGGTCACCTCCCTGGCCAAGGATTGAACTCGTGATGCACTGGCTGCAGATAGTTTCATAGTGCTGGGCTTTAACCCGTTGCACCACCAAGGAGGGCCCGTAATTATTTTTGTTTTCCTGCACACCTAGATATAAGGGCAGATATCTTACATACTTGTATCCCTCTCTTTCAAACATTAGCATTTGAAAAACAGTCAGATGTTTGTAGACCCGAATGATTTTAAACATCTCATCAGTCAGAATCAGTGACTGAACTTTAATGCTGTTAATTTTCTTTTTCAGCTGAAGAAAGCAGTAGTAGTGATAGTATGTGGCTAAGCAGAGAACAAACACTGCATACCCCAGTTATGATGCAGACACCACAACTCACCTCAACGATTATGAGAGAGCCCAAAAGATTACGACCTGAGGATAGCTTCATGAGTGTCTATCCAATGCAGACTGAACATCATCAAACGCCTCTTGATTATAAGTAAGTACATTTGATAATTTTCTGTAGTATAACTTTGTTAATTACATAGAGAAAAGTTAAGTTAAAAGAAGAATAAAATTCTCCTTGAAGCACGCAGGTAACATGGATGTTAGCTCAAAGACAACAAGAGGAAGCAAGGCAACAGCAGGAGAGAGCAGCAATGAGCTATGTTAAACTGCGAACTAATCTTCAGCATGCCATGTAAGTGAGAGTGCCTTATTGTCTGAGTCTAGGAAGTTCACTAATTCATTTTAACATTGTGTGCCTTACCTAAATATTTCAGCAAACTCTAGAGTAACTAAGCTGAAATAATCAAGGAACTAAAAATTTGTCATTCCAACAG
Source organism: Condylura cristata (assembly GCF_000260355.1). Classification (NCBI taxonomy): domain Eukaryota; kingdom Metazoa; phylum Chordata; class Mammalia; order Eulipotyphla; family Talpidae; genus Condylura; species Condylura cristata. The sequence goes on from NW_004567120.1 coordinate 26,116,421, forward strand.
AAAAATAAAAACGTTTTAACTTAAATATTAACTAGTTAGCTAAAGGACCAATCTTAGGTTGATCTGTTGGAAAAGTTTAATTATGAATCCTTGTTTATTTTGGTACACAGAATTATAGCTATCTTGATTCCCCACCTAGTTCAGGTTCTCATCTCTCACCTGAACTATTGTTTTGGCTTTCTAACTTGTTTTCTTCCCTCAAGTCTCCCATTTATCTTCTCACCGAATCCCTCCCCTCACTCCTCTCCTACCACCACTCCATCATTCACACTGCCATCAAGAATTACTATTCTAGAATTAAAATCTGATTTTGTAACTCTTTAACTTAAAACCTTTTCATGGCTCCCCATTGCCAGCAGGATAAAGTCCACACTCCTTAGCTCATGGCATGCAAGATCTTCCAAAATATGGCCAGATTATATTTCATTCCCTGGCAGATAAAATCCTGGTAAAAGAATAAGCTCAAGTATCACCTTATGTGAAGCTGCGGTCATCTGCGCTCCCATAGCGCTGTGTATGTTCATATATCTTGTAGCACTTACCACTTGTATTGGAATTATTTGTTTGAGTTTATCCCTTCTAGACTGTGAGCTCCTCAAGGGCAGGGACCACTTTCATTGCCTTTCCGTGCTTGGCACATGCAAAGTGCTAATAAGTAAATGTTCATTGAATGAATAGATGTCAGTATGAAAAACAATTGTAGTTTAACTTCTAAATTCTTTGTTTTCACCGGAATCTGTATGAAGATTTTATAAATCATTATTAGCTTTGGTTCCAAAAGAATGGCAGACAAGCAATTTTTAGATGATTGGTTATTATTCTAATTATTTAATTTTTTTGAGTTTGAAAGCTTTGTATCTGTAAATAATGTTGTTTATGTTTGAGTACTGGGAGATAGTAATTGTTCCTTTTTAAATAATTTATATTTTGCTTTGTTGGTTTTTAAATGAGAGTTCACCCATTCTTAAGAAATGACCCTTTACCACGTGAGTGGTGACCTATTTAACTTCACTTTACCTAATCCTATAGTGGCTAGTCTTGAGAACCTTGGTAGACAAAAACATTATCTATGATGTACATAGATTCTATTCCTGACTTTGACTAATATGACCATCATCTATACTATCACTTGGTTCTGTGGCCTGTTTCTGTAGCCACATACTACTTATTTAATATACATACACACATATGCACACACTTTAGTTCATGCTGGATTCAACAACTCATTTCTTAGCTTCCAACTAGTCATCAGTCCAAACCTGTCAGAATCCTGCCATGCAATCATTGGTCCATATTTCTCCCCTGAAAACTTTCTGTTAGTCTCAGCAGCATTTCATTACTCAGTACCATTTATCATTATTATTTTATTCATAGCTTAATTCACCATTATAGGTAAACTTCCCCAGGTAACTACAGGAGGTTACCCCAGTTAATTAACTATTACCTACCAAAAAATTCTTTATGTTACTATATCTTAAGTGGTATATTGCCTGAAATGGTTGCTTATTTTTTTTTTACAGTTTTTCTATAACTTTATCTGCCCTGTAAGTGAAAATTACCAAATTACAGTTTTTATAGTTTATAGCACATAATTCTTCATATAATCCAAACGAAATGCAGAGTGGATTTCTGATTTTCTATAAAATGGTCCACAAAGCACACATTACCATTCACTGTCTGTACCATCAAATACAGGAACATTCATTCATTACCTAGAACTCTTAGGAAATAGTGACCATTTGTAGCATATCTGTCTGGGTAGTTTGGATTAGACAACATGTTTTATATTATTTTTTAAGACTAAACATAGTATTGTGTTTGTAAGTTAAGTAGTAAGTAATTAATTTTGGGGAGAGAGTCTTTGACTGAGAAAAAGAAGGTAACATTGACCAAAACTGGGGGAAGCAAGATACTCTAAATTTCACTATTTTGTTAACTCCTTTATGCTGATCTGGGCCTATTTATGGACTTGATATTTGAGTTTATTCCTGTTAATTATAACATATAGGACTTCTGGTCTTTATTTTACTTGTTTTTCATGGGATACAGAATCCAAAATTTCTGTACCAATGTCGCTCATTTCTTACGTAAATAGATAGCTTTCTTTCAGTATATATTTATGCCACTTGATGCATACTCTTGGAGTATTTATTACTTTTTGTTATTATCTGTTTCCATAGTAGACTGTGAGCTCCTTGAGAGCAGGAACCATGTCTTAATCATCTTTATTTTTTGCATCCATTGTCCACAATAGAAACTTGACATGTTAAGTAGATACTGTGTGAATGAATGAGTGAGTGAATGCCTGATACACATTCATTACCAAGTGAATGAGTGAGTGATGGGAAAAATTTTAACAGTATATATTTATGAAAATGTTATTTCTTTGCTCTCTGTTTTATGTTTGTTTATTAATTTGTACCCTGCCTACTTTCAAAAAGGATTTGAGGTATCTTATCTGTTCCCATGTGGGGAATTCTCATTGAATTTTTGTATGGGATATCAAAACTATAAAGCTTAAATGTATTCAAGTAATGTAGAATAAACATAATTCCTTAGCATTTTTAGATAAGTGAACATTGGGGTTTTGACATCATTGATGACATGTTCAATGCCGAATCATTCTCCCTGACCTTTAATTCCATCATTTTCCATTACACTTGGTATAGAGAACCACATAGTTGCTGCCAATATATTAATAGTCACAATGAGGTTCAGATCTTGACTTTGTTTTATATTTCTCTAGTCGGCGTGGTACGAGCCTAATGGAAGATGATGAAGAACCAATTGTTGAAGATGTTATGATGTCTTCAGAAGGGAGGATTGAAGATCTTAATGAGGGAATGGATTTTGACACTATGGATATAGATTTGGTAAGAAACATAATGATTTCTGTACGAGTTTCAATTTAGATCATTTGGAAATTGCGTTGGATTTTATTAGAAGAGAGAATATTTGGTATGACAACAAAGTTTTGCCAAATTGTTAAACCCTTGACAGGTATTTAAGTATATGAGAAGAAATAGGGGTAAAGAGAGTGAAGTTGATAAAAGTCTGGTAGATCCTAGTTTAAGATGATAAAAGTAGTCTTTCAGGCTAATTCATGAAAATGTAGTTTAAAAAATATTTTGGCTTAATACTGTACTAAGTGTCATATTACTTTATAATTTTCTATTTGTTTACAATTGCCATAATAGTACATTACTTAATTGATGCTACTCTGTTGCTGAGACAAATTTCCATATCAGATAATAAAGTGAAATTACTTTAACGTAGGAGAAAGTTAAATAGATAAAAGGATGTATCCTTTAATAATTATTAATGAATACTTTTTCATGATTAGGACTTTAATAATTCAGAGATTAGGACTTCATTATATATAAATTGCTTCTGCAGTTTCATCTTGTTAGGCTTTGTGAAGTAGCTTGAGACATTGTAAGAATGTTAAAACTTAAAGTGTTTGCCTGTCAAAGTGATAAAATTCTAGTAAGCAGCAAAACTGCTTAGATTAAGTCAGTTTTTCTGATTGTGCTTTTCAATATACTGTGATGTATTTTCTTTAATATCAAATTGTTAAATATGACTTCTCTTAGAATACTGTGATTTGGTGCCTTTAACGAAAATTTATTTGAGAGAGGCATTTTTTAAAGTGAAAAGTGAGTTTTCTAGTTGTCCTTAAGAGTAATTTTCCACCAATTAGTTTCTTTTTTAAACATTCTGTAGTTTAAATATACAGTCTTTGAAGTATTGTAAGGTATACTTGCAATTACAAAGGCCTTGTGAACACTTTTTTTATATGAACACTTTTAATGATCATTAATTTCTGTATTTTCTGTCAGTATCGGACTTACAGGTATGGAAATCACCAACTTCATTTTTTTCCCCCCTTAGCCACCATCAAAGAACAGACGAGAGAGAACAGAACTGAAGCCTGATTTCTTTGATCCAGCTTCAATTATGGATGAATCAGTAGGTTTTACTTAAATGTACCCCAGGATTATAAAATCAAAAGTATAGGCAGTCTCTTAAGCTTGAAGCTGAAGAACTAGGACTCACATTGAGCATGGATAAAAACAATTGAACAGAAGAAAAAGAGGCAGGCAGGTGGTATTTCAGGAGAATGGGACAAGGAGGTGTGATGCAGTGGTGGTGACACATTTAAAGTGCCTTTGAATTGTTGGCCAACCGGTGCTTAAGTATCCTGTTAAGGAATTTGAACTTTTCCTGTCGACCTGAGTAGCTTAGTGAAAGATTTTGAATGAGGAAGTGACATGATCATAATTGGTTTCAAAAGATTTGCTTGGCATTTATGGAGAGTAGGGTGAATGAAAAAGTAAAATAACCATAATAATAATAATAATCATAACATGGTGAAAAACAGAACTGTAACAAAGGCTTTGATAATAAAGAGACAAGGATTGAGATACAATTATTATTGGGCATTGTCAATTCAGTTATTTCTTAAGTACTTCTTACAGCAGTCTCCACTGTGCAGTAGATTTACCCTGTAGTGCCTTAGTTCAGGTTCACCTCAGTTTTCGCTTGGACTATTACAGTAGCATTTAAAATGAACTTGCTGCCCCACTCCTTTTAATATATCTCTTTTTAGGGTCATTTTTTCCTAAAATGCAAATCTTGTCCTTTCACTCAACAGTTTTTGGTCTTGTATTAATTATTTACCCCCGTTGCCAGTAGGGGAAAAAAGCTGCCCACTTAGCCTGGCAAACAAAGCTTTTTGTGATCTGAACCCTTTGTCAGTTTAACCTTGACCTTTTCCTTACTTGTATCCTGCGTTCCAGCCATACGAGATCTTTTAGTTCCTTTCTGACACACTGCTCTTTCATGATTCCATGACTCTGTATAAACTTTTCTCTCTGCCAGAGTTGCCCTTTTCCTTTTTCCTCTAAGCGAATTCTTCCTTTAGTAGACAGTTCCCACATTACTTGTGGAGTTTTTGCAGACTTTTCCAGCTCCCCCAGCATTTATGATAATTACCATACTGTAGAAGTAAGAAAGGATATTATGTATTGCCCAATAGACTGAAACCTGGGCATAAAATAAATTATTTTATTCATTTTGAATTCTGACTACCTTAGGTGTTTTGTCAAATGAAAAGAATAAGTCGGTAAGGTCCCTGCTCGTCCATTCACTGTTTAGTGTCTATGCACTCTTTCCTCCTACCCTCCTAAGACCTGCCACCTCAGTTGGTTATTGTATCATTCTCTGAGGCCTGGCTCCTTATGTCCCATTGTCTGCTATTCTCTCCTTACCTCATCATCTGTTTTCAGTTAGCTCTTAGAGGAACTTTTAACTTTCAATTGACAAGTTATTTGAGCTAAAAGCCACAAAAAAAAACAAGAGGTACAAAAATTTTCGTAAGACACTTTACAATTCTTTAAATCACTGCTTAGCCTCTAATGCGCATATGAGTCATCTGGAGAGCATATTAAAATGTGAATTCTGCTTCAGGAGGTCTGGATTGTGGCCTAACATCCTACATCTCTAACAAAGCCCTGTTGATGGTTCAGGTCTACAGACCATATTTTGAGTAGCATAGGTCACTAAGACCTGCCCATATGACTATAGTTACATGCATATTGAGGGGGGATCATTTCAAGCAGATAGGATGGAGTCTATTATTTCAACAATTCATTGGAATGGAAGTTGGTGTGAAAATAAAATACTCTCCCTGTTGTCAAAAACTTCATCTTTTAGTGCACCTTGACTCATTTTGAAGTGAAAAGGACGGGCGCTAGGAATGTATCTGATGACACTGTGTAGGCGTGATTTAGTTAGATCTATTCAGCAACCCTGTGGGAAAGGTGTTGGAATTCCTACTTTTACTTATCAGCAAACTTAAACTGAAATGGTATTTCAGTTGATTTGCTTACAGTTACACAACTTGGTGTCAGAGTAGTAATTTGATCTGAAAATGTCTACTATTGTTCTTCCCAGAACTAAAACCAGGTCTCATTTGGAAGAAATACTACGAAAATTAATTTTGAAATGGAAATGATTAACTGTAGTTAAAATTGATATGTGCAATTAAGAGAGCTCTGTATTTCTCAAGTGTTCACTTCAAGCCAGGAAAACTAGCGATTTTTTTTTTTTTTGCTTTAGATACTGGATTTGCAAAAGCAGTATTCTTTCTGTTACAAAATAATGAAACAAATGTAAATTATGTATAAATATTTCTGAAATTTAACATTTAGAGAAAATACATTCTGAGTGAGGCCAAATAGGGAACTAATGTTATTATTTATAGAAAAATTTTGGCATCATTATGCTTATTGATTATTTTATAACTAAAGGAAAAGTCATTTAGCTGCCCTGCTACTAAAATTAGGAAAATGAAGGTGTGTCTAACTGTAGTTATACAGTATTACCACATGATGGCAGCAGTAGCATAACTTGAGTGCTCAATCTTTAAAGGCTTAGATATTTTCAAGTCTTTAATTGTGCATATATATTTAATACTAGTTTTTAAATAATGCATTAACACTTAGCTCATCATCCCCAAAACTTGAGAAGTGAAATAGAAAGTTTTGAATGTGAAAATGTGAGATTGCCTTTGTATAATAGTCTATATCTGCTTTTACTCAAACCTGTGATAATGTGAGTCATCAAAAACAATAATAAAATTGGGATTTAAATCCTTTTTATATCCAGTTATGAGTTTTCCATTCTACGTGAAGTAATTCACAGCATCCCAGTATAGATTCTTCAGAGTTTTTTGTTTTTTTTTTTTAACTAAAATATTGTAAATATTATCTTTTGTTGCATGGTATCATTATATGATTCAAAGTGGTGATATAAAAACTCTTGAGCACGAGATTCTAAATTTATAAATTTATTAGTTTTACATCTGATAAAAACATTGATTTATCCCATTGTGCTAATAATTACTTGCTGACACTAATGGACCAGTATTGCCATCACATACTAGCACTTGCTAATTGTTCATTTAAAATATATGCTTAAGTTCATTAATGTCAACACCAGAAGCAGGTGTGGGCTATATGAGCTCATAAAAGAGTGTCACCATTGTCATTCTTCTCCTGTGTTCACATTATTAGTATTTTCTGTAGTATGAAATTAGTTAAAGAGTCTAGTGTAATATGCACAAACAAAAAAATATTCAGGTAGTTTCTAGTTAAGCTCCCAGTTTGGAAAGAACTTGAGTTCATCTTCATGCTACACTCTACACTAAGAATTACTAAGTAAGATTTGATCCTTTTAGTCATCATCAGATCATCAACCCAAAAGTGTTATGGGTAAAAGGGGCCTTTAAACATCATCTAGGCTTTTTTGGTGGAAACATTGAAATAAATACTCAGATTCTAAATAAAGGAGAACCTTGAGCCTTGGAGGATTGGAGGATTGGGAGTTGGGTAGGAATGAGTTGTGAAGTATGGCTTTAGTGACTGACAGAAGTGGGAGTGCTTTAATTTTCTTTATTCTCATTAGGCTGCAATTAGATATTTGTTTCTTGATCTAAAAATACACAATTCCTTTATATCAGAACATTTTGTGAGTTTTATGGTTGTGGTTAACATGAGATTTAATTTACAAATAACTGTAATCCCAATCTTGGCTCATTATCTCCACCTTAGTATTCTTATTAGCTCATTATAGTATCTCTAAATTGTAGTAAGTGCTGGCATTTTAATTGACTACCTTAACTGAGAGATAGCGAGAGAGAGAATGTGAGTGTATAGATAAATAGCTAAAGTTGTTGTGTTTAATGAACAAGGGAAAGTTGCCCCACTCCTTCTGCTTTTACTTAAAAAAAAAAAGACTGATTTGTTTATTTATTTATGCAAGAACTGGGATGTAGGCCAGAGGTGTTGGGGATGAGGTGGGGTGGAGGGTGAGAGAATTCACCAGAGACAGTGGGGAGCAGGACAGGCAGATATGCTGAAATACACTGCTGAGGGGAGCAGCAAGTGAGACAGGAGAGGTCTGCTGGGCCATGTGGGTCAGCTCCCTGGCCAGGGATTGAGATTTTGTTGCACTAGCTGGCTTGATAATGTTGAGACTCAAATCCTTGCACAACCAGGGAGGCCTGCTGCTTTTACTTTTTTAGTTAGTAAAAAAACAACTAATTATTACATTTTACCTAATACTTTTTCTTCTGTAATGAACAAAACATCAATATCAGTTAGTTTGACCAGATTTCACTTTACTTATTTGATACCTTAAAACTTGTAGATTTACTCAAGCCATATTTTCTATATAAGCTTTCTGGGTTTTTGTTTTTACACATATTATTCTTGAATGTTTTGGCCTGCATTTTAAAACCTGTATCCATTTCACAGTGCAAATGGTCAAGATTACACGATATTCTTAACTCTATCCAGTGAATCTGTGTCAAGAATCATATTAATTTATTCATTTAACAAAAGTCGAGTGCTTATATTCAGAGCATTAAGTATTAGTGGTATCTATAAACATAAATAAGACATGATCCCTAGTCTTAATTATATTTGTGAGGTGAGTAGCATCCTGGTTAGGTCTGATGTTATTATTTCATTATATATTGATGGCCATTTTAAATTTTAGATTTGCATATCTGACATGGGGAATATTTCAAAGTGATTTTATTGGCATGTTATTGAACTTACTATTAATGTGATGTTTATAGACATTTTTTACAAAGAAATGAATAATGATTTTAATGAGTTTTTTTTCCCTTTCTCTTTCATTAGGTTCTTGGGGTGTCAATGTTTTAATACAAGTACACAATTAAATCTGTGGTGAAGATGTTTTCTAAACGGAAGAAGAAATTTTAAAATAGAGTGTGGTAGATACAGTGAGATTCTGTACAGATTTTTCTCTAAGGAGAATATGACATGCTTATGCTTACCAAGATCAAGTGCATTGAAGGGCAGTTTTGTTTGCCTGAAAAAAGTAAAGGACAAGTAAACAATTTGATGATAAGCTACAGTTTTTCTTAGAAAGTAAATATTTTATTTATGCGCTGTTAGTTGGCTTTTGAATCAATTACTTCATGCTTTTTTAAAAGAAAATATAACAATCTGAAGAGGCATTTGGTACAGACATGAATCCTCTCACATTTATTTACTGGGTATACTAGGTAATGATGACCTCTGCTGGATTTCTGTTTACATCCAAGAAACAAAGTTAAGGATGAATTTATTCCCCTACCTTGAAATTATAGGATAGAGTGAATTGTTTTTAGCATTCTAAATTTAAATGCTTAAAACATCAATCAACAAAGCTTTCTTTTAAATATTGTAATTGTGGAGAAAAGTAAACTTATAAGCAGAACTTTTACAATTTTTTCATCTAAAATGTATTTTAAGATATTTTTAAAAATCCAAGAGCTTCTCTATACTTTTCAGAAATATCCAGATGCAGTGAACTGCCAGAAGGTAACCAGTCTCAAACATGCTTATCCCATTATCAACCCTGAAAGTTTGCTTGTCCTTTAAGATAAAAATGTAATGTTGTGATATTCCTTCCAGTAGTGCCACTGTATTTTGTCTCCAAATAAAAGAAGCTTATTGTAGTATGTTTGCAGAAAAATTCTAAACAAAAATTATACAGCTTATTAGAGTGTGGGAATAGGGATCTAAATTTTAAATAAAATTATATATATATATAAATTGGTGCTGATTTTATAATTGCGCAGTTTGTTTAGTTTTTTCTTACTTTTAAATTCCAACTTAAAATTATGAGGTTTCAGAAATATATTGAAAGTTTAACAATGTTTAAAAATAGAAAAGCATGAGTGTTCATGCTTTAAAATGATTTTTAAATTTGTATTTTATATTGTTTTATCTATCTGTCTTTGCAAGCAGTCTTCAGGTAAAAGATACTTCTAACAGGTTACAGTACATTTCCTCTGTATGTAAATTAGATGGGATAATAGAATTCATAACCCATAATATTCTTTGAAAGCTAAGCTTTAAACTTCATTTTATGTCCTTTCACAAATAATTAGTTTAAAACAGAAAGTGGCTACTTGCCATTTTGACATCAACTCATTTTGCGAGGCTTAGGCAGCTAGACATCGTTTAAAACAAAATATTAACTTATATTACATGTGTATCTATCTTTTGTCAGTCGTCTCTCAGTTCTTGAGGTGTATTATTTTAATCATTCCATGCCTTAATATGCTTGCAATACAAGAATATCTTCAGATGGGTGAATACCAAAAGGCTTCCAGTTCTTAGGGTCAGAAATCAACAAGCATTGGGCTGTGGTAGCCAAAAACCATAGGATAGTTAAAAGATCATGATAAGATAACAATTATTTTATTAAATCATGATTAATAACAGATGAAACCACACTTGTCTAACAGATTTCCATCAACATATATTGTTATGTGCAAAAGTATTGCCTATGTTTTTCACACCACTGCATTTACTAGAACTGCTGAGAGGACTGTATATATGATTTTAAACCTAAGTTGATTTTTTTTCTCACTCTTGAAAGGAGTACTTCTTTGTGAAAGCAGTTCTTACAGCTTTGTTTTCAACCAGCTAAAAAATGTTTTATATATTACTCTAACCTGTTGTCCTCCACATTCTATTGTCCTAATTGTACTGTTTTCTGATTTGTATTTATGTCTTGAGACAGTAACTTTTTGAATAAAAATAAACCTACAGTATGTTGTATGTTTTATCTTTTGCATTTGAGGGAAGAGGGTATCTAAAATGATATAGAACATATTATCACATCTTTGAACATGTTTGGGTGAGAAAATATATAGAAAACATTGCCGCTATTGTTTTTGATAAATCATAGCATGTTTTAAATGTGATAAAGTTCCTAGTTTATTACTTAAAAATAGGAACCTGCAGTCATTCTTTCTTATTTTTAATCTGGTATGAATTAAAAGTTCTTTAAAATTTATGCATTCCTTCATGCGGGATAGTTTTTAATGCCTACTATCTTCTAGGTATGTGTTAACAGGTCTGAAAATGAACAAGATAGTTGGCAATACATCTTATAGGGTAAACAGGGAAAGAAACTTGTAATAAGTGCTAGGAAGGAAACTTGCAGGGTAGTTGGAGGGAAGGTGGGAAGGGGAGAAAGACAGGAGAGGTCACTCATGATTGGAGGTGAGTGAAAGTCAACATTTAAAAAAGAATTTATGTATTGAAAGTTCCTGTAATCTTGAATGTGTTAATGAGATTTGCATTATACTCTTACAAAATGATTTGTATCTGTGTAACACTAGCACATTGGTCATTTAGTCCAGTTTGTAGATAATAAAATATCAGCCTTCTGTCAGTAGTTCAGAGCTGACCATATTAAATGCCAGACACTTTTAAGTGGTTTATATGCATTAATTATGTGTAAGGACAGAGGTGATAAGTTTTATCTTCCCCCTCTTTCCTGCCCTATCCCCACTCCTCCCTCTATTTGGAAATAAGAATGCACTGAGGAAAATGATGCACCAGGAAGTTAAAATTCTTTGGGGGCAAGATTATATGTCTAGTAAGTGATAGGACTGACATTCAATCTCAGGCAGTCTGGATGCATTAAGTCCCAAAACATTGAAACCATCTGATAAGGATAACAGATAATTGCATAAAAATTAAATGGTCCGTTATTCATTGTGCCATGATGAGGAAATGGAGCATCTTTAAGGAGTCCAGCTGGGTATAGAATTAAGTGTTGTGAACAACATTGTGCTTAATATGCTACCCAGCTGACTTCTTTAAAGAGGGTATAAATTAAATCTGAGCCCCAAGCCCATCAGTAGTTACTAGTAATAGTTTTTAAAAGTTGAGAGACTAGGTAAGAAAGTTAAGAGTAAGACCTTTGTAAGAGGAAATTTCAGTGAAGTTCACTATATAGCTATTAAGGTAAACAAATCTTATTGCCAGCTATGTGCTTCATCTTCCAAAGATAACACTAAGTTGCTTACAGTTCCACTGCAGGTTGGGGTACAGAGGGAATTCTAATAAAATGGATTAAGTTCAGTGTTTTACTGTGTGTCAATGAGATCACAGGAAAGGAGCAATAGGTGTGCTATAAGCAGCTTCCTAAAAAGCTGGCACTTGAGTTTAACCAACATTTTATGATGAGACTTTTAAGTGAACACATTTTATTACACATGGTGCAGCACATAGCCACCTACTACTCATTTTTTTTAAACATGCTTCACTGTAAATTGCAGCATTTGTTTATTATCCCCTAGATGTTTCAGGTTGCATGTTTACCTTGCATATCAGTTTTAATATTTACCTTTTTTCTTTTGGTATACAATGAAAGACACAAGCTGCAAGTATATATTTGCTGAGGTTTAATGTGTTTACAACTGTTTGACTCAAATGTCTATTAAAAATACTGACCAGTAACAACCCAGAAAGCTCTTTTATGATACTCACCAATTCCTGCTTTCCTTCCACAGAAAGCAACAATCTTTACTTTCCATCATAGATTAGACTTGGCTGTTCTAGAACTTCATATGAGTGGAATCATACAGTATGTACACTTTCTGTTTAAGGTTTCTTTTAGCATAATGCTTTTGATGTTTATCCATTTGGTAGTTGATAGACAATCTGGGTTGTTTCCAGTTTTTGGTTATAAGTAAAGCTACTACTTTAGTTGGATTTTAAAACTGAGAGGTGGGATAGGTGGAAGGTGGGCTTGGAAACAGGAATGAATTCAGCAAAGGGACAGCCTACATGATCTTGAATAGAAGAACTACTTAGTAATTACTTAGGGGTGGGTGGGGCAAGACTACCTCACATCAGCAAGTAGTAGTAGTAGTAGTAGTAGCAGCAGCAGCTTTAAATGTATTGGGATAAATTGAGTTGCTTAATGCAAATGTTTCTGTCACTTTAGGCCTCTGTCACTGAGGAAAATAATATGCTTGCAGTTTATCAATTAAAATCAGTTTATGCTGTGATGGTTGATGGTACAAATAAAATGAAAAGCTGAATTGTTTTTTAACTTTACCTTGTTTGCCCTCTGCCATCTTAAACTTAGGATAGATGTGAGTTTATTCTAGTGAGTTATTGGCAAGTTAGCTTTTAAGTAATTCTGTAGTACTTTAAGCAAGATAACCAGTTTTGAAGAAATAATAGCCACTATTTGTTGGGTGTCTACTATGTGTCAAATACTATTCAGGGTACTAGTTAATTCTTGCAGCAAGCTTATAGTGTTATCTACATGTTACAGATCAGGAAATTGGTGCACAGGTCAAGTCAGCTTGCCTAAAGGCACATAACTGATAAGCGATGGAGGCTAGATGTAAACCCATATCATGTGACTCAGCAGTTCATGCTCTTAACCAACTTCCTCCTTTGTCATGCTCTGAAATGTACCCATTTCCTTGCCAGTGTATATGCGTTCATACAGATTTCACTTCCTCTTGTGACACTGATAAGCTCGCCCTTTCTCCCTCACTTGCACTTAGTGTTCTAAACTGAGTCATTCCTAACACCATGTTAAAACATATCCTGTCTTCAAAATTTGGGGGAGAGACGGGGGTGGGGAGCACACATACTTCCTTGACTAAACATCTGGCCACTGCTCCATTTCTTTTCGCTTGCTGTATGATCTTCCCCCTCTTTATTTTGTTCCTTTCTTGAATGTACTCCAATCATGTCTTCATTTCTACCATTATACTTCAGCTTTTCAATATCTCAAATGAACTTCATTTTGTTTTATTTTCTTACCAGTTATTTATCGACAAAGTCAAATTTCCTCTTCCAAGTCAGTCACTGTGTCTCAGGCTAACACATTGACAGGCTTAGACTGGTGCCCTTGTGGTAGTATGGGAATACTTTGGCAGCCATCTCTCACGGAACTGACAAGACAGTGTGTGTGGCTCCCCCAAAGACAATAGTAATTAAAGTTGTAATTGTTCTATTAAGTTTCCAACTTCCGCAGCTGTCAGGGTCTGGCTTATGCCACATGGAATCTACCCTGTTTTCCTGGCTCTCCTTGCTAGTTCAGTAACCAATTTCATTGTTTTACCACCCCTTTGCAAATGGCTTTGGTAGTAAGTTGAAAGAAGATTGGATGGAATGTTAAGATTAAGCTTGAAGCAGAGTATGGCACCCAATTTCGCACCTGCCAAAACCTGTTTGGGTCAGATTCACATGTTCTGATTCTAAATCTTATGGGACCAGCTTCCTTTGTACCAAGTCTCAGAATAAGTAGACACATTTAGCCAGCTCTTTATAGCAATTAAAGGGTTGTCTGGCATGTTCTTAGGATTTTGGCACTTTCAAAAACATTTTCTTAAGGATTGTCTGCATCGGGAGCCCCAGGGGCCTCTGTGTTACTTCAGAAAGCTAAGCTGTTACAAGAAGAGGCTCAGTAGAAATTCATGACTTAATGCATACATTTATTTCTCAGATAGCAAATTTAGGGCAGGTCTTGCAAATTGTGGTGGCTTTTCTGGTTGTATCTAGCTGTTTGTGACCCATAATCCATTTTATCTTAATGCGCATTGTTCTCCTTCAGGTACAGATAATAGATATTCCCTAGCACCCACTATGCAACCATGAAAGGTGGGCAGAATACCCCCAGTGACTCAAATTTTGAAGGAAAAAAAAAAAAAGGCTGCGGAATGTGGCTGCCAGTGATGCATCAGAAACCTGTTACCAATTGTGACACATTCCCTACTCTGGTGGAGAGAATCCTTTGGTTAGGTTCTGCTTCTGCATGCTTAATGGGATTTCATTGTGCTTCCCTATATTCTTCCTCTGAAAGTTTTTCCTGGTTCATTATACTTCATGACCACTTTTAATTGGACAATACCTAATTGTGTATTTGATAGCATCTCCCTCTAAGGTACCCAGTCTGCATTAGCTAGTATCAGGTAAAATATCATGGCTGACATACAGGGGCTTACCACAAGATTTTTTTTTCCTGCTCTTCTACAGTCGAGGGTAGCTGTTCTTGGCTAGGGTACCATTCTACTTGTTTACCCAGGCTGACAGTTGGAAGTTCTGTCAGTTTTTGCAACTAGTTTTCTTCAGCAGGCATCTTATTTACTCGAGTTTGATATTTGTTTACAGTTTTTTCTTTTGGTATAAAGCATATATAAAATGCTTTACTTAGAAATGTCAGAGAAATGTGGCAAGAATTAGTACAATAAAATGCTATATACCCCTTCATCCAGATTCTATGTTAGTATTTTACCACATTTGTCACTTTATATACACAAACTTTTTTTTCCTGAAAAGTTTATATTGCAGGTGCCATGTCCCTGTAATCCTCAGTAATGTGTATAATATAGTTAAAAGATGACATTGCTATAACACTGTTTAATCTACAGTCCTTATTCATATTTTTCCTACTGTCCAAATATTGTTCTTTATATCAAGCGAAGGAAAATTTCTGGTTCAGAAGCTAATGTATGGTGTTCATGAGCTGCATTTAATCACATGTCTCTTAGTCTCTTATAATCCAGGAAGATCACTAGTCTTTGTTTTTATGACTGGAATTTTTTGAAGAGCAGTGGCCCCCATTTTCCTGAATATCCCTCAGTTTGGGCTTATCCAGTAGTCCTTAATGATGAGGTAGATGTAAGCTGCGCACTTTTGGCAGGACTGCTACAGAAGTGATGTTTCCTTGGTGCATCAGAGCAAGAGGCACAATGTACTGATATATCCATTTACTGGTTCTTTGAACTGCTTGCTTGCTTGAAGTGATGTTGGGTTTCTCCACTGTAAAGTTACCATATTTTTGGATTTGCAGGTAAGTAATTTGTGGGGAGATACCTTGAGTCCGTTCATGCCCTGTAACTGATCAACTTAAGCTATTTCTGTATGGACTCAAATATTTTATTCCTTGGCTATTAGAATATATATAGCTATGCAAACGTTTTGAAAAAATTTTAGGTTGTCAAATGTATTAATCTTATTGTATCTGAATTTTGAATCATAGTTAGAAAAACTGTGGATAGGAATTCACCAAAATTTTCTTGTGGAACTTAGGTGGTTCAATTATTCAGATCTCTGATTCATGTGTAAAATGTGTGTGATGTGAGCTATGAATCTAATTTTGTATCTTTTCTAAATGGCTATCTACTATTTATTGAAAGTTTATTTTGGCCACAATAAGTTTAGATGTCATTTTTATCATTTTTTTGTGTGTGTACTTGGATTATATTTCTCAACTTCCCATTCTATTTCACTGACCTATTCAGGTGAGTATTACCAATTATTTATTTATAAAGAGTTTTACAACATGCTTTCAGTGTTTCCCTAGCTCTCGTTGCAGGTATGACTTCCCATACGAACACTATCAACTTGTGAAGTTAAAGTTTTTTTTAGCATTTTACTGGGGTGGTGTTAAATTGAAAAATTAATTTGGGGATAACTAATATCTTTATGATGCAAAGTTGTACTATTTAAGAACAGGGTATCTTTCCATTTGTTTAAGTATACTTTGTGTCTTTCAGGAATGTTTTTAAGTTTTCTTCACAACTTTGTGTCATATTTCTTATTTCTAAGTATTTTATCATTGTAATTTGTGTGGGATTTTCCTATATCATCATCTAGTTACGATGTATTTGAAGGCTATTAATTTCTATATTTTAACTTTATATATTGCTACCTTACTGGATAGAATGGTGTTGGAAAACTGGATGCCAAATGGCTAAGCTATTAACCTCAACTCTGCTCATACTATGTATAAAATCAATCTAAGATGGGATATAGATCTTAAACTTCTAGAAGAAAATCAAAACAGCAGGCAAATATTTCTTAGAACATAGATAGCAACACCTATTAAGTAAAAGAATTGATAAAATAAAAAAAATTCTGCTAATGAAAGTACACCATTAAGAAAATATATTGGCAACCATAGACTGGGAGAGAATATTTGTAAATCATGGATTTGGGAAAAACTGGCATCTAAGTTTATATATATGTGTATATATATATATATATATAACACTATATAAAACTAGTGATAATGAAATAAATATCCAATAAAAATGATGCAAAGATTTGAACATGCACTTCACGATGTAAGATACATGAATGGAAAATAAACCCCATGTGTAATGAGGGAAATGTAAGGTCAAATAACAATGCAATACCACTATACACCTATCAGAATGGCTAGAATAACAATGACTACAAAATCTTAGCAAGGATGCAGAGCAAGAAAAACTCGGTTTTGAGTAGAGGTTTAGTAGTTTCTTAGGAAGTTTAAGATGCAGTCTGATCCAGCAGTTCCACTCTTCATGTATTCAAACAAAAGTGAAAGTATGTATCTTTAAAAAGTCCTGTGGAAGAATGCTCATAACAGCTGTATTGATAATAGCACCACACTGGAAATAGCCTGTGTGCCTTCAACAGGAAAATGGGTAAGACAAAGTTTTACACAATTGAATGTGAAATAACAATAGGAAGGAATGGTGAAAAAAATAACTGGTTTCCTCTAGTGTATAGAGGCCTGAGTTTGCTGCAAAGTGACACGAGCAAACTTTTATGTAGTGATGTATGTAGCTTTGTCCCATGTACCTCAAACCCTTAGACGTAAGAGTTGTGCATTTAAAATTTTTACCTAATAAAATCATAAACATGTACCTCTAATATTTATTCTGGGTTTGTCTAGTTATAAAATACACTGATACCCTTAATTTTCAAACTGCTTAAAAATAAGATGGATTCATGTGTGAGATGATAGATATGTGTAGCTAAAAGGTTGCATGTTCACTGTACACTTTGAACTTTCACATCTGAAAATCTACATTGCAAAAGTGTTGAAAAGGAAAGCATGAGGAGGGCATTGTTTTCAAAATATGTACAGTTGTAATTGAAAAGTGTAAGCAACAGCAACAAGACCACTTCCCACTATGGCAGAACTCCTCAAATTTATTTATTCATATAGTGATTACCATGATCTCAATCTCTTAAGTTTAAACTACAGAGACATATGACACTAACATTGCATTTGTTTCTTATGAGTTCCACATTAGCTGGTCTTTATTTTTCCCCTTAAATTATGTAGTAATATATATCTACATGATCTATGTATACAAACACACACACTCACACACACATAAACATAGCAGGAGTGTAAGGGATCAGGAAAAAATAAGACCTTAAAAAATGTCAACATGGCCCTCCCTGGTGGCGCAGCGGGTTAAAGCACAGCACTAAGAAACTAAAGCCACTTCCGCATGAGTTCGATCCCCGCCTGTCCTGGAGGTGACCACATGGCACTGCAGACCTCTCCTGAGCCGCCCGCTGCTCCCCTCAGCAGTGTGCTTCATTGATCTGCCTGTCTGCTCTCCGCTGTCTCTGGTAAATACTCTCACCCTCCACATCTCTGGCCTGTACCCCAGTTCTGTATGAATAAATAAATAAATCTTTAAAAAAAAATCAACAACCATCAAAGCTAAGTCAATATAAAAGAAACAAACCATGGTGACCTATAGTTAACCTTACAAACAGGAGTAAAAACTGACCAATCATATTGCATGTTTGAACCAACTAATGGTGTGAGAAGGGAAAATTATTTCGCATCACATTTTCATTTGTGAAAGAAAGAAAAAGATTAGGTATTTATATTTGGTATGAACTTTGATTTTATTAGATTTGAACCACGAAAGCATTTCTAAACCCTCTTCTCACAGTTGGAGATCTGGACAGTGACTATTATATAAAAAATAATGTCTTTCAATAAATTATGCTACCTTGAAATTTTTTTTTAAATGTTATGTTTTAAAATCTACAACATCAGGGCCTCCCTGGTGGTGCAAGGGGTTAAGTCTCAGCACTACAAAGCTATCAACAGCCGCTGCAACATGAGTTCCATCCCCGCCCAGGGAGGTAACCCGCAGGGCGCAGCAGACCTCCTGTCTTGACTGCTGCTCCCCTCAGCAGTATATTTCAGTAGATCTACCTGTTCTGCTCCCCACTCTGTCTCTGGTAAATCTCAAACCCTGCACCTCTGGCCTATACCCTAGTTCTTGTATGCATAAATAAATATATTTAAAAATCTGCATTACTGTCTTACTAAAATATTCTAGGAAAGTTAAACAATTCTGAAAGATTGAGAATACCTCAATTAAATCAACATAATCTGTTTAAATAATAGTTTGTCTTACTGAATAATTGGTAGCTCTATTCAGAATGGCAGACCTGAAAAGAGCCTCAGAAATTTCTAATCCAATTCACCATCCTACAGAAGATGTATGTACAGGGGATAAGAAAGGTTAAAGATAAACCCACATTATCCAACTACTGCCTCTTTTCCTCACTCCTAGAGGTTTTCAGTTTAGCAGAACTCTTTCATAAGATGAAACAGACCTTTTTTTATTCTGTACTCAATCTTTTTCTTTTTACATTATTCTGTGCCTTTTTCCATCTCAGGTGTAATCCCTGTGGACTTCCCACCACCAATTCACCCATGTGCTATCACCATAGTCCAGTGCTCTCCCCCCGCCCTCCATTTTGGATCCCATCCCCACTCCACCCCCGTAAACTGTCTCTGGTATATAGTTGTTCCTTATTATTTTTCTCCTCTGGTCCTTTATACTCCTGCTATGAGTAAAACCATCCGGTGTTTTTCCTTTTCTTTCTGGCTTATCTCACTAAGCATGATCCCTTCCAGCTCCATCCATGTTGCTGCAAAAGGCAGGTGTTTATCTTTTTTGATTGCTGAGTAATATTCCATTGTGTATATTTACCACATCTTTTTAATCCAGTCATCTACTTTTGGGCATTGTATTGATTCCATGTCTTTACTATTGTAAACACAGCAACAACAACAACAAAAGGGGTGCAGGTATCTTTTTCAATCAGTGTTTTTGTGTCTTTTGGATAGATACCTAGGAGTGGGATTGCTGGGTCGTAGGGAAGCTCCATGTTTGGCAGTTTGAGGAACCT
>NW_004567120.1:26136381-26237735 GCF_000260355.1 Condylura cristata
AGTGATGTTGAACATTTTTTCATATGCTTGTTGGCCATCTGCAGTTCCTCTTTGGAGAAGTGTCTTTTTAGCTCTTCTGCCCATTTTTTGATGGGGTTGTTTATTTTTGTTGCGTTTCATCAGTTCTTTGTATATCTTTGTGATCAATCCTTTATCGCTAGTTTTGTGTGAGAAATTTTTTTCCCAATCAGTGGGATGTCTGAAACAGACGTTAGAAAGGAGGACAGAATGCTCTGGTATATTTCAAAAGAGTTTTATTTCCCCTCTGGCCAGAAGTGTGATGGGGTTATTCTTCAACATTCACTGTGATAACTTGGCAGAGATTCAGAAGGTAAAGCAACAAAAATATGGGGCTCCCCAGTAGCTGGGTCACCATGGTATTTTTAAATTTGAGACTTCACATTGAGCTCCCAGCAATTCATCAGTTATAGTTCAGGTTTCCCTATCCAAGTACAGGTTCCCATGGAGGTTATCTGTTTAGGTAAGGTGTGATTCTTTGTATTCACCCGTTGTCCTCCAGCCATTCTGTGAACAGAGGTTTGTCTTTTCACCTAAATGCTCTTATGAATCTTAAGAGTTACTGATTTTTCTGTTTTTTTTTTTTCTTATTGTTAGGATGGGGTGATGAATTCCAAGCTTCTTCTGGAACAAAAACATGACCTGTATTGTTAGTAATCGTTGAGATTCTTTAGGTCAGAAACTATATTTTCAACTTTGTGATGAAGTCTACAGTTTACATAGTGCTTGGCACAAAGTAGGTACTCAGTTAATTGTGAAGGGAATAAATGGTTGAAAGAATGAATGTAGGCAAAAACAAATTACTAATGTTTGCAGAAAGAGCAACAGCGTTATAGCTTTCACCTGAACTCGATTATTTGTCCAATTTTGTAGACTCAAATATGGAAATATAATCCTTTTCCCTCCTAGTGCTGATTCTAATCTTTCATGCTGGACTGAAAACTGGAGGTCTTGCTTTCTGAACATGTTCAGATGCACTTTGGGGATTATTGTCCTCACTTAGGTTTTTTTTTTTTATATTTTATATGCCCTTAGTGTTTTTTTTTTCTTTTGATGAATTTTTATTTTAAATTGTATATAACTTAGTTTTTTCATACTGTATAGTAAAAATTGCCTTCTTTGGCACACAGTTCTAGGAGTTCATAAACTACCTTATGGAGTCATTTTCCGAGCTCCCCCCACCACACTGGTCTTTCCCTGGTATGTTGTAGTTCTCAGGGCTCCCCTATTCAGTCATCTGGTCAGAAAGCTGTATGTATCTTGAGTTTCTGTTTTCAGTTATGTGCTTCTTGTGACTGTGTCCACAGATGGGAGGAAAAGAGGAAAAAAACAATAGAGATTGTCCTTCCCCTCTTGGGTAACCATCTTCTCTGAGGAGAAAAGATCCTTTCCCTCAGTTTAGACCCCTTTGTGACCCTTCTGCTGCTGTTAGTGCTGTTATCATTATCACCGCAGCATCACTTAAGTACCATTTTGGTGGTGCTTGAATCCTTGTCTTTTTTTTTTTTTTTTAAGATTTATTTATTTGTGCATACAGAACTGGGGTACAAGCCAGAGATGCGGAGGGTGAGAGGATTCACCAGAGACAGAGTGGGGAGCAGAACAGGCTAACTGATGAAGTACACTGCTGAGGGGAGCAGCGGGCGGGTTAGGAGAGGTCTGCCCCAGCATGTGGTTCATCTCCCTGGCAGGGGATTGAACTTGTGCTGCCGTGACTTCAGCGAACTTCATAATGTGGTGCTTTAACCCATTGTACCACCAGGGAGAGCCCATCCTTGTCTTTACCAAAATTTCTGTTACCACTGACTTTACAGTGTTCCACTCCACACCTTCTATCCAATTGGTAAAGCTACATTTAGTGGAGAGACCAGGTTCAGTGAGTTTCCATACTTTAGCAGGAATGGAAACTAACCCTTGGTATTTTAGGAAATCATTTGAGAAAAATTTGCCTTTAAAATATGGATCTAGAAATGACACAATGGAGCAATGTAATTGATGCAGGATATGAAAATCATCTATGAATTCCCCCCTACATCTTAGCATTTCTTCATGTGCACATCCAGTCAAGCCTCGGAAACAGATTTGCCTAGCTGCCTCACAGCCGCCCATGGACACATGAAGGAACCCAGCTGGAACCACAAGAACTGCCAGCTGAGCTCAGAGTAAATTGTTAATCTGAAAAATTGCATGTCAAATAAATGGTTGTTATATTAAGTCACTGTTTGGAGGTAGATTTTTTTTTTCCACAAAGCAATAGTTAACTTACTGTAAGCAAGTAAAACAAAAAGAATCCATTGTGTTTTATAATTTGAAAAAAGATTTCTGGGTATTGCTGCATTTCTGAGTTTTTTATGCACACACACACACAAAGGAGGAACATCTAATAATGTATCAATTTTGTAGACAGTAGAATATAATTTAACATTTAAAAGGTTTCCCAGTAACTTAATTTCTAGAATGAATTTGTACCTTTGATACATAGCTTGGACAAATCTCAAAAATCCTTCAGTTTCAATTACTGAAATTTATTGGCAGTCTACAAGTCTCATTTCAGCAAGTTTTGTGTAGATTTTTAAACTCCATACACCACAAACAATGAGGAAATGTTTTAAAATATTCCATTGTTTTGAAGTTCGCTTAGTGAGAATCAAACAAGTTTTGCTATCTCATTTGTCTACTTTATTCTTGTCTAGTTTACATTGCTTATTACTATTTTAGATGGAATATAATTTATCATGGATGTTGTGCATTATTTTGGAATTTTTCTTTTTTAAATTTATTGCATATTTATTTGTATGCATATTTACTTATGCATACAAGAGCTGGGGTGTAGACTCGAGGTGCTGGAGATGAGAGAATTCACCAGAATGTGAGGAGCAGAACAGGCAGAACTACTTAAATCCACTGCTGAGGGGAGCAGTGGGGAAGACAGGAGAGGTCTGCTGTGCCATGTGGGGCCCGAACTCCATGGCCCGGGACTGAACTCATGCTAGAGTGTCTGTGGAGAGCTTCATAGTGCTGTGCTTTAACCCCTTTTGCCATCAGGGAGGCCCCTGGCATTCTTTATTCTTATACAATCTTGTAAATAGATCTTCAGTTGAAGGATTAGGTTATAGAATATATGAAGAAAATAAGACATTCTAGCTTTATCAGAAGAGATTGTCATCTATGTAGCTTCTTCCTCCCACCCCCAAAAAGCTTTCTGGTTGGTCAGATGCCAGGAAATTTCTTATTAATGTCCTTGCTTATAGGACGTTTGGGTATCATAACCAAACCTGGCCTGTATATTGTGTTCAATAGTGTTTAATGTAAGACATGGTGATGGCATCAGGGATTAGCATGAATGTCTTTCGGTTTAATAAGATCATATTATCCATATAAAAGATGTTGGGTGGAGGAAGTCACAAGTCATGGTTCCATTTATTTTGTGACAGCATAAATATAGCACATTTTAAAAGACCGATCTAGAAAGGTAAGAACAGGCTGAGTACCATGTCATAGTGAGGCTCACCCGCACCACATCACATTGCTCCCCTCTCTTTCCTGACATTCTAGTCACTTGCTGATTTGACGTCTGCTGCTAACACCAGTGGGGTTGAACTACTCTGCCAAAGTGAAATATACGAATCCATGCTCATTCCTCCTTGCTGCTCCAAACAAATCATCAGAGGATGAAAATAACTCAATGGCAAGAGTACCTGAATTGACTTTGTTCAAATCATGTTATCCAGATAAACCTTTCCCTGCCTGGCCCCCCTCCCCCATCATTCTGGGAAAATACCACCAGAAAATATTATATAATGTAAATAAAGTATGTTTTTAAGAAAAATACAGATATATTTCACTTCTCTGAAATATGTTTTAAAAATGAGTTACGGACTTTTCATTGCTGGCTCTAACACAAGTCAATCACGCCTTCATCATCAGGTGATAGGCTCATCTTTTGTTTCCATAAAACTAGATCATGTTTGGAGATGGTGGAAAATACGCTGATAAATCAAGAGGAAAAATTTTAAAGTGAAATATTGAAATTTTAGAAACTGCACCAAGAACTTGAAGAAAGACTTGATAGAATGCAAAACAACTATGTCGTTTATAGTACAATTGACTCCAAGATCTATGTGTAAAGAACAGGTTAAAATAACTAATTTGTGGAGAAAGGAATTTAAGTGTTAAGCACTTTTCTACATCAGTCATGTTTTTAGCAACATTTTGAAAATACTTTAAAATCTTCATTTGCTATTATAATTTTTATTTTTCAGAATGTAGTTCATGCAAATAAAGATCTCTTTGGACACAAGTGAGCATTATTTTATTAGAGAAACTGTCTCCAGTTTCAAAATTATATCACCGAGAGCCTATTGGTGTAAAAAACACTTCAATTATTTTTTAATGTTTGTCCAATCAAGGTAGCACCATATCTGACTTAGTTCCATCATTGCAATTTCAATATCTTGCTATTACAGTATTGATACCCTGCTGCTTTTATGGTATGTCTTGTTTTACACAAGCAATAAATTCAGGAAAATGCATATGGAAATAGAATTCTATTACCCTCCACTGATACTGTCTAATATGGTTTTGTTACTTTAAGGACACTACTCATTTCCCTCTCCCCTCCTCTGTCCTTCTTTTGTCCTTCACAGCTGGCCTGCTTATGGAAGTGCTGATGGGATAGGGACTGGTAGATAAATGTTGGAGTAAACTTTTTGTTTTCTGAAGAAACACTGAATGCAAAGCTCCCCAGGGTAGTATAACACCTTTAACAATGGAAACATTGGCATAATTGAATTGACTTTTTCAATCAACAAACATTACTTGAACATCTACCTACTCATAGTTTCAAGCATTGAAAATACAAATATGAATAAAATAGTCTCTGACCCAAAGAGTTCATTGTTTTTAAGTGTAAAGTATCAAAGGGTGGGAGGAGTGACAGACTATTTTCAGATCTGACTGGGTTTATAAGATTGAAGAGAAGGCTGCCAAGAGCACAAGGAAGAGAAGTGTTCCCAGAGAGGAAGAAGAGCATGTGCAAGGAGAGAAGGTATGAAGTGCCATTACAGAGAGGACTCTCCATAACAAGCGGAGGCTCCAAGTTCCTGTCCCACAGGGTAAAGGGTGGAGCTGAGCATGAGCATGGAGGACAAGCTGAAGGGAACTTGGAAGGAAACCTGAAGGAGACGGGTGAGAGACCGTGGGGATGCTGACAATGGCAGCCAATGCTCCGATTTGTACTTTTTAATTTTAAAGATTTATTTATTCATACAGAACTAGGGTACAAGCCAGAGGTGCAGGGACAGTGAGAGGCTTCACCAGAGACAGAGTGGGGAGCCAGAAACAGGGCTTGAACTTTTATTCATTTATCAGACATTTATTATTTTATTATATACTGTTTTATGCACTGGGAGAACAACAGTGAGGAAGATAGATAAGGTAGGTTCCTGCCCTCATGGGGGTGACGTAGTTAGGGAGATATAATAAGCCAACAAAATGGTAGGTTAATTCAGATTGTGATTTGTGTTAAGAAAATAAAACAGAATGGTGAAGTGGTGACTGGAAAAAAGAAGGTTTGAGTGGCGGTACCCTGAAAGGGATATAAAGTGGCTTCAGCTGGTTCGGGGAAGACTTCAGGGAGACTTGTCTAGACGGGTTTCAGGAGGCTTCACAGAGCTTTCTCCTGCAATTTAATGTTTGAGGAATCTCCATACTGCTTTCCAAAATGGCTGCATCAACTTACATTCCCACCCCCAGTGTAGAAGAATTCCCTTCTGTCTGTATTCTCTCCAGCACTTGTTCCTCATCTCTTGGGGAGTAACCATCACCCAGGTATGAGGGCTATCTTATTTGTTGTTTTTGATGCACATTTTCCTATCAGTGAGAGATGATGAACATTTTGTCATGTGTGCATTGACTATGTGTCTTCCCTAGAGAAGAGTCTGTTCAGATCCTCTGTCCAGTTTTTTATTTTTTTTCATTGTTGAGTATTTTAAGTTCAATATATTTTGGATATTGAACACTTGTTGGACAAATGATGTGCAAATATCCTCTCCTATTCAGTAGGACATTTTTGTTTTGATTCAAGTTTCTTTCACTACTCAGAAGGTTTTTATTTGATGTGGTACCATTTGTTTATTTTTGCTTTTGTGAAACCAAACTTTTTAGACAAGAAACTGTTGCCACCCAAAACCGCTTAATTAAAACAGTTCACTGTAATGAATTGTTTAGGGATTTTTTTCCCCAGTTATTGGCCTAAGCTCAATCACCAGAACTGAGAGCTAGCATTCATTTCAGTTCCATTTTATTTTCTATCTCTTCTACTTAAGGTAAAGACCATTCCTGTACGTTCCCTCAGGCTCAATTCCTCATCTCCTGTGTGTGATCACTCAGAAAGGGAACAAGTATTTTTACAAGAATAAGCAGCTGATATAAGGAAAAAAATGTTTTTCCCCCAGGGTAACAGCAAAACAAAACAAAACAATCTGCAGAACTATAAGGTAACTGTAAGTCAACTACATTCAACACTTTTTGCAATGATTTATGTTCTCAAACAGAACTTAGTTCATCAGTCTAAAAACATCTTTATTCACATTACTTCATCGTTTTCTTTAAAAACAAAGCGACTTCACTTGCTTTGCATGTATGGAACTAAAAAGGGCCCCATCGAGGCTTGTCCCTATCCTCTCTCCCAGAAGGAGCAGCTTCAACTACTGATGAATTCATGTTTTCACTCTCCAAGCTCTGTGCTTATAGCTTTCAAATACTAACTGTTTTTAAACAATGTTTTCAAAACATTCCCGAGTCTCGCAGTCTATCATAGGCACTTTGTTAACTTCTCAGTATAATTGGCAGATTCCAACTGATTTCTTCCTCCGTCATTCCTCTTCTCAATCTTGGATGGTCTAATTGATAGCCTACAATGCTGCCTTTCAGAAAAGCTCCTGCTGCTAACTCGGTCTTGCCAACACATTTGCTTATAAAAACAGGCACCTCTGTAGCAGTCTTTTACCCCAATGATGCTTTTTTCCATTCTACCAGGACCTGCCAGAAATGCAATCATGTCTGGTTGATGGCGTGTAGTACAATGGAGCTGCTAAGCTTTATATTTGGGTTTTGACTTCCGACTGAACCCCAAGCTAAGGTGTTTTCACACATCTATGAAGCACTCAGTCTCTTCTGAAAATAAGGAAGAGGGGAGCACTTGAAGGGATTCTCGAATAGCTTTTAAATTTGAAAATGCATGTTCATTTTCCAGCCAGTTTTCATGTATTAATATCACTTGATAGAAACAGAGTTTCCAAGAAGCATCTTAAAATCACTGAATTTTATAGCAATCTTTTAATGCAAGGAAGGTTGTATTTTGGGTAAGGATGGAAACTACAGCAACAATTGTACAAAACAGAGAGTGCACCAGAAACACGGATGAAGGAGGAAAGGAGACAGTTGCTTTTTAAGTGGAGAAGAATGAATAATTTGGTTAAAGCTGGCCATCTGCTTCCTCTGGACCCCCAAGTCTGTAGGGACAATTAGTGGAGGAAATACTGGGTTATGAGATAGTAACAAGTCCCACTGGTGGCGCCTCAGTACCACAAAGATTCATTTGCCTCTCATCTCCAAGGTGGGTCTGATGGACTCCCTGGCACATCTGCACTGCCATGTGGCCACTGTGCCATCCAGGCAGATGGTGTAGCTCCGTGTTAAATGTCTGCTTGTTTCAAACTTGATGACAGACCATGGGAAGAAACAGTTTGAGATCTATTTTTCTTTAAAGATTTATTTATTTATGCATACAAGAATGGGGGTGTAGGCCAGGGGTGATGGGCAGGTGAGAGGACTCACCAGAGACAAAGTGGGGAGCAGAACAGGAGATCGACTGCAGTGCACTGCTGAAGGGGTAGAGGGTGATGGAGCAGAGGTCTGCTGTGCCATGTAAAATATTAAAGAAGATGTTAAATATTTGTCAAACCTAGAAAATATTTAAAAAAATATTTAATGAATACCTGGAGTTTATTCGTGATGACTCTGAATTGTTCGTGGCCAACATTGACAAGGAACTGTGTTCCCACAAGTAGGTGATAAAAACAGCTTAAACCTTATTTTACAATCATTTCAAAATTTACAGCACTTGAAATTATTTTTAGAGTCTAGCAGCTCTTCATTTTCTTTCATTGATAAGTACTATGATGAAACAGCTTGTGATGATGGATTTGTGAATCTACAAATGGATTTCAAATCCCATCGAAGTTTTCACATCAAGCACAGTATTTCAAAATAATGATGTTGCTATAATTCGCAGAACACATACCAGCGATCACTATGTGCTAACTTGGCTGTAACTTGAAAGGCATATTAGCAGCAAACATGTAGGAAGGCGCCATTGGTGAAGATAGGGATTTGAGTCTGGGAGCAGACCTGCCATACCCCCAGCAGCTCCCCTCCTACCTCACTCCCTCTGACTTCCTCAAGCCTGTGTCCTGGGCGGGATGGGGGGCGCGGGGGGGGGTCAGCCCTCAGGTCTACTGGAAGCGGTGGAGCAGTGAAACAAATTCTAGCTTCTGAACAAAACATAACCAACTAGAAAGCTAGCAGCTGCTAGGGACTGAGCTGGGCACTCTAGGCCCCCAACCCTGCTTGATTCTTCCAAACACCAAGATGATCAAGAATCCTTGCCAACTTGGAGTCCATGGCCAGTGTGCCAGTGTCAAGGCCCATGAGCTGGAAGCTCTGCTTTATCTATTATGACGTCACTACAACTACACAAGAGGATGGAAAGAAGCCTCAGCAGAAGAGGGGTGTCCACGTGCACTTTTACTCTAAAAGTCCCCCAGTATTTGTTCTAAAGTCCCTCCTACTCCCTTCCTTGGGAAGCTATGTCTTCTCTTCAAGAGAAAGAGTTCCTTTTGCAGCAACTTGGATGGAGCTGGAAAAGATCATACTTAGTGAGATAAGCCAGAAAGAGAAAGAAAAATACCGGATGGTTTCGTTCATGGCAGGAGTATAATGGACCAGGCGAGAAAATAATAAGAATAATGAACAGCCATGAGACATTTTGTGGGAGTGGAGTGGGGAATGGGATCAAAAATGGGGGGTGGGGGGAGGGAAGTGCACGGGATTATGGTGATGGCACACGGGTGACTCTGTGATGGGAAACCCGCGGGGATTACAATTGAAATGAAAAAAAATGTACAAAATGATGTAAAATTAAACTTATAAAAAAAAAAGAGAAAGAGTTCCAGCATTTTTTTGTTTCTTCACCTGGGAGCAGATGGAGGCTTGCGGCTACTTAGGCTTGGCAACTTGTGAAGAGTAGGCCTATGATGGGTGGCCTACTCAGAGCTTTGTATAACACTCTTTCTGTCACGACGCCAACACCTAGGGAAGCTTCTGAGCCAGGCAAACCGCAGCCGCCATGGCCCCTGGGATGGGGTCAGACTGCCGGACCCCGAGCAATCCGTGTTGTAGCAAAAATGACAACAGCTGAAGAAAACATTTCCTAGGTGGATTGAGAGGATTTCCAGCTTGCTTTCCTCAAAGCAACCGAAACCGGAGCTGGCACTTTGAAAGGAGTACGCGTGCTTGAGATTCATGGAACTCTTGTGAGAGGCCAACCCTAGGGAGGGAAAAAGGCCTATTTTAGTAATAGGCAAGATGAGGGGCCAGGGATAATTTAATTAGAAAAGTCATAGAAATTTAATTGTTTTACTTGAAGCTAGATACAAGGTATATGTTTTACACACTAAATATGTTCTCTTCCACAATGGAAATGCCTCAAGTTATTATTGGCTTCTAGCACAACTGGCCTTAAGAGAGATGTGACAACAGATTAAAGCTGTGGAACAAACTGGGCTGCTGTCTCTGTGACTCTTGCTTGCTGTGGACTGAGTGGCACAGAGAACTGTGATTTCCTTAGGAGGCACTCTGCTAACTCCTGCTCTGTCAGCGTCTTTAATCCTGGGTGCTCTAGGAAAAGAACAAAACGTCTGAGTTTTTCTCATACTTGTTTATCTGTCTAGAGTTACATGATTTCATCTACCCGTTGATCACTCAACTTGTTGCATGTTCTTCTCTTATGGCTCCAGTCAGCCTGGGGAGCGTTCAAAGAAGAGCCAAGTGCAAAGGAATGTTGGAACCAGACTCCAGGTCCCGGCAGTTTTCTTCTTTGCTTCTCCTTGGGATTATAAATATCATCTAGGTCATGAAACTGCTACTTGGGTCAACAGCCAAGTCACTGTCCATTCTCACAGCTGGGCTGCTATGTCAGCTCACCCATCTTGCTATTTGTTTCTTGTTAACTCACCTCCTTCCTCCCATAAACAATTTAAACTTCCCCGAGTCGCCTGCAGCGCCCTGCTTACTCTTTTTCTTTCTCAATATCTTAAAACCCCTTGAGATCAGAGTCTGTGCCTGCCTCATTCTCCACTTTCTTTCCAAATCTGGCATAAGATCTCTGTGGTGTAGAGTCAGACTCTGATAAACATTTGTGCCATGAGTGACCCAAAGTCTAGTTGACTTGGGAACAGAACAGACTTACTCCTTTCTCTAAGACCCAGTTTCCCTGTCTGTAAAGTGAGAGCTATGGACTGGATAATCTCCAAGATCCTTTTCAGTTCTGACATTTTATGGTTTATTTTCCTCAAATCTCAATCCTCCCAGTTACATTTTTCACTGATGATTTCAACTTCTACTTGATAGTACTGATACAGTCCAAAGGGAGATTTTGCAATATATCCTGTCCATTGCAACATTATTTTGCATACTCACCTCTTCTTCCTATTGTCTCTGTTTCAAAGAAGTATTTCTCCTGTCAAAGTTCACTTCTCCATCCACATTCCACCCCTGCTGCTAGCATCGACTGTGTGCAATACTTTGTTGGTCTGTGGACAGAACTGGATTCAAGTATAAACCCTACTTTCTAAGAGTTTGCTTTTACTCTTCCTTTGCTGATCTCTCAAATCTTTATCTTCAGCTTAGAGGCTTTCCCAAAGCTGGAACCTCTAATCTCCCAGTTTCCTTCAGGGCACATGCATGTCCCATTAACTCCTCAGACCATACTTAACATATTCCAAACCAAATTCTACTTCTCCAAATGGTTTTCTCTTGTTGATGTTCTTACTTTGGTTAATTTTTCTGTCATGGCCTAAGTAACATAGATTCGAGGCCTTAGAATACAAGCTGCCTTCCTTCATAGCTCTGCACAAGATACCCATATTCTGGTCCCTGAAGATGTTGCCTTATGTGGCAAAGGGACTTTGCAGTTGAGATCAAGAATCTTGAGATGGGAAGATGATCCTGGATCATCCAGGGAGTCTGATATAATAACAAGTGTCCTACAAAGAGAGAGGCCGAAGGAAAGTAGACACAGACGGGGAGAAGGCCCTGTAACTGCAGAGGCATTGACTGCCACAATGTAGCCTCAGGAGCTGAGGAAGCAAGGAACAGAGGGTCCCCTAGGGCTTCCAGAAAGAACCTGCCAAGGCTTTGCTTTTGGGACTGTACAACTCATTTTGTACTTTTGCCTTTGGAATAGTAGGAGGAATATGTTTAAATATGTTTTTGTTGTTTTACACCGCTGAGTTTGTGATCATTTGTTACAGCAGCAGTAGGAAATGAATGATTATTCTACTTCACGTTTGTTGCTACTACCCAAACTCTCTTCCAAATCATACTCCCCTGACCATACCCACCGCTACTGCGTTCGTTTGGGTCTCATTACCTTTACCCTGTGTTACTAAAAATTTCTAATAGTTTTTTTTCTTTCTTCAATCTGGGTTCCTCCATTTCATCTACCAGCGTGACTTTTATAAAAAAAACTGTGAGTCCTAGCTGGTATTTAAGACCTTCAACAGCTGGATCATAAATCTGCATGCATGCATCCAGAGATGAAGAGTTTCCTCACTTGTGATGTATAAATCATAATCATTGTTAGGCAACTTGGGTTATTTGAAAGTTATTCCTGTGACTGCTGTTAATTAGGCCTCATCTTACCCAGCAGGCTGGTCTCCAGCCTCCCTGTTCAGCTAACTCGGCTAAGCTAAAGCACATTTCCCAGGAATTTCCTTCCCTGTCTACTTTCCATTCGGTTGGGTCACAGTCACAAGAGAGATTCTTGTGTGCAATTTCAAAGGTGGTAATGAAGCAGCAGCCATTTTGTAACTTGAACATGTTGCAAATTTGTTGACTAACCTCCTTGGCATGTGGCAACAGCTGGATCTGCAACTGTTCCTCTTCCCCTGGGTCTGACTTGGGCTTCTTCAACTCTTGGGACGTGTGTGTGTGAGTGTGTGTGTGTGTGTGTCCATGAAGTAGGGCCACAGCTTCTGCAATATCCCCACAGTGCCAAAGGCAGATGTAATAAGAACTGACACGGGTTCCGCTCGTACTTGCAAGCTCTCACTTGTATCTCAGTTTGTCTTTGCTCTTTCACACTGGACACTTCCCTTCACTTGTGGACCGTGTGCCCTGTGAATTTCAGGATCATACCAAATTAATGACAACAGTCTTGTAGGGACCCAGAGACTACTTAACCAGCTCCCACAATTATTTAATGTTAAATATCTGTAACAAAATATATAGAGATCTCCCTATCTACCAATCTACCTACCTATCTTCTCTTAGTGTTTCTGTTTCTTGAGTTAAACCCTGACTGGTACACTCCTCCAGTTGAGACTACTCACCAGGGCATCATTCGGTCCCATTAGGTACAGCTTCAGCTCTGCCCCACGCTCTAGAACCTACCTTGACCACAGGACAGAGGGAAGTCAGTGGTTCTAGTGCAAAACTATGAGATTCTTCCGCAGGCCACTCTGCTGGACCATCCTGAGCTGAGGTCCTTTTTCTGATAACTGGACAACTGCCTTCTTGAGACCCTGTTCCCTGTGCGCTCTGGCACTGATCCCTAGGCCTAGGTGAGGTCCTCTTTTCTCTCACCATGTTCTCATTTCAGCCCACACCTGAGAGACTGTGAGGAGAGAGACTAGAGAAGCTTGTGAGCAGGAACTCATGAATAACCTCTCGAGAGGTCATTGGATTGCACAACTCACCTCTCCTTAAGCCCTGTGTATTTCTACTTGAGTCAGTCCCATGGGAAGGGTCTAGTTGGTCTAGTTTGGGTCATTTTCCCACTCTTGCCAAGGGCACTACTGGATGATCATGAGAAGTACACCTGCCACTGATAGAATATTATAGTGCAATGCTCTTTCTTTTTAAAAAAAATTAAAAGATTTATTTATTGGGCCCTCCCTGATGGTGCAACAGATTAAAGCACAACACTATGAAGCAAGGCACAGCAAGATTTACTTATTTATGCATACAAGAACTGGGGCACAGGCCAGGGGTGTGGGGAGGTGGTGAGAGGATCCACCAGAGACAGAGTGGGGGATCGATTTAGATACGCTGCTGAGGGGAGCAGCAGGAGGGAAAGGAGAGGTCTGCAGTGCCATGGTGGTCAGCTCCCTGGCCACCATAATGAAAGCATGATCAAACTCGTGCTGCAGTGCCACCAGGGAGCACCCTGCAGTGTTATTTCTATTAGACAAACAAACACAAGAAATGCAGGGGAAGCAGCTGCTAGGTGGGTGGAAGAAAGTGATATTTACCACCTACTTCCCCACTAGCTAGTCTCCGGTACCTTCAACTAGACCCAGAAGTTCATCTTTCCCCAGCAACTCTTTCTGCCCATCAAAGAAAGCCTGCCAAGCAAGTTCCCTGGTCTATCCCTTCCCAGTGCTGTTTGTTGGCCACGTTTGACTGTAGTTCTCAAGGTAGAAATTATTCTGCTTTTAGGAATAACAAAGAATAAGTCAATTCCTCTTCCGCATGACCTTCCTTTCAAGAGTTTAAAACAAGCTTCCGACTCTGCTTGACCTTCTCCCCAGCCTTCCTTGCAGCCATCTCTTTTTTCAGACTAAACATAAGTCCCAGTTCCCTCAGCTGTTAATTGCATTGCACGGTCCACTTGAGCCTGTTTTTGAGGGAAGGAACTGTGTCTTAAGGTCTGGCAGAGAGTAGGTGGTTAGTAATTGACTCATTAACATGACTTCTAAACGCTTGCCTGCTCAGTCTTCTGGAGATTGTCAAATTGACATTCCGGGGATCGTGCATGGGGGCAGGAGAGAGTGGGGGTGTTCACTTCCTTGAGCACATGCTGTACTTCACTGAATGCAGTCCAGGGAGCACAGACCCCACTGGGAGCCATGGCAACAGCAACGCCAGGGCAACTGCTGGATTCGCCTCTACTGTGAGCCTCACAGACCTCACCCAGGAAGTCCAGAGACTTATTTAACTGGGCTTTCTTGAAGCTGCTTCAGGAGATGCACTGGAAGCCAACAAGTTGTATCTGTAAACGAAAACATGTGTACTGATTTGCTGCCCAGGGAAGTGAATTATGGAGAAATAAGGACAACGAGCACAAGGAAGAGAACGAAACCCCGTAATTCCACCACCCAGAGGCAACGACTACGGAAACTTCGAGTCCAAGCCAGCTTATACCTCCCCAAGTTTAAATTCTGAGTCTGTCAATGCTTTTTGACTTTGGGCAAGCGTTTAACTTTTTCTGGCCTCGATTTTCTCAGGTGGAAACTAGAGATAACACCAATCCAGCAGGCTGTTATAAAGATGTGATGAAATAATTCATGTAAAGCTACTGATTCACCATGTGCCATAAATTTGTATCTCTTATTACTTTTCAAGCTTATTGCAATTCCAAATAAGTCTTAACCACTCTTTCCTTAAAAAATAAAATGGGACTAGTTAGAGAACAAAAGTGGCTACAAGTTTTGTACCGTTAGTGTGAAGGTAGCTTCCTCGGGCCATTCTTTCTCCTTCTCTATGTGTGTGTGTGAATTTCCCATAAGACAAAAATTTTAGAACACCAGAAAAAAAAAAGTTAAGAAGCCTTGGATTTAGACATTGCCCTATCTCTTATTATGAACTCACTTTTTAAAAAAATATTTATTTATTCATACAGAACTGGGGTACAGGCCAGAGATGCAGAGGGTGACAGGCTTCACCAGAGACACAGTGGGGAGCAGAACAGGCAGATCGATGAAGTACACTGCTGAGGGGAGCAGCGGGCAGGTCAGGAGAGGTCTGCCTCGCCATGTGGTCACCTCCGGGGCAGGCGGGGATTGAACTCATGAGGAAGTGGCTTAAGCTTCTTAGTGCTGTGCTTTAACCCGCTGCGCCACCAGGGAGGGCCCTGAACTTGCTTTTTATAGTTTAGGAGTCAGCAGAAAGGGACCTTGTGAATTAGGCCTTGCAAGCAGGAACTGGGGCCCAATCACTAAGGGTATTTTGTTACTACACGGCCATTAGTGTCCAATTACATCATTTGTGGGTATTAAAGTGAATGAATGGCCCTCCCCCCTCAGGGCATAATACCTGTGCAGGTGGCTGGTGCAGTACAGAGGTCTGTGTAGACAGGCTGACTTGTTGGTGACCTTACAGTACTTTTGAGTAGCTCTTGCTGTGGAGACTGCCTCCGTGCTGGCTTTCCTTCCTTCCATCCTGTGAGCTTCTTCCTATCAGTTCAGAGGGTCTATTGTTGACTTTTCGGGAATGTTCTGAGCAGGGTGATATCATGTGGGTAGCTTGCAAAAGGCCAGGGTGGGATTATTTATATGATGGAAACAAGTAAACATTACAATTCAGGGTTTTTTTTTGTTGTTGTTGTTATGAACAGCTGGAAGTTAAACATTAACCAGCATAGCACTGACCATGCCATGCCAGTACATTCCGTTTTTACTCAAATTAACCAGAGCTGAATTCTCCTACCCCTTTCCTATCTTCTCCCAGTAAAACAATTAGTAAAAAGTATACCTGGAAGAGAGAACAGCTTGTTACTGCTGCTGCTTCTAAGTGCTAAACATGGCAGGGGGCTCTTTTAAAATCAATGTCTCCACAGATACCGATAAAGTGCTTAATTTCTTTTCCTCATTGCCAAACAGCTTTTTGGGGAATTCTAAATGACAGGTAGTAGCACTGGAGGCCTGAGAGAAGGCAAAAATGCTACAGTCTCTTCCTGAACCCCTCCAATTCATGATCTCATGACTAGACTCTGGCCTCCTGGCTTCCAGCTTTCACTGAATAGGAGGAGTGGATGAACAGCGTTGGTACCTCGCTCAGAACGGATCATTCATTCCCACTGTCACTTCAAGTTTCCACTTTGGTTCTGGAATCCCATTTTCCTGTGACCTTGAATCTACCACTAACTTTCTCTGTCAACTTGGGCAGGCCTCATCTCTAAAGGCTGTGATTCACAAAACCACTCTGGATTCTGGCATTTCTATGCTTGCTGTTGCTAGAGTAACAGGCCTACTACTGATTCCTCCATCTTAATTTACTTTAATGTTCTTTAAAAACTTAAGCAGCCTAGGCCCTCCCTGGTGGTTCAGCGGGTTAAAGCACAGCACTAAGAAGCTAAAGCCATTTCAGCATGAGTTCGATCCCCACCTGCCAGGAGGTGATCCACATGGCGTGGCAGACCTCTCCGGGCCCGCCCGCTGCTCCCCTCAGCAGTGTACTTCGTCGATCTGCCTGTTCTGCTCCCCACTCTGTCTCTGGTGAAGCCTCTCGCCGCCCCTGAGCCTCTGGCCTGTACCCCAGCTCTGTATGCACAAATAAATAAATCTTAAAAAAAATTAAAAAAAAAAGAATTGACTGTAAACTGGCAAATAGGGAACCCCAAAGCCCATCCTCCTACAAAACCAAGAATT
The DNA here is from genome assembly GCF_000260355.1 of Condylura cristata. NCBI lineage: Eukaryota > Metazoa > Chordata > Mammalia > Eulipotyphla > Talpidae > Condylura > Condylura cristata. The sequence goes on from NW_004567120.1 coordinate 26,153,112, forward strand.
AACTGGCAAAAACTGTCAGGATAAAGTTTTTCATAACTCTAGAAACTAATCAAATGTTTCCAGCAACCAAGGGAATGCTTAATCAAGAATCTATACTGGAATCTGGGTAGGAGAACTTGGTGCTATTTGAACTCATCCTCATACCACTCACCACCCCCAAACTTGGCAGTGTCCTTGAGAACAATAGGTCACACTCCTTGAGTAAGTACCCAGGTCTGGGGGTGAGTAGAATCAGCCTTATAATGAAAGATTTGTGGTCAACCTTTTTCCTATTTGGCCTCTCCTTGGTCTAACTCAAAGATTTTGCCTTTATTTCACCTAATTGGAACTCTCCCAAGGCTGAGGTGGCTACCCAGGAGCTGTTTGCTAAAAATGTTTAAAGGCAAATGCTTTGGCTTCTGCTGGGTAGGAAGGGCTAACAGTAGTGGCAAACAGCAAAACACTGAAAATCTAAAGAGGAGAGGCTGGGAAATGAGGAGCTTTGAGTAAAGTGGGCTCTAAAAAGCTCATATGTATTCCTGGAAATCCAGAGGACCACACGCATGCCCACATCTGTGCTCAGATAGCTGTGCTATCTGGTAAGCCAGAATCTCTCACCTGTGGCTCACTGCAGGCTCTGTGCAAGCAGGAGTGAAGGCTTTGGCAGAGCTGTGAGCTGTCTGAGTGTTGATGATACACCACAACATGGAATCCCTGAGGAAAGGTTAGGATAGTGTTTGTTTGTTTAGCTTGAGGCATTTAAGGTATTCTATTAAATCACAAGCCAGCACTAAGTGTATGGAGCAAAGGATTCTGGGGTCACGTATGACAAACAACAGAAGTTCCTTTTATCACAGTTGTGGAGACTGGAAACCCAAGGTCAAGGTGCCCGCAGGCATCTGTTGTGGACACTCCCTTGGTTTACCTGTGGCTGACTTGTCACTATGTGCTCACAAGGCCTTTCCTCAGTATGTCAGTATGTGCGCAGAGGAGAAACTCCCTGGTATCTCTTCTTTTAAGGACACTAATCTTACTGGTTCAAGGTCTCACCCTCATAACCTAATTTTACCTTAATTATTTCCTTATAATCCCATCTCAGATTTAGCCACACTGGGGTTAGGGCTTCATCATACAACTTTGAGGGGATGCACGAGAGAGAGGAGTGGATAAAGAACATGTGGGACATATCACAATGAACACTACTTATTTACAAAAAGAAATTAAATCTTGACGTTTGTAACAACATGGATGGAACTAGAGGGGACAATGCTAACTGGAATAAATTAGAGGGAGAAAGACAAAAACTGGATGATTTCACTCATATGTGGAATATAGAGAAACAAAACAAAAGGCAAACTGAAACCAAAACAAACCTTAGAAATCTGACAGCAGAATTGGGGCTCCCAGAGGTGGAGAATGAAGTAGGAAGCATAAGCTCTCTAATTATGGCTGAAAGATTCTGGCTGCCTACGGTGCAGGATGGGGTGATAGCAGATCTAAAGGGGTGTGAACCTCTTCCCTTAAGTTCTAAACAGTGTTACTTAAATACACACACAAAAAAGAGGGCACAAACATCCAATTCAAAATATTCTACCCAGCCCCCCCCATTAATATCCTTCTCACAAAAACAGTGATTCCACTCCAGTAGCCCCCAAAGCCTTAACTCACGTGAACATCAACTCTAGAGTCCAAAGTTCAAAGCATCATCTGAATATCTAATCAGATGCTGGTGAGGTTCAGGAATGATTCATCCTGAGGCAAATTCTTCTCCCACTGTGAATTTGGGAAAGCAAATCACCTGCTCCTCAAATCTAATGGCAGGACAGAGTGGGACGAGCATTCCCACTCCAAAAGAGAATGCAGAAGGAAGCTGGGAGTGTCGTGTCCCACGTAAGCACAAGATCTAGGTAAGAACCCCAGATGGAGCCCATGTCTCCGTGCCAGGTGTGTTCAGACCTTACGGCCCTGGGGTTGCTGACCCACCCTGCCGAGCATGTGGGGCGGGCAACACTGTCTCCGCAGACCTACGGGGTGCTGGCCCTGAACCCCTGCTGCACAGTGTGCTCTCCAGTCTTTAAGTTTGCTGGGGAAAACTCTAGGCTGTGGTAACCTGCCCTGCTGAAATTTTAGAAGTGGGCTTATCCTCAGAAACAGAGCAGGAATAAAGTTTGTTCCCTAGGCCTGCGGGCGGAGAGGTGCTGATGATTTCTGAATCACTGTCAGAGCTGTTCTAATCCTTTCTTGAAGGATGGCATGTCCAAAGATTCCCAAGAGGCCTTCCTTCATGTCATTCCTTTGCCATCCCCTCCTTCAGTGGGGACTGCCAATGTTCGGGTTGTTGAATCCCACAGCCTCTTTAGCAAGGATATTCCAGGTGTCCTCTGGAGAACTTCAACTTCTCTCTCTCTCTTCTGGCTTTTTACTATAAGCAGTCAGGAGGACCCAGGCCAAACCTCCAATATTTTGCTTAGCAGTCTCCTTAGATAAATATTTCATTTCATTGTTCTCAAGTTCTATCTTCCACAAAGCAGTAGACCAATTCCAGCAAATTCTTGTCATTTTATAAGGGGGTATTGCCTTTTGTCGACTTTCTAATAACCTGCTGCTCCTCTCTTCTGTCTGGGACCTCAACAAAAATCACCTTTAATATCCATATTTCTGCCAACATCCTGTTGATGAGTATGCACATTTTCTCAGAAAAGTCGTCCTTTCCTTCATCTGTCCTCTGTCCTTTCTGAACTCTTTCCAGAATCACACTTGGTCCGTTTACAGCAATTGAGGTTTTTTCTAGCCTGCACCTCAAAGCTACTTGTCTCTGCCATGCCCAGTTCCAAAGCTGTGTGCACATTTTTAGATTCAGTAGCCTTCCCATGTTGGGGTCTCACATTCTCTGGTTTCAATTACCTGCAGTCAACCATGGCCGTAAAATATTACATATAATATTTACAGAGAGAGAAATAGAAAGGCCATATTTATGTAACTTTCATTATAGTCTTGTAATACTTGTTCTATTTTATTATTAGTTGTTAATCTCTGTGCCTACTTTATAGTTAAACTTTATCATGAGTATGTATGTAAATACACTGTGTGTATTAGGGTTCAGTACTCTCCTTGGTGTCAGACATCTTCAGGGGTGCTGGAATATATTTGTTATGTGTATGGGGTGGGGCTACAGTATATATTATAGTGGGTACTTCCTGCTGCCAAAGTTACCTCTTAGCACCAAAATCAGTTTTTGCCAAGGTTCTCCAGAGGAACAGAGTAAAATGTGCTCCTAATGTGTGTGGGCCTCACTCCATCAGTTGAAGGTTTGAGTAGAACACAAGGGCTGTATAAGCAACTCCTCTTGACTGTCTGCCGTTGAGCTGGGACATCTGTTTTCTTCCTGTCTTTGGGCTCAAACTAAAATATTAGTTTTTCCTGGGTCTTAAGCCAGCTGACCTTCATACTGGAAATCTTGGTTCTCAAGACTTCGTACGTGGGGTATGGGCACTACTGGCTCTCTAGTTGGCTGCATCAACTCTTAGGACGTCTCAGCCTCCATAACCCTGTGAGCCAGTTTTTTAGAATAAATTTCTCTTTGCCTCTCGCCCACAAATTCCCCCTCCCCCCCAACACACCTACTTATTGTGCATCTCTGGAGTATCTCCACCAATATGGTGGGCGAAGCAAGTATTATTAACCACATTTTTGGATGGGTAAGTTGAAAGGAAAGGTCAATTAGTTTTGTCTAAAAAAATCATAAAATGAGTTACAGACTGGTCTAGGTCTTTCAGATCATAGCTTTTGGTCTACTCTGCTTCTCTACTGGGAATGCACACAGTGAAGATCTGCTGCCTGCTCATTCTCTGCGCTTTTTCAACTTTTTCTTGACAAATTAAACCTCCTTTCAGTTCCATGCATTGCATTAACAGTGAGTAGCAGAGTCCTGCTCATTTCATCAGACATATGCCCTTGAAAGTAACGTTCCTGTTGGGGAATCTATGACTTGTGCCCTGTGGGGATTCTAGGGAGCCTAGACCTCTAGGGCAACATATATTTAAAGATTTATTTATTTATTCATGCATACAAGAGCTGGGGTGTAGACCAGAGGTGTGTGTGTGTGTGTGTGTGTGAGAGAGAGAGAGAGAGAGAGAGAGAGAGGACTCACCAGAGACAGAACAGGGAGCAGAACAGGCAGATCTACTGAAACACTCTGCTGAAGGGAGCAGCTGTTGAGACAGGAGAGGTTACCACACCATGTGGGTCATCAGGGGAGCAGCGGGAGGGTCAGGAGAGGTCTGCCTCGCCACGTGGATCTCCTCTGGGACAGGCGGGGATCGAACTCATGCGGTGGCTTAAGCTTCTTAGTGCTGTGCTTTAACCCGCTGTGCCACCAGGGAGGACCCTACTTAGTAAATTTTTTAGAAGTACTTAGCAAGTATTTTCTCCTTAAATAGTCTCTTTCTTAGCTCCTACAAAAATACTTTATGCCTTTTGCTTTCTCTCCTTCCCTCTTTTTCTCCTTGCTTTTCTGCACCATTCTGCATTATTTTGGCAATAGCACTCCAATTTCAGTTTGGCAAGAAATTCCCTCTCTCTCCATTGGATAATGTCCAGCGGGGATATTAATGGAGACACACTGTCTTCGATCAACACAGGAACAGTGATGGAGACCCAAGCTAGGTCAATTAGAATCTCCCTCTTGAATTTGATTCATGAGTGCAGTGACGCAGAGCCTGGGGGAAGCATTCAGCAGTCCTTGCACCACACTTTCAGGAATTCCCTGATTTCAGCCCCACTTTCTGAAAAGCTTAGCACTCCAGCATTTACATAAACCTGTTTGCTCCCTTGTAGCCTTCAGATAAGTTACTCTTTTTCCTAAATTAAACACAGTTGGATCTTGCTTTTCACAACCAAAAAAAAAAAATCTACTCATATAAAGGCGATTCATTCAGTCCTTCAGTAAATATTTATTTAACATTTACTATTTGCCAAGCACTATGCTAATCACTGGGAAAGGCTTTCCAAGGGCTTAGTAGGCTGATCTCCTTTTTTGTCAGTAAGAGGGAAAACTGGGAGTTAACTTTACAAGCCTTCAATCTAAGTGTCAGGATAGAGAGAGACCTAGAAAACTCCCAAAGCTTTGTGGGAGAATAATTATCATTCAAGAATGTTTAAATAGAACAATAAAAACATTAAAGTAGGGATAGTAATAATTTTCTCGGATTGAAATAATTCAGAGCTGTCAAAATTTTCAACTTTGTAACAAGTTTCCTTGGGGATCACATGTGTTGTTACACTCAGAAGTTGGAGTAGAGCCTGTTACTAACCATTCAGACACATCACAGAGTCTTGCCCATCCGAGAAGAGCGCCATCATCAAACAACGCTGATCATTTGAGGTATCTGCACTTAGGGTTTATTAATAGCAGTGGGGGGAGATATACTCACTTGGTATTTCAGGCATTCAAAAGATGAAGAGGAAAGGTTGAGGGAAACAGTAGTTTGGGGAGCAGTAGGGTGCAGTTCCTCCCTACTGCACCTCTCTACTGTATATGGAAATATACACTTTAAGAGGTTATCTTGAAAAATCTTAGAATTCTGGGAGGTTGTTCCATTGATAATGATTTAGCAATGTTGGGGGCTTAGTGACTGGCTCCGACATGACCTTTTCATTGGAACAGTTAGGATCTCTTTCAGATTCTAGCCATAGGGTTTGGTGTAGCTTCTTTGGCGTAATTGATTTGGAGCTCAAATTTAAAAGCACGATTTTGTCCAGCAGAAGCATCTGAATTCACAGCTCACATATCTCCTGCTCAGCAGCAAAATGTGTCTTTGAACTGGACTTTGGTTTCAACTGCCTGTGAAAGAACACGACTCTCCTGTGCGTCTACTGTGTTCTTTCTCACTGCACTTTCATTTGCCCTTGGAAGAGTTTATCTTTCCAACAGGCCTTCACATGCTGGTGCCTTTCAAATGGCATTTCCATCTCCCCAAAGACTCATTTAAAAATGCTCTCGTTGGTGTGAAACTAATATTCATTTAAGTTTTTTGTGGTGAATTTTGTGGTATTCAATTTCTTCTTGGTGTTTACAGAAAAAATTAAAATGAATATATATATATTTTTTTTAATTAAAAAGTTTATTTTTACATCATTTTTCACATTTTTTTTTTCATCTCAATTGTAATCCCCATGGGTTTCCCATCACCAAATCACCCCTGTGCCACCACCATAGTCCCGTGCATTTCCCTCCCTTCCCCCCGAATATATATTTTAAAAGATTTATTTATTTGTTCATACAGAACTGGGGTACAGGCCAGAGATATGGAGGGTGACAGGATTCACCAGGGACAGAGTGGGGAGCAGAACAGGCAGATCGACGAAGTACACTGCTGAGGGGAGCAGCAGGCGGGTCAGGAGAGGTCTGCCGCACCATGTGGATCTCCTCCGGGCAGGTGGGAATCGAACTCATGTGGAAGTGGCTTCAGCTTCTTAGTGCAGTGCTTTAACCCGCTGCGCCACCAGGGAGGGTCCAGCCAATCACTTTTTTAAAGATGTCTATTAACAAATTCACACTTGATGACTTTTGCTATCTTGCCATGGAAGAAAAGGACAATCCCATTTAAAAAATATTCATTTTAGGCCCTCCCTGGTAGCGCAGCAGGTTAAAGCACTGCACTAAGAAGCTAAAGCCACTTCCGCATGAGTTCGATCCCGGCCTGCGCCTGCCCTGGAGGAGATCCACATGACGCAGCAGACTTCTCCTGACCCTCCCGCTGCTCCCCTCAGCAGTGTACTTCGTCTATCTGCCTGTTCTGCTCCCCACTCTGTCTCTGGTGAATCCTCTCACCCTCCGCATCTCTGGCCTGTACACCAGTTCTGTATGAATAAATAAATAAATCTTTAATAAAGAAAATTAGTGGCCTTTTGAAAATATGCATTTGTAGATATTTGAACTTAGAGCCTCAAAGCAGATACAACAATGTAAGCCTACTTTATCTTAATAAAAACACTGTGAAAAGGGCATCCAGGTGGATCAGGGGTTAAAGACACAATACTATCAAGCTATCGCCAACCACTGCAGCATGAATCCAAGCCCTGGCCACGGAGGTGACCCACATGGTGTGACAGACCTCTCCTATTTCACCTACTGCTCCCCTCAGTAGTGTATTTCTATAGATCTGCATGTTCTGCTTCCTACTCTGTCTCTGGTGAATCTCATGGCCCGCAACTCTGGCTTGCACCTCAGTTCTTTTATAAATAAATAAATAGATCTTTTAAAAAATAATGTGAAAAAACAACAACAGCAACAATTTAAAATGAAGATTACACGGCTCACTATGAAAGGAAAAAAAACCACCAAGTTGCCCTACAGAGTCACCAAAATTAATTCTGTCAATACAATGTGTTCTGCATCACACCATTCAAACATAGCTTCCAAATTTGGTGAAAATCTGTGTAGTTCTTTCCCCACCATGCAGAAACTGTCCAAACTGGATGCAGATGACATAGAGATAGCAAATAAGCAATCTGCCCAGTCAGCGATGCCCCAACTTCTTCCCTGACTTTTGCGACTCATTGGTGCCTCCACCAGAGGGCAGACTGTAAAAGAGAAAGAAGGGAGAAGAAAGTCTGTGAGGCCTTCAACATACCAAGAATTAGAAGCTACCTCAGCCCATTGGCCAACAGTCTGGCTTGTTTGATGAAGGTATTAGCTCAGATTGGGACTCCGGGCAGATCCTGGGTAAGTCACTTCAGACATTTGGGGCTCTTTATTGTGTGTAGCTGTATTCAAGGCACTGTTCTAGACACTAGAGCTACAGCAGTAAACAAGACAGATAAAAGTATTAGCTTGTGGAACTAACGCAGTTTTGTGTTACAGTATTGCATTTTCATGATTCCCCATGAGTTCCTGTACGAGCAGGGCAATAATAACAGTTTTTATGAACATTTAAATGAGATACTTAAGCATCTACTGAGGCTTCCAGATTTATTATAATTTACAACTTGTATATAGCTTGCATAATGTCTATAAATCTTTGTGTCTACTTTACATTATCTCACAAACACTCTCCTGTGACTATTTCTAATCAGTATTTCAATACTTACGTAATATTTCATTGTGCTAATTTACCAATACACATAAGACATGACTCTTTCCTATTATATATTTGATTCATAGTAGGTTCTCAGTAAATATTTGTGGAAAGAATACATGAGCACTACATCCTTATTATTTGTATCGTTTCAATATTGCAAGAATTATCTTTTGAACACTCTTGATAGGAGAGTGTCCAAAAGCACATCATTGTACGGAAATGCACGGCACAAAGTATGAAGATTTTCATGATCCTCCCTGTATATTACCTTCACACTGTCTTAAAGACTGCCACAAAGGTAAAATCAATAACTGCCACATTGTATGTTAATGTGTATTCTTTAATTATTCATGTTATTTCATTAAGAGCAATGCAGAAGATAAATTGGAGGGACATTGAAGAGGTGTGTTACATTTTTTTAAAAAAAGATTATTTATGCATATAGAATTGGGTACAGGCCAGAGGTGTCAGGGGTGAGAGGACTCATCAGAGACAGGGTGGGGAGCGAAACGGGCAGATTGACTGAAATACACCGCTGAGGGGAGCAGCAGGCGGGTCAGGAGAGGTCTGCTGTGCCATGTGGGTCACCTCCCTGGCTGGGGATTGAACTCATGCTGAGGTGGCTGTGGCCAGCTTCTCAGTGCTGTGCTTTAGCCCACTGAGCCACCTGGGAGGGCCGGGTATGTTACATTTGTCAGAGACTGAGCAGATGACAGATAAGGCTGATGACTGAGAAGGAGTACCTTTGTGTTGTGTTACCTCAGGCCAGGGCTGTTTTGTGCAGTGAGCACCTGCGACCTTGGAAGTGAAGTCCACAGACCTTGCTATCTCAGTTGGTCTTGAGAGAGCTGAGACAGCACAGGGTATGCGGATGCTGATGAATTAGTATGAATTGGGGCCTTGTTGGCAATGTGATTTGCATATCTGTGGTTTGGGGTTATGCATGCCATATTTTTACTCTTTGCCCTGAAGAATAGAATTGGTTAAGTGGTTGAATTAAGCAATAAACCTTTGATCTCTCAAATGGTTTGGTAAAATAAGCAATTGTGTGGTTTTGAAAAATAATGCATTTTGAAACATTTTCAAACCTACAGAAAAGTCATAAGCGCAGTACAAAGAACTTCCACCTCACTTCTTAACTGTTAACACTTCAAAGCATTTGCTTACTTGCTCTCTTTCTCTCTCCCCAGTCTCCAGACCCCATTAACATTTTGCTTATTGTCCATAATTGTGTCCTTTCCTTTCCCATCTAGGAATCCATCTGGGAACATTGCTGCCTTTGGTTGTCTGTTCAGGCCCCTCCAGCATCAGGGAGGTCCTTTCCCTTCCTTTCATGTCCCCAGCAGTTGTAGAAATTGCTGGGTTTACATTTTTTAGGTTGAACCATGATTTTTTTTTTAGATTTATTTATTCATATAGAACTGGGGTACAGGCCAGAGATGCGGAGGGTGAGAGGATTCACCAGGGACAGAGCAGGGAGCAGAACAGGCGGATCGACGAAGTACACTGCTGAGGGGAGCAGCCGGCGGGTCAGGAGAGGTCTGCCACGCCATGTGGTCACCTCTGGGGCAGGCGGGAATCGAACTCATGTGGAAGTGGCTTTAGCCTCTCAGTGCAGTGCTTTAACCTGCTGCGCCACCAGGGAGGGCCATGATTTTTTTTTAAGATTTATTTTTATTTTGTTTATGCATATAAGAACTGGGGTATATATAGGCCAGAGGTGCAGGGTGAGTGGATAAGAGGATTCACCAGAGACAGAGTGGGGAGCAGAATGGGCAGATTTATTGAAATCCACTGCTGAGGGGAGCAGGGGCGAGACAGGAGAGGTCTGCTGTGCCATGTGGGTCAGCTCCCCAGACAGAGATCCAACTTGTGCTACAGTGGCGGGCAACAGCTTCATAGTGCTGAGACTTTTTACCACTGTGACACCAGGGAAGCCCTGACCCACAGTTTTCTTCAAGACTAGACTCAGGTCATGTTTTCTTTGTAGGAGTACCCTAGAATTGTATTTATGTTCTTAGTGTATCACATCAGAAATCACATGATGCCAACCTGTGCTGTCATGGGGAATGTTAGCCTTCATCACCTGGTCATGTCAGTGTCTGTAGGTTCCACTAACAAAAAGATCCCATTTGTTTCCTCTTTATAATTAATTAGCATTGTATGGGGAGATATTTCCAGATTATGCCAACATACTGTTCCTTATCAAACCTTACCTACTCCCCTTAACATGTGGACTCAAACACTACTGTCATGGTGACCGAAATGTGATCTCTTTCCATCAGTTTTTCAATCTTTATTGGTTGTCATTCTTTTACAAGGACGAGAAAGGTTTCTCCTGTTGCAGCTATTTATTGGTGTGCATCAAACTACTCTTAAACTATGTGAGTTAAAGCAACACTTATTTATCTAGCCCTTGAGTCTGCATCTGAGTAAGGTAATATATCAGCTGGGGCTGGAGGACCCACTTCCAAGGTGGCTCATCCCTAAAATTGACTTGTCGGTACTGACTTTTGCTTGGATCCCAGCTGTGACGGCTCCATGTGGGTGCCTGCTTTTATTTGAGATTCAGCAGCAGCCATTCTGTGACAGCTGGGTGGAAGTGCATGGTCTTTTTCTCATACAAGCTCAGAAGACACAGTTTCGTTTTCATTGTACTCTGTTGGTTGAGGGGGTCTCGGTATCCACTCGGGGACAAAGGGAAGGAGACGTAGCCCTTACCACTCAATGGGAAAATTGTTAACATCACATTGTGAGAACAAGCATATTGTGTAAAATACTCTAGAATTTTAGTGGGCGCTTTTAACATAAAGCAAGATTTGTTTATATGACTCATGGATTCCTATTTTGTATAATCCATTCCTATCATCATTTATTTTGAGGCTCAAGTTGTCTCAGACACCTTATGGGAGTTCCATAAAGCGGCATTTGGGTTCTTTTGACATGCCCCTATTATTCTTTGGGCATTTCAGTTAGTGGAGGGGGAATATTGAAACCATGATCTGCACATTTGATGTGTAGATTAACAGGCTCTCATTGCTTCTAGCACTTTAACAGTCAGTACGAGTGTGTAAGAGGGCCCATCATACATTCATGTGCTCCATAAAAATGTTTTGGCCAACAACACCACATATATGACCACAGTCTCAGCAATCCAATTGCCCAGTGATGGCAGAGCCATCCTGTCTTACACCACGTTTCATGTTTCCCACCTTTCTTGATGGCATCACTCCCCCTTGTGCTTGATTTAATGATCTGTTCATCATGACCTCCAAGCATAAAAAATTCTTGTTAATATTTTCAGAAAGAGGCCCACAAGAAATGATTGATCTGGAAATGAAAAAAATAAGATGGGCTTACGTCAGATCTTCAGAAACTTCTAGTGATAATTGAAGACCACACATAGTATAGTATCCACTTCAACCACATGGTGAGCATTACCAAAGCAAAATTTTTGTTGCAATGTTGAAAGTAAAAACTGGATTATGGCTATGATGTGAAGCTTACTGCTAGAACTGGATGGTTTAAATGATTCAAGAATCATTATTCATGAAAGATATGAAAGTGAGTGGGGGTCCGTGAGCACTGTTTCAAAGACAGCGGAAAATTATTTAGAAACTGCAGATTAGCTGATTGTGCAGGAAAATTACTTGCCAGAGTAAATCTTCAATATGGATGAAACCTCCCTATTCTGAAAACAGATGCAGGAAAGGACCATTACTCATAAGAAGGCCAAGTCGATGCCAAGTTTCAAGGCTTTAAGGCCAAGATAACAGTCTTGCATGATTTTTTTAACTCGTTAACTTTTTTTTTTTAAGTCTACATAGACTGTTATTTTTATGGTGGAGATTACAGAGGGCCTCAGAGTCCTACTTAATTTTTTTTTTTTTTTGCTGGCCTTCACTGTGGTCTTGTTGGTCTTGCTGGCAATGGACAACTTCTTATCCACCTTGGTGATACTGACTGCCAATGTTTGTCTCATACTCTGCATGATGAAATAAATGCTTACCTCCTGAAATTTTATGCCAAAGAAATGGAAAAATACTGTTTGGAAAATAACATGCCTTTCAAGATTTTTGTTTATTGTTCATAATGTTCCAAGACATTCTCCTTTCATTGGTGATCTTCATCCCAATATCAAAGTGGTATTTCTCCCTGCAAATATCACCTTTTTGATGCAACCAGTGGAACGAGCTGTTAGAACAACTTTTAAGGCCTACTATTAAGGGCCAGTGCCCAGGTTATTGCTGAGGAGGATACTTAGAAGACACTGATGCAATTTTGGGAGGATTGTAGCATTTATGATTGTATCAAGTGTTGCTTGGGCTCAGGGTGATATTATCAATATGTGCACATGTGGCATCTAGAAGCAGACACTGAAGAGTTTTGTCAGTAACTACAAAGGATTTGCCAAGGGTGAAGTGGTTGAGGACATTGGTAAGGCTGTGGTTGAGATGGCAGACATCTTACCTGGATGTGGGTGAGGCTGGCATTAAAGAGCTATTAAAGGTGATTCAGAGAAATTAACTGATGAGGGGTTGTCGGATATGGAGCAGGCATGCATAGTTGAAGAAGAGGCAAAAAAAAACATCCATGGAAGGAGAAGAAGAAACCTAAAGAAAATTCACAGTGAAGGGTTTAGCAGAAGCTTATATAGACCTCAGTGAGCTCCACCTGAAGGTTTCTCAGTGAACACGTTCTTTCTACCTAAGCATCTCATCTTTTTCTCTGAGCAAGAATGAAGTAGCCCCTTCTTGTCTGTCATGTAAAGAGCCCCCCCCCCACCCAACAGTTGATGTTCCAGGTCCCTAGTGCACAGTAAATATTCCTGGTCCACTCATGTATTTTTTAGAATTTACAGCCATGTAAATATCCATATATGTGTCATTAAATATTGGCCTTTTCTCCTACTAGTGTGTCTGATGTTAATGTTTGTCCATCCCCTTAGAAGAGCCTGGCTGGTTGGGGAAGTTTCCCATTGTGTCCTGACAGGAACAAAATATATCATGCTCAAATATGCCTCTTTGGTATGTTGATTATTTTGAATTGTTTTTAAGAAACACCTATATGAAAACTCTGAAAACCCCATCTGAAACACTCTACATGGCAAAGCGACACGTTTTAGGAAGCACTGTTTTGGACATCTTGGGAGATGCCTAACCTTCACTTTTGGATTTAGGAAGTGAGATTTCTGACCACTGAAGCTGTTGGGTCTGTGATAATTTTTCTAAAAAGATTTATTTTATTTATTTATGCATATAAGAGCTGAGGTGTAGGTGAGAGGTGCAGGGGGCAAGTGTATGATGAGAGGATTCACCAGACACAGAGTGGGGAGCAGACCAGGCGATCTATTGAAATCCACTGCTGAAGGGAGCAGTGGGCAGGACAGGAGAGGTCTGCTGCTCCATGTTGTTCACTTCCCTGGCCGGGGATCAAACTTGAGCTGCAGTGGCTGTGGATAGCTTCATAGCGCTGAGACTTAACTCCTTGCACCACCAGGGAGGCCCCCCCATGCTGTAATTTCTTGTTTTGCAGCAGCAACATCAGTGGTATTGAAACCTTACTTCCTCTGGTGCCTGGGAAGAAAATGCCTCCCACCCATTTGGAGGACCACAGAGCGCTGAACATAATGGGAATTACTGATACTTTCTCAGGGCACCCAGGAGAATTTTTGTAATAATGTTTCCTCTACACCAAACATAGAGAAAAAAAAAAGCAGTGCTGGGAACTCGGCCAGCGCAGGAGGTCTTACCTGCCCTAGTCAAGCAAGCTATCTGCACGGCAGACCAGCCCTCTACTGTGAGCTCCTGTAAGCTAGAAGTTACCAAGGATACCAGGACTCACCAGGTAACCTCTGTAAAGGCCTGGCTTTTGTCTCCTCCATTTTGTACCTCAGTGTACCTGCTTGCGGTGTGGATACAAGTTAGTTATCTACAGTTTGAAGTTCCTGTGTTGCATTATTTCCTCTCCCCAAAGGGGAAATAATGAATGCTAAGTTGATGCAACCATACAGCCCCATCCCGGGCCAAAGTGACTGCATACATATTCTCTGGAAACTTACCCCCTACTGTAGAATTCTGTCTTTCTGGTAAAGGTTAAATTTTACTCTTCTCCTGGATCTTTTGAAAATATCTCCTACAAATGAGGAGGCTAACAATAAAACCCCTACTGTTTGTATTAGGCTTTGTAGTTTTCTGTGATCTCATTTAATCTCCTCTCTTGTCTTTTCCTTCAGTGCTTTGTACACAAATGTTATTGATTCCCTCCAGAGGTAGCCAGCGTGCTGGAATAAACAGCATGAAACTGGAGTTTTAACACCTACCTCTTCAACGAACTCTCTGTGCCTTATTAGGCAACTTGCTCTCCCTCCCCGAGCCTCCCTCGATTCACCTGCTAGCAGAAGGAAGGCGGGCTTTGGACGCTCCGGAATCTGAGGCCCCTTCCAGTTTCTCATTGGAGTGTGGTTTCTGCTGCGGGTGTGGTTGTTCCAAACCGAGGGGCTGGGACAGGATGCAGTGTGATGATGGGGGACAGGGGAGGGGGTTGAGCAGCTGTGCGCATCTGTGGCTGCCTCACTCAGCCTTACATTTCCCAGGCTCTTCAAGTTCACGATCCCAGGGAATTGCCTGTCGGGCCCCGGCAGGCCATTAGGGTTTTTAGGGATTTTCACCCCAGGGTCTGCTTTCCAGTCAGTCGGTGGAAGATTTTCAGAGGTCTGGGATCTTATTTCTTGCCCTCTTGACATCTGAGGGCTGAAAAGAACTTGGGGTACCGAGGCCGACTTCCGGAGCCGCAGCCTTCTGTCTTCCGGGGGCAGAAGGGTGCCCCCGGCGAGCGCTGGCAGTCATTGTTTGGGTATTGACTCAATGCACAGGAAAAAGGACGAGCTCGTGACAGCTAAATGAAAAGATTCTTATCTTGGAAACAGCGGTTTCTTATGCAAAACAGGGGGGGCAATGTGATTGTGCCCCACCGAGTGCATTCAACAACAGGGATTTCAAATGAAGAAGCTAGTTTGCATACTTACGGGAGCAGCAATGGGCCAGATTGTTCATTAATTAAAGGGGGGCGGGAGGTGAAAGCGGGCGCTGAAAAACCCACGCTCACACTTGCTGCTGAACCGAAATAATTCATTGCCTTCCTCTCAGTCCCAGTTGATCAGCTGGGAGATAAATGTTGTCTTTTCAACCGTGGCCACCTCTGAGGAAGGGAGAAGCCAGAGAGGACGAGGGAGGCCAGGAGAAGGATGGGGCGGGGCCGGGCGGGGCGTCACAGATAACTAGAAGAGCAGTGATCTCTCAACCATTGTCTTTGCTGTGGAGATGTATTGTAGAGGTCGCTTTTTGTTTGCTTCCCCACCCCCACCCCCGGGAGATTTACCTTCTTAAGCCGTTTGATATCCTATCAAAGAAGTCTGAGCCTATCCGCTCGGGTGAGAAGGAAGGAGACACTGCAGAGGGAGGGGGGGAGAGGCCTGGGAATATGTTCTACAGCCACAACCCGGCTACTTGCCCATCTCTGACATGTCGTCCCCTGAGGGAATGAACTAGGACTGTGGCTGTCTGGAAACTCCGCAATGTAGGTCACCCACTGAATGGGTAGTGCCACAAGTGAAGAGGAGACTTGAGTGTGGTTGCAGGTGGGAGGCACCCAGCCTCCGCACCGCTTTCCTACGCGCCAGATGGCTTTCTTTTGGCCTGCACCATCCTTTGATTTAGGAACAAGAGTGCTTATCATTTACCAAGCACTTTCACAGTTTATAAGGTTAAAAACCAGGCCCCCCACTCCCCACCCAGCAGCAGGTTGGGAGATTGCATAGATACGGGCAGCCATAAAGATACCCAGAAACCAACCAAATTGACCTGAAAAACCAGCCCAGCTGCAGAAATGCAGAAGCAGAGCCAGGACATATCCCAAGTCAGCAGACATCCCAGCAGATCATTGGTGCCCAATTTACCAAGCCCACAAAAGCAGTATAAAAGAGATCCTCAAATCCTTCTGTGTGGACATACATCTCTCCGCCCCCTGGATCCTTTGCTGCAGGGTATTTCAATAAATCTGCCTTTTCTGTTCTCCACTCTGTCGCTGGTGAATTCTTTGACCCTGGTGCCTCTGATGTCATCTTTTGAGTTCGGGGTCCTTGGGTTCACTCTGGGAAAGGTTTCACCAGAGCTCCCCCTTCAGCGGCACACAGTGAGATTGTCCTCGAGACAGAGACTCAGTTACATTTGAAGAGTACGTTTATTAGAAAGAGACAGGAGAGGAAAAGGCACTTGCATAGGGGCCAGTGGGCAGGAAGAGCTGCCCGGAAAGGGACAGGCTTGCAGAGAGAGAGAGGGGCCTGCATGGTTGCAGGCAGACGGCCTAAGGAGAGAGCAGCCTCCACGGGGGTGGGGTGGGGGGGGTGGCGGGGGAGGTCAGTGCAGAGCAGTCCTGGCATGGTCACGGGCCAGCAGGAGGCTGCTGCCGGGCAGAGGGAGAGAGTGGGTGGAAAGAAGCTCCTGCATAGGTGGACAGTGGAGAGGCTGCCCCGTGCTGGTGGAGAGACTGCCCTGATGTAAGCAGCTTCTCTTTGGGAAGGGCCCACTCCTGGGAGCCTAGGTAGAACTTGAGAGGACCCGAGATTTCCAGATGAGCTTCGTCTCCATGTCCTTATCTTTTACCCTTTGGGTCTGAGCTTCAGGCACAGCCCCCAACAGTCTGTTATCTGCTGGGACCTCTTGGAGACATCCAGGCATCCCGGACATCCCGGACACCGGGCTCTGGTACCTGAGGACCTTGGTTTCATGGCTGTGTCAGTTGCTTCACTAGCTCCTTTTACCATTCCTTTTGTGTGAGTCAATCTTGTGATGCCTCCCCTGCATTCCTTCCTCCATCATCTCCATCCTCACCCGGATATTACACCACCACGGTATACATTACTTCACAGGTTATTTTAAACCACCATGTTAGACATGTGTGCCAGGCACTTTTGCATGTGTTAGTCTATTGGAGCTGTTCAGGTACCCTGGGAAATACCTAGATTTTATTGTTCCTGTCTTACAAATTAGAAAACGGAGGTTCAGAGGCATTAAATGCAATATTCAAAGTCACACAGCTTGGAAATTGCAAAGCTAGGATTTGAACTCACACTGATTTGATGTCAAAACCCGCGCCCCAAACTTCTCTGCAATGTTGATACACCTCCTTTTCCTCTGTTCTTTCCTAAGTCGCATTTGCCCAGCTGTTACCCCAAAGGCAAATTTTCCAAGCTTGTGTGAACGTTAATATTCCTTCTGATCCATGAACACAGCACATTTTAAAGTTCATTTCATCAATGTTTTTAGTTTTTAGCATACACATCTTGCACAGATTTTCTTATTTTTATTCCTAATTGCATTTTTTTTATGTACTGCAAATTATACTGTTTGTTAAATTTCAATTTCCAATTGATATATATTGGTTTTTATATTCCCATCTTGAGCTCACCTATTAGTTCTAGGGATACTGTACGTGCAGCTGTTCAGGCCTCATCTCCCAGCCACCAACAGCTCCCAGGCTGCAGGGCCGGCGCTGAGTCCGACACTCGGCCCCCAGGGGTGGGTGTCCGACCAAGCCGCAGCAAGAACTTGGCTGATGCTCAGGCAAGCCAGATAAAGAGACAGATTTGCTTAGAGAAAGAAAAAGTTTATTGAAAAGAGGAGCAGAAATCAAGTGGGATCCCAGGCGGGTGGAACCAGGCCAGGAAGAGGGGAGGGAGCCGAAGAGATATAGCCCCCTCTCCCGACCTTCTAGGGCTCCACCTCTTTGTGATCGGTTGGTTCTCTGTGGTCTGAGACACTCACTGTCTTACTATCTCAGCGCCCAGAACTAAGTCTCTGTGTCTCAGCCCTTACGGCTCCACACTTCTCCTTACCATACTTGCTGGCTCATCCTGTTGCCCTAGTCGCGCCTTTGGGTTAGCGTTGGGAATCTCTGGAGCCTCCTTACTCCTGCAGGGCTTTGCCTAGTGCCTGTTCTATTCTGCCCCTGAGGCTTCTCCACTAGGACCTTTTAGGTACACACTAGGAATTTTCTAGGTAGATGATTATGTCTGTGAATCGGGATTCATTTCTTCCTTTTCAATATCTGCCTTTTATTTCTTTTCCATTGCTTAATTGCCCTGACTGGAATATCCAGTGCAATGTTAAATAGATGTACAGGAATGAACCTCTTTGTTTTATTTCCTATTCAGTGGGAAAGTTTCAGTCTTTTACTGTTAAGTGTGCTATTACATGTGAATGTGTTATAGATGCCCCCTTTCAGATTGAATATGGTTCCTTCAATTCCTAGTTTCCTGAAATTTTTTTATCCTTTGCACTTAATTGTCTCTTCTATGTGAACTGAGATGATTGTATGCATGTTTTTTACTTTCATTCTGTTGCTATAATAAATGACACTGCTTGACTTTCAAATGCTTGACCAGCCTCATATTCCTAGGATAAGCCTCACTTCTTAGGTTTTATCCTTTGTACATATTGCTGAACTTGATTTGCTGATATTTTGTGGAAAGATTTTTTTTTTGTCTCTGTTCATGAACTATATGTGTCTGTAGCTTTCTTCTCATGCCTTTGTCTGGTTTAGTATTAATTAGGTTTTCAATTGAACTTATTTTCTTTAAGATTTATTTTATTTATTAATGCATACAAGAACTGGGGGTACAGGCCAGAGATGCAGGGAGGTGAGAGGATTCACCAGAGACAGAGACAGAGTGTGGAGCAGAACAGGCGGGTCCACTGAAATACACTACTGAGGGGAGCAGCAAGCAAGAGGTCTGCTGATCCATGTGGGTTATCTCCCTTGCTGGGCATTGAACTTAGGGGCTACAGATAGCCACATAGTGCTGAGACTTAACCCCCTGCACCTCCAGGGAGGCCCCACGATTGAAATTATTTTTCAAATGGAGAACCGAATTTAGAGCTGGTGTGCAGTAACAGTGGTGTAAGAAAGTCAAGTTCCTCTGAGGCACTCACTTTGCCTTCCTTTACTCTGCTAAGTCATACCAATGCTCTTCCCACAACAGCAGATGGTGATGGACCTTCAAATAGTTCCCCTTTTGCCCAGAGCTCTGGAATTTTCTATTGTTCTTCTCGTTCCACTTCAAACCACTGACACAATGCACCAAAGATAGCTGCTTCCTGTAGCTAATAGTTACCTAGTCAGGTGTACTAATATATACCTGATTATATATTAGTCAGGAGCCAGGAGACCCGCAGTCATGTCTATCTATGCTTGGGATCTGCTTGAATGAGCTTGGGGGATTCTGCATTTCCTCACCTGGGTGCAAGGGGTGCTGAGGGCAGATTGCATCAGCTTGTGAATGGGAGCACTTTCAAATCATCACCTGTGCTTAGTAAAGGTCTGAGAGTTCTCTGTAGTACCCTGAGTATTTAACAGGCACTCTGATGCTGAGTAATGATTACAGCTGTACATAAAACAAAGATTAGAGTCTCAGTTGCCTCCTTAATATGTAAATGTACCCAGTTATGTGTGAGTGCTTTTAATGAAGTAACTTACACTTCTGTTCCCTGCACTGAGAATGATTGATGCAAAAACTCTATAACCCCATCAGAAATTAGCAAGCAGCAGGCCCTTTGAAGGGCTCTGTGGCGTGCCACTAGGTGGTTGTCAGACTGGCTTTGCAATTGATTTCCAGGTCTCTGGGCCACAGCAAGTACACTTTCTTATCCCGAATCATGTTCAGGGAATTGTCCGTGCAGTATTGTGACATAACTTTATTCATTTATTTGGCATTGTTTCTCCTTTTATCATACGGGTATGGATAAAAGAAGGAGCAGTTTCCCGGTACTGAACTAAATGCTTTACTGATATTTCCTCCAATCACAACATCAATAGGAATGAAGGCCCTCCCTGGTGATGCAGACACAGAGAGTTAAAGCGCAGCCAGCCGCAGCCACTTTAGGGCCGGTTTGATCCCCAGCCCCCAAGCTGACCCACATGGCGCTGCAGACCTCTCCTGACCCGCCCACTGCTCCCCTCAGCAGTGTACTTTGCGGATCTGCCTGTTCTGCTCCCCACTCTGTCTCTGGTGAAGCCTCTCACCGCCCCTGAGCCTCTGGCCTGTATCCCAGTTCTGTATGCATAAATAAGTAGAATATTTATAGAAAAAAAAGGAATATATCCCTATTTTAAAAAAAAAGATTTTTAGTTTTACATAGAAGAACAGGTACAGGCCAGAGATGTGGAGGGTGAGAGACTTTACCATAATTTTACTCATCTAGAGTGGGGAGCAGAACAGGCAGATCCACTGAAATACACAGCTGAGGGGAGCAGCAGGCAGGTCAGCAGAGGTCTGCTGCGCCATGTGGTCAGCTCCCTGGCCGGGGATGGAACTCCTGCTGCAGTGGCTGCCAATAGCTTCAGAGTGCTGCAACCTCGCTTCTTGAGGCGCAGAAAAGTTCGTCCTTTGCCTATTCTTACTTTGTAAATGATGGGTTAGGCTGGGATTCAAATTCAGATCTCCCTCACGTACCTCGCTGCCTTTTACTGTTGAAGATGGTAACCCTGCCTGCCAGATTTTCCTCACTATGAACATGGAAGGTCAGGAGGAGCTGACTGACCGTGACGAGGGTTAGCATTTTTGCACCCTATTACTCACACGGGAAGGGCAGTGATTTGAATGACACCTTCTCGAAGGCTGGTTGTGGGGCTTCCATTCACTGCCTATGGTGCAGGGAAGGGCGATGTGGAGGCCTGGTGGCGGCCGTGGGGACATTGCTCTACTTAGTGTCTCTAATTGGAAAAAATATATATAGTATGGATTATGCACCAATTTCCCAGCACGTTACACATATTAACTCCTATAGTCCCCACAAACACTTGTGAAGAAACTTATTATTCCCATTACATTGATGACTAAACAGAGGCACCAAGAGGTCAACTCCTTTGCCAAAGTCTCCCAGCCAACAAGAGGATTTGAACCCAGAGGGTTTGGTAACTCTAGACCTGTGTTGGTCCAGGTGGTAGCCGCTAGCCATGTGTGGCTATTTAAATGCATTAAAGTTAAATGAAAATTTGAAATAAATTTCTCTTCTTGCTGGACCCATTTCAAGTGTTTAAAGTCACAGGTGCCAGTGGCTAGCATGTCGGATAGTGCATTGTTGTGTCCTATAGCACTCGGCACAATTCTGTACTTTTTGTTTTTAAAGATTTATCTATTTATGCATACAGAATTGGGGTGTAGGGGCAGTGAGAGGATTCACCAGAGACAGAGTCGGGAGCAGAACAGGCAGATCGACGAAGTACATTGCTGAGGGGAGCAGCGGGCGGGCCAGGAGAGGTCTGCCACGCCATGTGGTCACCTCCGGGGCAGGCGGGAATCGAACTCATGCGGAAGTGGCTTTAGCTTCTCAGTGTTGTGCTTTAACCCGCTGCGCCACCAGGGAGGGTCCACTTCAGTACTTTTAAAAGATTTAAAGGTATTTAGATGACATGGCTCTCACAGAGGACAACTGAGTACATCTCCTTATGTTCCTGGGTTGTCTCTACTTTCTTTCCAATTTTTCTGTTCCATTTTCAGCTCTTTTTAGAAGTGGCTTTAAAGTCTGACCTAAGTCTCATGTACTAATTAAACCCTTCCTCTCTCTTGACCTCCGGTCTCTACTGATGCTTTTATGTTTGAAAAGCCACAGACCCTGCTCTGGATTTTGTGTTAGGTCTTCTGGTCTATTCTGGAAGCCTCGGTCTCAGGGAGACAGAAGGTGCCAAGAGGGTGGTTGGCTGTTAACCCCTGTAATTGGTAAATGGTAGCCCTGTAGGGTAAGTGGAAGGGATCAGGTTTTTCTGCCCTCCCGTCATTATCATCAACAATTGACACATGCGGACTCACATGAGCGCCTGATGGTGGCACCCAGAGCGAGTGTGGACGGGTGAGTGGGTGCACCTGAGTCTGGGGCCTGAGCATATGAGGGGGACAGAGTGGCCAGAGGTGCCGAAGCAGAGGCATGAGGGGCAGAGGCTCTAGCAGCAGAGAGCAGCCGAGAGGCCACAGGAGAGTGCCTGAGAGCCCAGAAAGTGAAGTTTTGCTCTCCTACCCCTCTGCTACCCTCCCAAGTCGCCTCATGACAAATGGTGTAGAAAGGTCACTAAAAGCCTGAAAAGGCCACTGGGGGCTCCACGGCCACTCCTTTAGCATCTGCCGCATCATGGAGAAGCTGCCCGGTGCCCTGCTGGCGTTCCAGTGAGCTAATGATGCTCTTGGGACCAACCCACCCTTCCACGGCCGTGGCGTGCCTGAAACAGCAGGCTGACCAATTCAGGCTTTATCTTGTAGGTGGACGTTAGCCATGGAAGGGCCCATACGCAGGAGTTACAAGGAAACCCCAGGGAGAGGTGTGCTCTGGGATGTCACTGTGGACAAGCAAAAGGTGGGAGCACTGCAGTGGTCAACGCGGTGAAGGAGCTGCCTGAGAGAAGTGATCCCATGCAGGCTTTGTGCCAACTGATGGCTCTTGCTGGGTCTCAGCTTCCAGTAAATGGTTACATTAACATGGTCACAGCCCTCAAGAGGGCTGTAATTGTTTGCCCGTGAGCCCTCCCTGCTGTTGCCTTTTGAAAGAAAGGAGGCTTAGTCTTATTCCCCAGTTCCTAGCACAGGGCAGGCCCAGGAGAAAATGCTCGTTTGAATGATGGGAATTTTATAACTTCTCTCACAAATATAGCCAACAAGTTCCCACCAAAGATAGCAAATCTGCAGCCAGGTCTTTTCTGCTTCTGTATGAGGTGCTTCGCTGAAACCACTGGGATCCCGTTCAATGGGCGGAAGCAGGCCCTGACTAACTAGAAAGCAGTTGGCTAAATGGAGCCCTGGTGTCTGGCAAAGGTCTTTTTTTTCCCTTACAGGCCTGTTAAAGAAAAATGATTCTGACACGTGTTTAAATGGCAAGACTATTTCCTCAAGACTATTGTATTTAAGGGGAGAGACTCTGAACTCGCAGTACAGCAAAGCCAAGCGGGGATTCATAGCCAGTGAACAGAGGGGCAGGGTCAGTGGGCGCCCAATTCCTAAGAGCAATTTATTCGGTTATTATGCACTGAATGTGTGGCCCCTCCCCTCCAAATTCACGTGCCAAAGCTCTAATACTCATTGTGCTGGCATTTGGAGATGGGTGTTTGGGAGGTAATTTGGTTTAGGTGAGGTCAGTTGGGCTTTATGGGATTAGAGTCACTGTAAGAAGAAAGACCAGGGCTCCTCTGTCCTTGACATGTGAAGACATGGCAAGCAGGTGGCTGTCTGCAAACCAGGGAAAGAGACCCACCAGGAGCTCGACCTGCCAGCTTCTTCACTGTGGACATCCCAGTTTCCAGAACTGTAGGAAGAACTGTCTGTCATCCAAGCTCATCAGTCTGGTAATTGGCTGTAGCAGCCCAAGATGACCCAGATATCAAGTGTAAGGGAATTCTTATTAAACTGGCTTAAAAGAATTCTTGCTGAAAGACAAGCTAAGGACTTAGAAATCAAGGGTAGGGGATGAGGAACTTGATCAGATATCTGTGTGATCAGATTATCTCGAATGGGGATGATTTTCACTAAGTGGACTAGGCAGGATTCTTCGCTAAAGGTAGGCCAAAGACAGAGTTAGTTGAAATAAGGGATTAGAGGAGCCTGTGGAAATATTCATCAAGGAGGGAGTCTCCGGCTGGCTTCTCTGCTGGGGCATAATTTTACTCATTATGCCTGGCATTTGCTGCAATACTCTAGCCCCCATTTGCCTAAGCAAATTTTGCCTAGGAGGCACCTGGCAGGAAAACTAAG
This sequence comes from Condylura cristata, assembly GCF_000260355.1. Taxonomy (NCBI): domain Eukaryota; kingdom Metazoa; phylum Chordata; class Mammalia; order Eulipotyphla; family Talpidae; genus Condylura; species Condylura cristata. The sequence continues at coordinate 26,176,965 of NW_004567120.1, forward strand.
CCGAGGCCAGCGTTTACTCCACAGAGCTGGCCATTAGAATCATCTAGGGCAGCTTTAAAACTTGCCTGTGCCTGGACCCTATCCCATACCCGCTAAATCTGCATTGATTGGGAGGGGGGAGGAAAGCTTTAACAAGCTTTCCTGGTGATTCTCATTATAAGCCGGGTTGGGCCTCCCGGCCTAACCCTATGGACTGAACAGGAAGTGATAGGAAGGGCATGAGCATCTGTTGTTGGGGGGGAGGAGGAAGAGAAGGGAGTAGCAGCGGGGCGGCTGGAGGGGGTCTGATGTCTTCTTTGCTCTCTTTGCTCTTCTCCTAGAGGTGGAGGATCATCCCACCTTGGGGCGCCAGGACTTGAATGCTTGGCAGAGCTGGGGAGCACTGCTTCAATACTGACCACCTTTGCTTCTCAGGTAGGTGGGGTTTTTTTTTTTTAAAGATTTATTTATTTATGCACACAGAACTGGGGTACAGGCCAGAGGTGCAGGGGCGGTGAGAGGATTCACCACACAGAGCAAGGAGCAGAACAGGCAGCTCCAGGAAGTACACTGCCAAGGGGAGCAGCGGGCGGGTCAGGAGAGGTCTGCTGCGCCATGTGGGTCACCTGCGGGGCTGGCAGGAATCGAACTCATGCTGAAGTGGCTTTAGCTTCTCAGTGCTGTGCTTTAACCTGCTGCGCCCCCAGGGAGGGCCCAGGGTGTTGTTTTTTAACCCCTCAGGGCCTCTGCTGTCCATGTTTGTTATCATCACCTTCTCATTTTTTTTTTTCTGGAAAAGCCTGGTTAAGTCTGCTTATTGAGATTTGTGTTTTTGATGAGGCAGAAGTTAGAGGACTGATGTGCCAAGGCAGGAAATTCAGATATCTGAACATCTGAACAGGGTGAGGCTGAGGCGCACAACAGTGGTGTGTGTGTCTGGAGGTGGGGTGGTGTAGGCTTCCTTGTATCCCTACAAATTATAGACATGCTTGCTTCTCCTGGGCCTGCTATTGGCTCAGAAACTTTGTGCCCCAGATTCCTAGGACTTTCTGGGGGGGATATTAGGCAGAGTTTTCTTTTTCCCAAAAGGACAGAAAAATGAAAGGTTTAAAGCTAAACCTTGACTCTCAGGTAAGATACAACCCTTACTGAAATAGCACTCTGTCAGCAGAGCACGGTCTCATTGGTTCATTATCAGGCGAGGTCAGGACATTATTTCTGGCAGCTTCTGAAAGCCACAGCCTGTTAGAAAAAAGTCTTCTTCCTGAGGGTTTAATACAGCTTGCTCTCGCTTGTTCTCACCAGCACACGCACGCATGCTTGAGCGCTCCCTTTTTCTCTTTCCTCGGCCTCCTTTTAAAATGCTAATTAAATTTGCTTGATCTCTGCTGCCCCCCCCACCCCCAGCTAATTTTGGAAATCTAGAAAGGGAACTTGATATCTATAAAAGATGTGCCTGTCTTTTCACCTGAGCTACCTTTGTATTTCATTCTGCTTTATTACAGGAAATTGTGTCGTGGTTCTAAACACTAACATACATAACATTGATTGTATTCTGCATAACAAATTGGATTAGGATAATTACCACACAGATGTTAAAATACCCTGAATGCAAATCAATGCAATTAGTCATGACTTAATATACTATAATTCACACTTTGGAATATCTTGTTGTGATTATACTATTTTAGAACAAAATGCTTTAACAAAAAAAGAAAGAAAGAAAAGAATTCTTTTACTCTGGTGCTGCACGTGCTCTGAACAAGAAATTGTTTTATGCTAATCTGGAATTTCACTACTCAGAATTCTTATTAACTAATCAGATCCTTCTATTTCTCTTGCCCCCTCTTACACAGAGAAAGCTGCTTCTTGAGCAAGACAATTTCATGCACAATTCAACTGGAATGCCACCATTGTGCACAAAGGAATCTGCTCACGGATGCTTTTGACAAACATGGCTTTGGAAAACCAAGTCTGCAATAGTGGGGGAACAAGTCCCCCCCTCCACTGATGACCAGGACCCTGAAACTAAGCAGACAGAATGTGAGCAGGTAGAAGAGGTCCGAGTGAGCTGGCAACAGGCTGACCTGTCACAGGGCAGTTGGCTCAGAACTGCCATAAAGGGTGGGACCGCAAGTGCCCAGCTGGTGGGCGAGTGGGCACTGGACTCCAGCTCAGGCTCCAGGCTGCAACTTGTGAGCCCAGGTGGCCCGAGGAAAGGGCACCTTCTTCCAAGTCACACAAAGTGCCTGTGGCGCAAGTCAGGAGTTTGCTCAGAGGGGGAAATGACTCATCTCCAGAAACTACAGCAGTCAGGAATCTCCGAGTGTGAACACTGAGCTCAGATTCAATTCCTAAATTCTTTTCTGGTTCATCCTTCCAGCAACTCTTCCACCGACCCGTGCTTAGAATTCCTGGAGAGACTAGGTTTACACTCTCTCAGTACCTGCTCTTTGTAATTGTCTTCTGTCTGATTTATGTAAACATTGTGCACATCAACTGACCTAGGGGACTGCTGGGGGTGGAGGGGAGGAAAAATTATTCTCCCTCTCCCCTTTTAGGTCTTGGCTGGAACTCATTCTCACCTCAGCTTCATCGGAGAAAAACAGAAGTTGAATAATATGAAGACCTCTAGCATGAGAGGCCTAGGACACTTAACCCTCCAAAATCAGCCAAGTCACCGTTTTAGTGTCTAGATAAAGGCAGAAGAAGATGTTGGGGTCAGGGAGTGCATTGTGGGAAGTTATGAGGCAAAGTATAGAACCAGAGGGAAGGGTGTTCACACAGATTTAAAGAGTTTCTCTGGTGGCAGAGAGGAAATTCCCCTCCACCCCTCTGGGTTCTCCTGGGCTGGTAGAGCAATCAAATTAACACCAGACAGGTTAGCAGGAGAACAAAACACATCTAATTATGTATGTATAGGGAAATCTACATGGATTGGAGAATTCCAACCTCAGTGAGGAAAAATGGGGGCACGTAGCCTGAGCTGAGGAGTGCAATGGCCGATCAGGACTTACTTCAAGGGAAATGAGGATGCACACGCTGAGGAGCGGGGACTCCCATGACAGAGACCAGGTTCTCTGTAATTAGGTTCGCCCTGCCACGTAGGTTTCTCTGACAGAAAAGTTAATCTGGTAAAAATCCCAATGCTGAGTAATACCTCAACGTTCACTCTCTGCATGAGGTAGCAGGGCTTTGATTTCAATCCCGAGGCCAGAAGTGACACGTTTTGGGATGACCCTCTCTGAACATCTTGGGGCAGCCTATCTTTCATGGCCTTTCCATTGATGAATTTCTAGAGACTGAGTCACCCCCCTCTTCCTGGTACAGAGAGGTCATGTTTACAAATGGAGTTTTCCTTAAAAATGTAATCATTTCTTACAAAAGGGCAAATTCTACTCAGTTTTCAGCTTTCCCTGTGTCTGTGCCTTCTTAAAAACAATCAGTCTAAAATAATTCTGACACTAAAATGGCATATTTGGCAGGCTGGGGGGCAAATTCTCTTTGAAGGGCTATGCTTGGATTATCATCCTTTTGAGTCCTCCCCCCTAGACTTGGCAGATTGAACAAATAAGATATGGGTGTGCCTAGTTAATTTGAATTCCAGATATACACCAAGCATTTTCATAAATATATAATAAAATGAACACTAAATATATCCTATGCAATATTTTGGACATACACTATAATTAGTGTTGTTTCTCTGAAATACAAATTTAACTCTGTATGTTAGCTCTCAGCCCATCCCTATCCCCACTCCAGCTCAAAGCCCAGTTTGTTGATTAAAATAGACCCAGGTCAGCGGTTATCACACTGGCATGCCTGGAGGTGATTAAGACAGAGCCGACAGGTCCCAACCCCAGAGTTTCTGATTCAGCAAGTTGGGGGGGTGGGCCCCCAATCTGCATTTCTCACAAGTTCCCAGGTGAGGCTACTGCTGGCCTGGGGCCCAGACTTTGGCAACCGAAGCTTCATCACGGAGTAGATCCAATGGGCTCTTATTGCCAAGTTGGTCGGAAGCAGACAGAAAACTTCACAGCCCTCTTGTAGCTGGGTCTGCGGGCTCCCTAGCAGAGCTCCTCAAGGAGCCCACATCTTCTGTGCTGCCCTGAGGCACCTCACTTTGTGACCCCTCTTGACTGCCTGCAGTTGATGACAGCCTGATAGTGGCGCATGTATGTTGCATTCGGTCTCCGTCTCTTGGTCCACTCCTCTCCCTCCCTCCCTTACTCTTCAGGGGCCAGTCTTTCCATCTCTAACCCATGGCAGCAAATACACACGTGGTGGATCCCAGTGAAGAGACTGCTTATTTATCCCCCAAGAGGGAGGCTGCCATTTGGAGGTTGTTGGCAGCTTTTAGATGGTATTGATTCCCTTCGAGGCTTGCTTTCTTTGTTCTGGGTAAGTCACGGGAATATGTTACCAAAATAGAAAGTGAATGTGCCCACTGCCTAGGGAACTGACGTTGGCAGGAGGGGATGGGGGGAGGTAGAATTACATAAAGAAGTACCAGGCCTTCTCTGAGACAGATTGAGGTCCTGAATTTCTGGTCATGAACCTGACCCTGTGTAAGTGAGGCCCACAGTGATGGTAACAGTGGGAGGGGCTTGAGTGAGCTGGGCCCAGTCTAGTGGCTGCGAAGAGCCGCAGATTCCTGCAATAAAAGTTCTATGAGGCGTGGCTGACCCCAGCACTGGGGGTCTGGTGAGACCTGAGATTGGGGGACATTTCTGCCCCATCTTTGAAGCTGCTGATACCAGAATCTGCCACAGCACAGCTCATTCAGGGCAAGTTTAAGCCACAAAGATCTAGATTTATAAAAGCTGTTATTTTATCTTGAAACATCTGTCTGGGGCAACTATGTTCCACCAGCCAGATAATCCAGCACAGCAGCCAAGACCATGCAGTGTCCTCAGAGATTAAATTTGCTACCCTGTGTTCTAAGGAACCCCAAGATACAGGCTGCATTTCCTGTCCATATGGGCATATAAAACTCAGAGCCATAATAATTCGAACATGAAATGTTAGAACTTGCCTTCTGAATGTTACCAAATGTTGGAGCTTGTTAGGTGGCACTTGGCAAAACTTGGCAAAGTGGGACGTTCTTACACGTGGTATCTGTGTGCTGTTCCCCCCTTTGCAGTCACGTCCGGGAGATGCTGCTTCAATGACCGCCTTCTTTCCCACAGAGCCGGGCATGACCTTTGTATTTGTTACTAGCACATTTGGTCTCATGTGACAGAAAAGCTCTTCTTAGAGTCTTCTAGCACTTCCTAGGTGCTGGGCAAGGTTCTAAGGTTCTTATAAATTTATGATTGTACAGACCCTTTGAAATCAGTCCTAGAAGGCAGATTATCCTAATCTTATAAATTAGACAAAAAGGGGATATATATTTTTTTTTTAGTATGGATTCAGGGGTGTCCCACAAAATCCAAGTTCCTGACTATATAGTATTCCGGGGACTATGGGGTCCATGCTAGCTGGATCCCTTCTCTTTCATTGCTCTGTACCTCTCTGTACCTGTTTCATTCTTCTCTCACATTAGCTGAGCTTTCTCTTGCTGGTACATATGGAAGGGATATGGTCAGTAATGCTACCACGTTTGGCATTGACCATCCAGAGAAAGAATCCATCTCTCTCTCAATTCAAAAATGCCCGTAGAAAGGATTTGTTAGCTCATTTTGAGTTAGGTACCCAACCCTGGATTCAGTCTCCTGGGAATTTTCACTTTTATTAAACAAATGTATCGCCTAAGAGCGAGCTTTACAAACGCCTGGCTGAGGGCGGGGCAGCGGGAGCTTGCCCGGTCATGTCTCATGGGTCGAGGAGGGCAAGGGAAAAGCCATTCACTGGTGTATTGGCAACACAGTAGATGCCCACTCAACTTCTGCCAACTGATCAGAACTGGCACTTCTCCACCCTGGTTTAAAGGGAGGATCCTCAAAGCTGTTCCAAGTCGCCCCATTTTCTGCTCATGCAGTCTTTTCCTGCTCATATCCCACACTGCGTGGTCTGCTGAGTTCAGCAGGTGAAGTCAGTCAGCTGAGTGCACATTCAGCCTTTCCCGGCCATGGAGACAGAGCTGTTATGGGCAGAGAAATGGCCCCCAGAGGGACGTGGCCCTTCGAGGAGCAAGGTGGGTGGGGGATGTCTTTAGGGAAGTTTGCCTGGCAATTTTGGCTGGTTATCATGGGGTCCAATTAGAGACTGAATTTTGCCCGCGATATGAGGTTTGTGATCTTCCTGGGGCTGGACTCAAGCTGGCCACAAGGGCTAGCAACACAAAGTCGTAATTCCAAGTTACTCATTTTTAGGGGTATTCAGTTGGCCTGCCCGCTACTCAGGCCACTCAGCAAAGGGAAGTTTAATGCTAGCACATAGTTGCTTGGGGGGCAGAGAAAGAGAGCTCCTTGGAATGTCGTAAAGGCACCTGCAGTCCCTGATGAGATAGATTAGAGGGTGGTGACTAGAGCTCATATTAGTTTGTGAGAACGAGCTGTCCCAGACCAGTTGAGCAGCATAGTGAGAATTCTTTTTTTTTGACTCACCCCCTTTTAGATTTCCACACTAACCTCTCCTTTGGTTAACACGTCTGTTTTAAGCCAAATTACCATGCAGTTATCACCAGCAGCACGTCAAACCAGTGTTCTGAGAAAGGAGCAACGTTCTGCAGGATGATAATTGATATTTGCAGCTAAAATGTTATTCTATGGTCAACACGGAGTTAGACTGAACTCGGTCCCTCCCATCAGTCTTCTCAGAGCCTTTGTGAACACTGTGACTTTGCAAGAGAACACTGGAGACTGCAGGTTTATGTGACTGCTGGCTGTCTTCTTTAAAAAAGCATGATGACAGCATGTGTATTAATTTCCTACTGTTGCTGTAACAAATTAGGGAAAACACAGAGACCTAAAACACACAGATTTATTCTCTTGCAGTTCGATAACTCAGCAGTCCTAAAATCCAGGTGTCAGCGGGGCTGTGTACTTGTGGTGGCAGGAGTGGGTGGGGGGGAGGGGGATCTGTTCACTTTCTTTTTCCAGTTTGCAAAAGCCACTCAGAGTCCTCCTTCCTCTGTAAAGCCAGTGACACAGCGTCTTTAAGTCCCGCTCCCCTTCCTTCTCCTCTCTACTCTGTCAGCATGTCTCCTGATCTGACTGTCCTACCTCACTCTGTTAAGGACTGGTGAAGACATGGGTCCCCGGGTTACCGAGGGCAACCTTTTCATCTCAAGACGTTTAACAATCAACCTGCAGAGAACCCGCAAGAAGCATGTTCATAGGTTTGCAGATTCCAAGTGGATTTCTTTGAAGGGCGTGTCATCATTTTGTTTTCCAGAAGATCCGTGCAAAGGGGAAGCACTGGTCTGATCTGAAACTTGCTCATACGAGCGAGCATAGTTTCCTGCGATTATGCCAAGGATTCGGGGAATTCCTGGCATTTCTTGGTAAACTGGTGGGATCCTACAGATCTCACCGGATTCTCAGAGGGTACTTGTTACCTACATTCGCCAACAACTCAGTTTGGGTGGGGCAAACACTCCTAAGTGGAGAAAGAGGAAGGATGTGAGCACGGAGGAAAGGGACTTTCCCCAGACTCCTTCCCAGAAGCATAACATTTTCAGAGAGACAGAAGAATCCTTGGCAATGGGGCAAAGTTACTTGTTTACTCTCACTTGAAATGGAAATTTGGGCTCCCTGGTGTCTTAAATGAGAGTGTTACCACCCTGGGAAACCCCCTGTCGACTTGTGAGCAAGAGAGTTAGGCTGTAGCAGGTGACCTTTTCATGCCACCTGATGTATATGTGACAGATGCTTGGCTAGACTTAAGGAAACTGACACCGGAAGTTCACTTTCCTACAGGGAAAATTTGATCTTTTCTTTCTTCCTTTAAGAATATTTTACCATATTTCATGATTATGATAATAACTTTTGACTTTGACAATGTCTGTTGGGAATGGAGTCCCCCAACCTGATGATGTCCCCAGAAACCAAGCTGAAGATGGGGATAGGAGTTTTCATTAAACACCACAGTGACTGAGGAAAGTAATTTCAGGTTAAGCACCTGACTCTGCCGAAGATCCCAGGGCAGAGGATGAGTAACTCAGACTGAGATAAATCATTCCTCGTGAGGCTTTGGGCCTGAAGGCTCCTGGTATGTCTTCCTTGCCAAATCTCACTAGCTTTTTCTTTGTTCCCATGTTCTTCTCATCCCCACTGCAGTGACTAACTATATTTTAAAAATGTGCTCTGTGACCGAGCTCTCTACTGTGTTTCCTTCTCTGCTTTTAACAATACCTCTTTTATTTCCTGCTTCCTCTTTTCTTTACCCTAACTGGATTCTCCTGGAGACAGTCATGGACTCATTTTTTAATATTTTACATTGACTCAGTGCTTGGCCACTTTTGCTCACTCACAGTTATTTATTTTTATCCAATGCTACATGCATAGCAGTCTGAGAATAACAAGACTCATACTATCATCAGCAATGTAAGCACTGATAGCAGGTCAAAAAATCTTTAAAAAACATTTAAAATATTTATTGATGTTTGGATAGGTACAGATACAGAAATGTATTAGATGTAATCGTTTTCGGCTGGGAAGTAAAAAATTGGGGAAGGGGACAGACAGGAAATCAGTGAATACATAGAGTACAACATTTATCATGACATATATAGGAAATATTTTTAGGGATCCCCATGGCAGCATATCTATATGCTTCCTATTGGTATGCTTTCAGCTGCAAGTAACAGAAAACTCAAGGAGACTGAAACAGTGAGGACAGGTATTACTTCTTGTAACAAGATATCAAAAAGGAGTAAGTTTCCAGAGTTGATTTAGTAGCTCAAGAACCTCATTAAGAACCTAGTTGTTGGGTCCTCCCTGGTAGTGCAGTGGGTTAAAGCACAGCACTAAGATGCTAAAGCCACCTCAGCATGAGTTCAGTCCCCGCCCCGGAGGGGACCCACATGGTGCAGCAGACCTCTCCTGACCCGCCTGCTGCTCCCCTTAGTAGTGTACTTTTGTCAATCTGCCTGTTCTGCTCCCCTCTGTCTCTGGTGAATGCTCTCACCACTCCTGCACCACTGGCCTGTACCCAGTTCTGTAGGCACAAATAAATCTTAAAAAAAAAAAAAAGAACCTAGTTGTCTTGGGGCCTCCCTCGTGGCACAAGGGTTAAAGACAGTGCTATCAAGCTGTCCGAAGCCACGGCAGCACGAGTTCAATCCCCAGCCAGGAAGCTGACCCACCTGGTGCAGCAGGCCTTGCCTGTCTTGCCCACTGCTCCCCTCAGCAGTGTAGTTCAGTACACCTGACTGTTCTGCTCCCCGCTCTGTCTCTGGTAAAACCTCTCACCCCCTGCACCTCTAGCTTACACCCCAGTTCTTGGATTTCATCTGCTGTTTTAGAATATCCCTTTTGGAATTGTGAGATGGCTACATACCATACATGGGAATGATGGTGATCGTTTACAGCAAAAGAGTTTCCTGCACTGTGTTAACTTCTGAGTAAGAGAAACCAATCTTCAGTGCCCCCACCCGGACTCCAGCTAGGACTATGTAAATGAATACTGACAAGGGAATGAAACTACCACGGCTCTTTCAGACGAGTGGATCACAACTTAGGCTGCGCAAGAGAATTACCTAGAGGGCTTTAAAAAAGTCCAAATCCTAGACCAGGTACATCCTAGACCAATGAAGTCAGAACCCTGACGAGCACAGCAGGCATCAGCATTTTAAAAATTCCCTTGGTGATTCTTCTGTACCACCGAGGCTGTGCCCACCTGCACAGAGCCGTCCATCTGATTATTTCCCTCTAGATCGGGGGAGTTCCCAGCCTCCCTTAAGAGCAGGAGTGCCTACTAAAGGACAAAACTGGGATTCTGGAAGCAAGGAAGAAAGGAGGATTGCTTTTTGGTAGGCAAATCACATCATCTGCCACAGTATCTGATCAACGTCCTTCACTTCAACTAGCCCATCTATGTGGAAACTCGTGCTTCTGGCTTGAGCCCCTGGCCAGTTTTTTCAACTGTCGCTTGACTTTTTCTCTTGGAGTTTTGGTTCACACCTCATCTCAAATGTGCTCTGAGTCAAGAGTTCCAGCCCACTTTCCCTCGGGTTGACATTATTTCCATGATGTGGTGCAAGCATTCTGAGGGATTTCAGACCCATATGGTAGAAAACTCGCTCTGCTCCATCTCCTTTAAGCCTACTTGAAAGTCACCACAGCTTGGCTTTATCTCAGGTATGTTCATTCTACTCCACTGTTCATTTCTGCCCTGGCCCCGGCTGCAGTGCTGCATGCTTGTATTCTGCAGCAGCTACCTAGATGGCTTCTGGGTGCCAGTCTCAGGTCACTGCAGGCACGCATTTGCAAGACGCTGCTTTCATTATGTGGCTTTGCACCACACTTGCTAAGGTTGCCAAGTTCCTACCAATTTCCACGGCCCTTCAACTTTCAAGCTCTTCCCATCTCAAACCAAAGGAAGGGTTGGTTCGAGAAACAGTTCCTTCCGAATGTATTTTCCATTTTCTCCAACCCTCTTGGATTCAGACAGGTCTTTGATGAACTCTGGATTTCATTACTGACTGCCTTATTTTTCCTGGGCAGTTTGTATAACTTCACTGAGTTTCAGATTTCTCATCGGTAAAGTGGGAAGAAGGCTACTTCCTAGCTCACAGGTTCTTACTACAATTAAAGAAGCTCCCTTTCTCCCTGTTTTAAACTTTCTATTAGTCTATGTGTATTTTTAACATCTCTCCCTGTCTTTTTTCTGATATTTTTGTTGCTTATTCTTCACTAGATAACTTAACCTTTTATTATATAATTCCCGGTACCACAGACTCATTATCCGATGCGTAGAAGTAACACTTTCCCCCACCTTGAAAGGAAAGTTCTTTTCCGGGCAGGAATTCTACTTGCTTGTACTCCCTACTGAATTTCCCCACTGTAGAGTCAGCCACCATGAAACGTATTTCTCAGATGCTTGTTCATTTTTGCTAAGTAGTAAGTAGCACAAACAATTTAAAAGTTAGGAGGAAAGAACTGGCCGAAACTTAAGGGGGTGGGAGGGAACTCCGTGCAGTAATTTCCTTTGTGTCACCTCCTGCCAGTCAGTGGGGTCCAGTCAGTGGGGTCCAGTCAGTGGGGTCCAGCTCTGAGTTTCAGGTGCTCTTACTCACCACCCTACTTTCTATTGCTCCCACTCTTGGGAGTTTAGAGGCTTGACTTTTTGTGGCTCTGAGTTTGTATTCAGTGGCCTGTTGACCACATCAGTTAAGGTCATGGCTTTGGCTTCCTGTAGGGAGTGGTGATTGTGTAGTGGTGTAGTGGTGGTAAGATTTTCTCTATTTGTTGTCTCTGAGTGTTACCAGGGTTGTTGCAAAGTGATATTGCAAATAAGAGTAAAGAAGAGCATGATTCTTCACTGGAGAAAAAATGTATCACATAGTTTTCTCGATGAATTCACATGGTTTTGGTTTCTTTCATTGTTTGATTCTTTATCTCCATTGTGATAGTCTCCTTGCCTGTGACCTATTCCAACCCTCATCTACATAACTGGAAGCTGAGTTGAAAAAAGCCTTGGACAAAGCATGAGAAGACTTTGTTCTATTCATTCTTTAACCAAATGATTCCCTTTCATTGTGAGTCAGTCGTTCATCTGTACAATGGGATTGACACCTGCCTCTCCTATCTCACATTTAGGTGGGGAGAATAAGATGATTAGCTGCATTATCGCAAATGGAGTTTAAACACAGTCTGGCTTCAAGGAACATTCTTTAAGCACTGGCAGTTGGTAAGGTTGGTTTTGTGATTAAATATAAGAATTATATTATTATTTAAAGGTATTTGATGGCGTCCCAGCCCTACTCCTTGTTGTGTTTGTAGTTAACATGTGTGGTGTTGTGATAGGCTTCCGAAGCCTGTACTCCACATGGTTTTATTTTTGTTTGGCCATATGTATGTAGTTTATTTGGAAACCCTCTAATTTGCATTACAAGTAAATCAGCCCCCACTTCCACTGTTTTGTGGGTTTTATAAGTCATCGTTCATTTTGAAACATAGTATTTAAAAATCTTGGAGCACTTGCCATAGATCACCAACTGGCCTTGGCCAATTTGATTTTGTTTATGCTTATTTATTTGGAGATAGTGGTAGCCATCAAGAAGATGGCAACGACTAATCTACTTATTGTGGTCTCTACAGATAACGTATAAATGGAATTGTGCGGTATGTAACCTTTGATGTTTGGCTTTTTTTACTTAGCATCATGTTTTCAAGGTTCATCCTTGTGGTGTTTATCAATACTTCAGTCCTATATATGACTGAGTGATATTTTGCTGTATTGGATACACCTCACTGAAAATCCATTTGCCTTGTTTCCTCATTATAGCTACTGTGAATAATCATCTGTGAAGTCTTACGTAAGCTTTTGATTGAATACCTGCATTAATTCTTTTGGGTATATATCTAGGAGTGGAATTGCTGGGTTATATGTTAACTATGTGTTTCACTTGTTGAAGAACTGCCAAATTGCTTTCCACTTGACTTCTTACATTCCCACCAGTAATGTATGGTGCTCTCCATTTTTCCACATCCTTGCAACAGCTGTTACTTTCTGTTTTGTTTTCTTTAATTATGGCCATCCTAGTGGGCATGAAGTGGTTCTTCATTGTGCTTTTAATTTGCATTGCCCTAATGACTCATGATGTTGAGCATTGTCTCACCTTGCACTTGTTGGGTATTGTATATCTTCTTCTTTTAAAGATTTATTTATTTACAGAACTGAAGAATAGACCAGAGGTTCAGGGGCAGTGAGAGGATTCACCAGAGACCGAGTGGGGAACAGAACAAGCAGACCGACGAAGCACACCGCTGAGGGGAGCAGCGGGCGGGTCAGCAGGGGTCTGCCGTACCAGGTGGGTCACCTCCGGGGCGGGGATTGAACTCACACTGAAGTGGCTGTGGTAGCTGCAGTGCTGCCTTGTAACCCACTGCACCACCAGGGAGGGCTGAAGAAAGGAGTATGCTAGTCTCTGCAGCTTAGTTGCCAAACAGAGAGGTAATCCCTGAATCTTAGGCAGTCTGTCCTGGTCTTTACTTTCAACATGTGTAGAGCTAAAAGCTAGCCAGAGGTTACAGTTTAGGATTCCTTTAGGCCTATTCTGAATGTGCATCCCACATAGGACATGAGGATCCATTCTTCAACTCTGGCTTACATAGGAGCCATTAAAAAAGCCCTTGCTCTCACATGCACTTCCTTTCGCACATCTTCACTCTTAGGTTTCCTGGTCTACCAAGTGCTATCTCTTTCCCCAGACTTTTGCAGTGAATACCTGCAACTTTTGGCCCAGGACGTTGCTTCTAGCACAGTTCAACAAAGAGTAAGCCTTGCTCTTGTCCTTGATGAATGACCAGCAGGTCCAGACCCAGTGATTTGAGAATACTGGCAATATCATTCCCTCTGGTAGCAGCAATCTCCATCCAGCTTGGTCTGGACAGTGGCTGCCAATCTGATACATGTGGGATGGTGACTGTGTGATTTAAAATAATAAATAGTGCATTACCATAAAGCTGCCTCTTAGTTCTTCAGATCTTCTGATGTCAGGGACCAGCCCCAACTTTTGTTTTTGGTCCTGAAGAGGGTGGAGAAAGTGTCAGCACTGAGGTTTTGTAAGAGAGAAAATGAGAGACAGCACACTCCAGAGATTGGAGAAACTGCTCTGTTTATTGCCTGGACAGCAGGGTTTTTATAGGGTCAAATTTGGCATCATTTCTCGATACCCGTCATGTCCATATATTTTGATCACACAGAAGAACAATATGAAGCATTACATGATTATTTACATTTCTGGGAAAGAAGGTGAAACTTTACAGTCATATTTACTCTATCAAGTTACTAATTTATAATTAATCCTATCTCAGAGAGCCATACTGTTCTTACCATTCTTTTCACTGACCTTTCACTGACTGCAGAAGCCTACTTAGTTTCCTAGTGAGATCTTCAGCTTCACCCCAATAGAGCTAGCTTTGAGTACACAAAGCGGGGAGGGGCACAGTTGGGCCAGTTGACCATGGTAGTGGACAATGAGTGGTTTGGTGGTTGCAACACTACAGTGACATCACTGGAAAGTGGGGTGTGGGGAGTCGCGGATCTTATGTTTTCAAAACAAAGACACTGATGTGAACTGGTGTCGACGAAAACAATTTTTAAGAAGTGGTAGAAGACAGAATGAGATTTGAGGAGCCATTTGGCAATGAATCACTGCCCCCATTTTGTACTGCCAATCATTTCATACCACTTCTCCATTTATTTGTACCTTCATGGATCTCCAGGCAAAATACCAAATTTGGTAAAGCTTCTACTACAGCCTTTTCAGAGTAGACCTCCCTGAAAAGTGACTTCTTTTCCTTTTCATCAACTTTTGGAGGACAGACAACAGCCTGGGGACCATCAAACTTACTCCGGGGGAAATGAGGATATCAGGAATGTTCCAGATGGCTTGAAATGGATGCAGGTGTGCCTGGAATTCTGCCATCACTCCTCATTCCGAAATGGTAGTCAGTAAATGCACTTTTGGTAAACAATTTCAGTTTAAAACGTACCAGTGGAATAGGCTGTCTAAAGGAGCCCAGTTATGAATCTGTCTATGCAGCAAGGGTCCCCGTTTTGAGGTATGCATTTTTATTGGGGTTCTTTAGATTCCTAAGGTGGTTCCAGAATTGTCGTCACAGAAGATAGTTAAAATAAGTTGACAAGCTTTTTTAGGTACTGGGAATGGTATGTATAAATGGACAAAGGAGGGAGAAGGGGAAAGGTTTGCACTGATTGGCTACAGGGTGGGAGTATATGTATATGTGCCTGCGACGTAGAGGAAACTAGCTTGTTTGCTATGCCCAGGCACTGTATTAAGTGTTTTTCACATATTATTTCACTTTAATTCTCATGCTAATTCTTCTCCTTTTACTATTTAGAGAAGTCACAGTAGAGATTTGAGTCTAGGTAATAAGAGACTCAGACCCCGACTTAACTGTGTGATCCTAAGTTCACACTGTTTAGTTTCCTCACTCATAAAATGAACGATTTTCGTAAAGAGATAAAGTTCAAAAGTCGACAGTAACTGATTTGCAAGTAGGGATATTTAAAAATGCCTCACTATTGTACCACTGCGCTAGTGTCAGAGATGGCAGGGACAATTTGTTTGGCTAGGTTCTTGTGTTATTATTAATTGTAGTTTTACATTAGGTTGATATGAATTCTTGGCACTATTAAACCCCATTGTTCTTACTATTAGCTTTATTTGAAGAAATTGATAAGCAGAACATTTATAATATTTTTCTTGTGTATATTTTCTTTTATGGTTTCATATTACTCCAAAAGGCTGTCCCTGTTGGCTGTATGACATAGTTCTATTAGTTGATCCACAAATAATTTACTGAGCATCTGCTATGTGCAAAATATTTTTCCAGGTACTAGAGATAGATCAATCAATAAACAAAACAAATGCACATTTCTTTCCCCATAGAGATTATTTTTAGAGGACTGGGCAGACAATGAACAAAATATAGTAGTTTAATGTAATTTTGCTAAATGACAATCATTTGTATGCAGGAAAATAAAGCAAGCTAGAGGACCTTAGAGTGCTGAGTACAATTTCTTACTCTCAGTGAGAAAATCAGTGCTCATTCCCTTCAGAGCTTAGGCAACAGAGAATTCCTTAAGTAGGTAATTCAGCATGGACTCAGATAAATCTATTTTAATCTACAACACTTGCTCCCTGATTTGTGACCTTGGGCAAGTCATTTTACTTCAGTGAGCCTTGTATAATCAATGTTGAATTAGAGAAGCAGAACAATTGGGTTGACAGGAAACAAAAGTTTTATTATGGGAATCTGACCTGATAGAATCGTGGGAGCTGACGTAAGCATTCAAATCAGCCTGTTGCTTCTGTATCTGCTCTGGGCCTGAAGTCACTAGGACAAAGTCAGAAAAGCTGACTGTGATGAAGAGGCGTGCTAGTCTAACTAGAACTATGAGGACCAGCCAAACTCACAGGTACCCTGGAGCCCTTGAGGACAAACGTGTGCACGTCATCTGTCAGTGTCTCCATTTGAGACTGGTTCTTGAGGATACACCTGCACACACACACAATTAAAACAGATTATAAAAGATCACATAAGCTGGTGAAAAGACAAAATTGAAGTCACAGGGTCAGAGAATGTCAGAGCTAGTAGAGAATTAGAGTGACTATTCCAACAGCCAATTTTCACGAATGGGGAATCAGACTCAGGGGCAGTTAATTTCTTTGACCCAGGAACATTTTTTTTAGAGAATTAAAAAAATATATTGCTGAACTTGTTAAAAATGTATTATAAGGATATTGTTGAAGACTTCATGTGGTTACTTTATTATTCAGTGTCCTCTATATGACATCCCCACATGAGAAATTTAGAACTAAGTGCCAGGAAAATCTTCGTTTATCCTGAGGAACTGGTATGCTTTTATTCCTCGTGGACAATACAAATCTGGTAAATGATCATGTGGAAATACGATAATTTTGTTTGTTTTGGCTGCCAGGATGTTCAGAGCCAAATTTGCTGCTACGGTTTTATTTTCTTAACCATGTAGGAAAGTATGGCTTGAATATCAGTGTCCTGCTCTTTGCTCTGGCTTGGTTACTTTTTACCTCTTGATCTTTTGGTTAATATCATTTTAATCTGTAGTGTTATATGTATTATTATCCTTTGTGGTATGACGCAGGATATAAACATATAAATACAACAGTATTACATTATTTGCTCTGTGCTACAGTGAAAAAACACTGGACTTGGAATAGACTCTAGTTTAAGCTCATTTTGCTACTTAAAATTTCAGTTTCTTTTCAGCAGCTTGAATATTGTAACCTCTGATTTATAAAAAGTGATTTGAAGAACTTGGCTCTAAGAGATTCAAGGTTATTTGAAAGAAGCATTTTACCCAATTCTGGATAGGAAATCAGGATTACAGTAAATTTTTTAAAAAAGATTTATTTATTCGTACAGAACTGGGGTACAGGTCAGAGATGCGGAGGGTGAGAGGATTCACCAGAGACAGAATGGGGTACAGAACAGGCAGATGGACGAAGTACACTGCTGAGGGGAGCAGCGGGCGGGTCAGGAGAGGTCTGCCGCGCCATGTGGATCTCCTCCGGGGCAGGCGGGAATCGAACTCATGCTGAAGTGGCTTTAGCCTCCCAGTGCTGTGCTTTAACCTGCTGCGCTACCAGAGAGGGCCCAGGATTACAGTAAATTTGAAGATTAGTGGGGGAACAGTAGTTAAACTTAAAATGTGTTCATTTATTTACTTTAATTTATAAAATTTAATTATACAGTAAACTTGACTTTGGGAAGAGTAGGAGTATGTCTATGAATTTTTTTTTAAGATTTATTTTTATTTATTTATGCATACAGAACTGAGGTACAGGCCAGAGGCTCAGGGGCGGTGAGAGACTTCACCAGAGACAGAGTGGGGAGCAGAACAGGCAGATCGACAAAGTACACTGCTGAGGGGAGCAGTGGGCGGGTCAGGAGAGGTCTGCCGCGCCATGTGGTCACCTCCGGGGCAGGCGGGAATCGAACTCATGCGGAAGTGGCTTTAGCTTCTCAGTGCTGTGCTTTAACCCACTTTGCCACCAGGGAGGGCCATGTCTATGAATTTTAACACACATCTAGATTCATGTGCCACTGCGTTATTCTTTAATGGTTATCATCTCCTCCCACCCATATGCCTTGGTTTTTATTTTCAAATGTCTTCCTCTAACATTTTGAGAAAGTAGATTGAGGCGATTCAACCATTCCTGCACTGTAGCGTTCCTACTGTGTGCTTGCCACTGTGGGAAGTTGTGCAGGCTATGTGAGGAGTATCTTAGGTTGACCAGGGCACCCAGGATGACAATGTGCTTGCCAAGATCAGCTTAACACATCGGAAGCATTCACAGGACCATATAAAACACCGTAAAAACAAGTGCTAAATTGCCACAGATCAGGAGATGGGGAAGCATCTGTGTAGGCTAGAACACAGGCTTCTGCAACCAAATGGCACGCTACTTGTACGTGTAAATATCCTCCTATGTGAGGACAGATCAGAAAGTATTTAGAAATGTAAAGAGTTAAGTTTCACCTCTGAAAGTGATATAGTAGTCTAAACAGAAGACAGGGTAACATGCTGGTGAGAATATTTAGAGAATCTTTAGAATCTACAGTCGAGGAAGTCTACCTAAGTACAAAATATTATTTTCCTTCTATAAGACATGAGGAGATAGATGTCTGCCAAATGGCTTCGCTCTGTGTCCAGAGAAATTTAATGTAGCTGACATCCAGATATCTATTGCAGAAGTTTGACTAGAGTTTTCCATTATGAATACAGTGCATGCAAATTGTGAACATATGGCTCCCATCAGTGATCTATGAAGAGGTGATGGAATGTAGGTTGGGGAAGACATAGCGGAAGGCCAAGTGTTTGACTCTGAAGTGAGAGGCAGCTGGACACCATATGTGTGTGTTTACACTCGGAGCCAGCTTTATGTCGAGGGAGTAGGCAGTCACCCAAGCCGTGTGATTTGTAGGGTGTGGAGAAAGGATTTTCCTTTGCCAAATTCTTCCCCTACAGGCAGGTCCCAAGGCCTGAACTTTCCATTAGGGAAAGAAACAAAATATTGTGTTCTGGAGACCCTCTTTTTAACATAGCAGCCTGGATGGGGAAGAACACCAACACATTAAGCTGGAAAAAGTTATTAGAGATTTACTGTGGAGAAGTTTATCTAATTAGCTTAGCAGACCATGAGGGAAGTGTGGGCCCCATGAGATAGGTTAGGGTTGTGTGTGTGTGTGTGTGTGTGTGTGCTGAGAGTCGGTGTGTTTGCAGAAAGCTGGCCCTATACAGCAGATGAGAATGGTAGTATTTAGTGCACCTGCATATGTCCCAACTCATTGGTTGTTTGGTGTCTGCCATGATTTACCCTCCAAGGTTGCAGGTCTCCCTAGGTCAGCCATTGTACAGGTTGATTTCAGAGATTTATTAGGAATAGATCAATAAGATGGTCCTCTGAGGCATCTTTCCTGAACATCTCAAAGGCCTTTCTTCAATACCCTGCAGCAACCACAGACAGTGGGGGCAACTTAAAGAGGGCTTAACCCATGACATGAATGGAGAGATCAGCCTTCTCAGAAGCTATCGCTTCTCTAGAAATCACCTTGATATATAGGTTAGAAGCAGGACTGTCTGCCACGAGTGAGGAGTGCCAGAAGCCCCACCTTTTATAGGCAAATGAAGTGATACCAAAATCAACGCTTCCTGATTCTGTCCTGTGCATCTGCCTCCTAGGCATGTAACCTAGCATGCAAAGCTTCCTGAAAAGTGACTTAATTCTCAAAATTGTCCTTTGGATCTTCCCAAGCTATTTTTAACAATCAGTCCAACCTTATTAAGCTGGGGAAACACACAAAGCTGGTTCTACTTTTGGGAAAGAAGGAAAATATACTTTGAGAAATGATGAGGATCTCAATAAAGATTGAACTTGACTACTTGCAATGGACAAGTAAAATTGGCCCAGTGGCTTTTCTAACCCTCAGAAAGCAGAAGGAAACTTGGACCTACGAAGAGGAGCTTTACGGCACGTGAAGTCTAGGGTTGAAATGATGGTCATGTTCATCGACACCTCTTGACACAAAACAGTTAAAGTATCATCTCAAAATCACAGCCCACTCTGGTCATTCTACAACTGAGCCTGTTCTACTCAGAAACAAATGTACTTTTCATATTGGTTTGGGAAGAAGAAAATCAACAAAACCTCATGTGGGTGTGGTGTTGCCTTTTCTGAGTTCAATGCTAGATGGAAAATTCAGTTTATCTCTCAGTTTGAGTCATCTGAAAAAATTGGATTTGCTCATTTGCAGGTGGAAAATTTAATGCGCCCATCACTTTCTTCAGATGATGACATTTAAAGGTGAAAGTGATAATGGTGCTGGGAAGGTGTACCTGGGGATCGCCATCTTTATGGTGCTGTGGCTAGAAGAACTGGCTTTGGTCAAAGACAGAAACCAGATTCCAGTATAATTTCCCTGTAGATTGATAATGGAAACTTCCCACGTAGCTGGGGAGCATATAATATATTAGTGAAACAAAAATAGAATGCTTGGGACCTGCTATCTGCCAGATGAGTGACTCCTTGCAACTTTGGGGTGGTATAAAGGGTTGGGGAACCTATCAGCTTTCTCAGGAGTTTGTTCCAGGCAAGTCAAGAAACTTTTATTTTACTTCCAATCATATCTTTCCTACTTGAATTTTGCTGATTTTTCCTTGGTTATTATCTCATTTACATTGTCTTTCTCAAAATTCCTTCATGGTCTAGTGGATCTTACTCCTCAAGCCTTCTCCAGGCTAAATAACTTTCTGTAGTGACAGTATAGGCTTTTCTCAATTCACTCCAGAAAAAATGAGATTTAGGCTTCCTGCTTTAACAACAACAGCAATAATAATAATAGCTAATCATTATCATTAAAGAAAAAAACCTAACACTTATTGGTTGCTACTAATTGTCAGGGAATAGACTAGTAAGTTTACCTGTATTGGTTCATTTTAAATTCCCAATCGTCCAACTGGGTGGGAAGAGTGCACTGGACTGTGGTGATGGCACACAGGTGAATTGGTGGTGGAAGCCCTTGGGGGTTACATCAGATGAAAAAATGCACAAAATGGAGATGACGTAAAAAAATATTCCCAATAGTCCAACGGGGGTAGAAATTATTAATTTACAATTTTGAAGATTTGGAAACTGAGCCAAAGCTAATTTACCCATTAAACTGTTAGTTTATTGCATACCTTTCCATGCTGTACTATAAATTCTCTATTAAGACTGCTCTGGTCTTATATGTATGCTTATTTAAAAAACAAGTGTGGCTACATACATACATGTATACGAAAATAAATATGGTTAAAATTGCTGAATGTACTCCATGCTACTTTGTGCTATGCTGAGGTATTAACACTTTTTTAAGGTAAGGCTAGCTGACCTTCATCTGTACTGAAAGTATTCCCTTAGGAACATTCCGTTTCTCTTTTCCATTAATAAGCCACCTTGAAGAACAAATTAGTTCTATGAAGGATGCTACATTAAGTTTCAAAGTGCTAAAGCCAAAAGAATTTTAGTATTTTCACCTTTATTCTACCCACATATGTCATAGTTGATAAAATTTTACAGTAGCTTCTACTCTGAGTGGCCTCCTCATCCGAAGGGCCATCAGCTGGTACAAGAGGAGCCACCACACACCCCCAGTGCATGGGCCAGGAGCCACTTTGCAGCCTTTTATGGTCTGGTAGGAGGAATGAGGGTGCTCCGCAGCTGAAAATGCACTGAGCTGCACATGGCGCGCCAAGTATATTTCCAGAGTTGTTCCTGGTGCTCGGAGGACTGAGGAATGCAGACAACCAAGTGTAAATTTTCAGGAGATTGAATAATTCTGGGAAGTCAGGGAGCCAGGATAAGGATTTGAAGGAAAGACCCAAGCAACAGCCCAAGAATTCCTGAGGTGGAGATGATCAATTCTGTGTTAGAAATGAGCAGTGACCCCAGATTGACACTGCTGTGCCAATCTGACTGGCGGCAGAAGAAGATCTGTGACATGTGGATCCTAAGCCTTGCTCTGTTATTTTGTAGATAGAAGCAACTTGGGCAGGTTAGGCCTTCCCTCTGGGGGGCCCAGTTTCTGTATAACATGGGACTGAAACTCTATATACCACATTGGCTTGTTGGGATGGTTAAAGTGATTAAGAATTAGGAGACTGGGGCCCTCCCGGTGGCACAATGCGTTAAAGGACCATGAAGCTAGCAGCGCCACCAGAGCACGAGAGTTCGATCCCCGCCCCGGAGCTGACCCACACGGCACAGCAGACCTCTCCTGTCTTGCCTGCTGCTCCCCTCAGCCAACGTATTATAGTAGAGCCACCTGTTCTGCTCCCTGCTCTGTGTCTGGTGAATCCTTTCACAGCCCTCCCCCCAACTCTGGCCTGTACCCCAGTTCTTATGTGCATAACTAAATAAATCTGCTTTGAGTCTGTAAAGATCACTAGAAATATTAATTATTAGGAACTGAATTTTAGCTGTGTTGTATTATATATATGATATTTATTCATTTTTCTCAGAAATAGATCTATTTCTTTCCCAAGTATGTCTCACAGTATGGAATTGAAAATATTGTTAGCATTTGCAGTATTGGGTTTAGCCACCGATGCACTGATTTTGTCCTACTGTTTCAGCCCACTGAGCTGAGCAGGCCTTTGAACCTTTTCCCCAGGTGGAGGACACTGTGACATATCTGTAAAGAAAACGCTGTCCTTACCACCCACCTACTCAATTGGTTTGAAGTTTATGGATTGTACTTAATGAATAACCTAGACAGTTGTTTCCAAAGAGGTGGATGCATGAACCCCCAGGTGTTGTGCAAGATGATCGAGCTAGGGATAGAGAGGGCAGTCCAATTTATAATTATTTCTTATCTAAAAAAAAAGAAACTAAACCTTATTAATATTTAATCTTTGAGGTTGACACTGGATCTCACTTAGATCCTTGGGCTGGAGGTGTCACAAAAGTCCACCCGCACCCTGAAGAAAGTGTGTGTTACAATTCAAAGGGGTTGTTACTTGATTTTGCTTTCAGTATATTGCAACTTACTGTGGCTTACCTGTGTAGGGAGAAGGTTGGTATAATCTTAAGCTACAGTCTTTAAAATACTTAGCAATAATGGCCTTGCAAATCTATACCACCCAAAGGCTTACTAGTTATCTTGAGGAAAGTATTTTAAAAGTTGTTGAACTTAGAGATATCATTTATATTCTTTTCTTTTAACCAAAGATGAACATTGCAAATTTGCTGACTTTTTCTTGCTAAGTAGTTAGCAACAGTATGATACCCAGAAGATATTTAAAAAAGGAAGACAATCTGTCCCTTCAAGGTGAATTTTAATGAGTGCAAAGTAACTGCTTTACAAAAGGCTTTGTCACGTGCACACTGGAAAATCTTTTATGTGAAAATCTTTATCACCTAAGAAAAACCACTGGTATAGGCATAATTTTTAAAAATTGGAAAAATTTTCTAACCTCTCTACAATTTCTGCACATGAAGAATTTTAGTAAAATTCTGAACCCATTGTTTTCCAAAATATTTTGATATCACAACTGCTGGTTAATTTTCAGGCATAACTGATTGATATCAGGAAATACAGAAATTTACTAGACAAATTAACACAAAAACTTTTGAATACGTGGTAAGTGGAGTTTCAGAAATGCATTTGTGCTAATATATTAAGCATAGACAATGGTGTACTTCTTCTATTTGTACCTACATATTTATGGGATCTTTTTCAACCAAGATAACCATTAAAAAATAGTAATTAAAGTGACCTAAATTTAAAACCAGTCTTTCAAATAGCTGCATCATAAGATTTAAAAAATTAAGGAACCACAGTAAGTCACATTGCTCTCATTTAATAAATTAGCTCGGATAATGTTTTTAGATGAAAACAAAACTATTTTTGTATCATTAATACAAAATAGTCTTATATTGAGTACTGGTGATTTTAACCTCTCATCCTTAAAATGTATATATTTGTGTATGTTTATATTAGAATGTATACATCAATATAGTTATAGTATGGGTATATAATTTGTAAATGAATATATATTTACTTTTATTTGGAGCATGTTTTTTTTTTTTAAATAACAGATTGCATGAATTATTTGGAGGCCTCTGAACTACTTGCCTCAAACGCTTGATAAAGACAGAAGCTTGAATTGTCTGCCCCAGCTCTTAACGAGTCTGGCTGAGAGAACTGATCTTTGGTTAAGGGATATGCTACCTTCCCCCACTTCTATAGGTGCTGTGTCCTACCCTAGGCTCAAGTTAGACCACTAGAAGGCTACATACCTAGAAAGTCTAGAGGTGCCCAGATGGAAGCGTAGAGCTGGAAATGTACTAGAGATTAAAGGCAGGTCAGTCACCAGAGCGGGTAAAATGAATGGTGGGGAGAGGGATTGAAATTTTTCAACACTCTGTCTCTACCTTGACCTTTTTTAGTCCTCACAAAGGCCATCTCAGGATCATCTCTGCAGCACATTTCATGCCCCTTATGAACCTGCCTCTGGAGCTCCCCTTCTCAGAAGTAAGACCCCACCTGCTGCTCAACAGCCCCATTGAGTTTTCCTACAATGCTCACCAGCTATGTTGCTCATTTGGATTTGCAGCTATCAAAATCTCAGTATGATATGCGGATATTTGTTGTCTACCAATGACATTTGCCCCACCTGAAGGCAGGGAGAGTTATCCCCCATAGTTCCATGTATCTTACAGAACACACAGTAAGTGATTAAGATTAAGAATATCCATGACAGACGCATTTTGTGAGGGTGGAGTGGGGAATGGGATCAAAAACGGGGGGGGAGGGAGTGCACGGGACTATGGTGATGGCACACGGGTGACTTGGTGATGGGAAACCCGCGGGGATTACAATTGAGATGAAAAAAAATGTACAAAATGATGTAAAAATAAACTATTATTTAAAAAAAAAAGAATATCCATGAAAGTGCTTTGTAACCTTAATTAAAAAAGAGATTATCAACATGTACTGACGCATAAAAACATACTGGATACCCACCTTGCTGGATAACTGGGAATCATACAGGAATGCAAGCATTCTTTCAGGATGTTCAAAAACTCTTGGGGAGATTTTGCTAAAAGGTGAGATTTTCTGCATATAAATCAGATAAGTGCTCAGATTTGGTCATTAAGAGGGTGTGTGATCTTATAGAACAGCGAAATCAAAGCTATTTAGATGTTAAGTATACTAACCTAATCAAAGAAAGAATACACCCATCAGAAGGGATCTGTTTATATCTACACTGCCCATTTCATCTTAGTGCCTACCACACAGACTCTGGATCCTAGAAGGCTCTTTGTGAACACTGTTGAAGGAATAAAGGTGAGATGACTTCCGCAAAATTGAGTTGTTTCTGGGTATGCTGATCAAATAAGGCTCCTAGAACTCTAAGCCTAAAGATCAGACAATGGCAAATTCACTCCGTTGCTCCTGACCCAAAAGGGTTCTTGGAAAAGGTCCAGACAGTTTCCTGAAGAGATTGCAATCTATCGTTTCTATTAGAAACTTCCTTCCTGAAAAGGGCCTTCCCGGTGGTCAGAGCATTAAGACTCAGCACTATGAAGCTATCTGCAGCCACTGCAGCACGAATTCAACCCCCACCAGGCAGCTGACCCACATGGCAGACTCTCCTGTCTCGCCCGCCCGCCTGCTGCTCCCCTCAGCAGTGTACTTCAGTAGATCTGCCTGTTCTGCTCCCTTCTATCTCTGGTGAATCCTCTCACCTTGCTGCACCCCTAGCCTACACCCCAGCTCTGGAATGCATAAATAAAAATAATTCTTAAAAAATGCTTCCCCAAAAGACAGCTTTGGCAGTAACACTTTTTCCTCTTATTTGGAATCTAAAGTAACTATGCATTTTTCATACCTAACCCAAACCTTGAATCTTAGTTTATCATCTTTTCCACATCTGCCTCCATTCACGGTGTTACATTTGTAAACAGCACCTGTAAGCCCCTAACGTTAGTGTACATCTCTTACTTGTGGTATTTGACACTCTAATGTTCAGTTGGTCGCCTCCTTTTCTTTTAGCAACTTCATAGTAAACCACACGAAACTACGAGAAAACAGTTGATCATTCTGTCACCTCAGAAATCAGGTAATTTGGGAGTCATTTAAAAGTGAATGTAATAGAACAAGCATAAAAATCGCAAACCCAAAATGGATTTAAAGCTACATTAATTGTCATTGCTGTTTTTGCTGTCCTTTCAAGGGAGGTCGCGGTCTCCCAAAGATTTGACAATCATTTACTTTCCACGTCTCAGAGCTACATCATCTGCTTGGTGTGCTGGGTCCAAAAAACACTGAATCTTTTCTCCAAGGAACAAACCAGGCCAAGGGAATATGAAAGATCACAGTAGGTTTTAGGTGAGAACTTCCAGAACTTCCTTGAAAATTAAGACTGTATGTGATAAAAAGCACTGCTCTTTGGGCGTCATCTATGTGTTTTCTCTCTTGTATGAAATGACAATAGAGGTTAAATGCCATTTGTCACTCTGTTCCTTCACCACGGCTATTTCTTTCACTTCAGCTATATCAGTTGCTGTCCTTCAGTGAAGAGTGTGAAAACAGTTGTGGGGCGGGCACTGACATCTGAGGAGTTACCAGCTCCTCTTGCTTTGGTCCTGTTGTTAACTCTCAGGAGAAGCGTCGCTGTTCATGTTTTGCCTGGGTTGCTGTTGCCTTGACTCTTGGCAAGTTCTTGATTCCTCGGCTTACATATCACTTTTGCAGACTCCTGCCCTGAGCGTTCCATCTAATGTAGGTTTCTGTGTTCTTTGCCCCCAGAGGGAAAGCTGAAAGTCAGCCAGTGTAGAACCTGGCCAGAGAGTGAAAATATTCAGCAGGATAGTCACATGAGGTGCGGGTGGTGTCCTCAAGACAGAGAATTCAGCTAGCTAGAGTGTGGAGAGCCTCAGAATGGAGGGAAATTTGGGGACTAGTCTGTGGGAAACCTCAAACCCCCTTCCAAATCACTCACTCTTGCATCATATTCCTCTACCTTTTTTTCATAGCAAATGATGACCACTTGGAATAATCTAGTTTTACTTTTTTTCTTCCTCTCTTCCCTCCCCACTAGAGTCACTTTCATACAGCCAGCAACCATGTCTGTCCAGCTGTTGTAGGCATTCAGTGTTCACCACACACAGTGTCGGGTGCTTCTTCTGGGTGATCAGAAACTTGCTTGCTCAGTAGGAATGAGGACAGAAGGCAATGCACAGCCTCCACGCTATTCTTTTTTCTGCACTGCTGCAGACCCGGAAACAGATCCCTCCAGGCATGGTCAGACTCGCTGACCTCTGCTGAAATCTAACGATTCGTGTGGGAACAAATGACATCATCAGAGACCAAACAGGCTAGTGATTCTAAAGTTGGATGTGGAATTTCAAGGGCTTGGGGATAGAGGTGGCATTTTTATTCCTTTTATAGGATGAAAGAAATGACTGGCAGAGAATAGATGATACAGGAAATTAACAGTTGATGATATTAATAATACTGAACAGGATCTAATTTTCTGGACAGTGCCTCTTGGTCGTACAACAATGGTTCAGGAGGAAATGTATCTTGTGAAGACAGACTGAAGTATGTTAGTCAGGGGACTCACCTCATCACTAGTGTAGGATTGCCAGATAGAACAAAGACAAAGACCCAGGAAACCTACTTAAATTTGAATTTTGAATTCCAGATAACAGTGAATAAACTCTTACTATAAGTGTATCATATGCAATATTTGGTATTTTACCTGACAACCCTACAACAGTGTTTTCGTAATTTACTATTATTCCTGAGGCTATTACATGAACTTATCAGCTATCTTGCTGACTTCTGGACATAATGATTCTGTGGCAGTATTTTCTAAACCATATTCCTTGAAATCATAGGGTCCAACAAAATGTGAATTGACCTCCATGAATGGTTAAATATGTTCACAGTATAAACTATCCTTCTTCTTTGAGGTTCACAATGCATATTAAGATACAAAATCTGACAAATCCTATTGGATATGCACACACACTGGGACCCAAACTTGCTCCCATTTTGAGGCTCCACCTCTCTAGCTGAATCTCTGTCTTGGGGAGTTCTCCCCAAAGAGAGAATGTTGAATGTTTTGGCTCTGGCCCTGGACCAGCTTCTGCACTGGCTGACTTCTGCCTTTCCCTCTGGGGACAGAGAACACAGATACCGGAGATTTGGACTCAGAAGTAAAAGGTCATACTCTTGCTGAAGGCCTTGTTGCTATTCTCAGTGGTGTGAGCAAGCGCCAGCTGTTCAGGAACTTTCTGAAGTTTTGTGGTTCTCCATGCATATGTGCTCAGTTCAGATGAAGCCCTGTAATGGGGCTTACCTATTGTTTTAGATGGATTTTGTTGTTATGGTTTTCAAAGTTGTATATAACAAGCTTAAGGTGGAAAAAACTAGCTTATCACAGGAATTAATTTGTGCATAATTTTCTAGGTAAAGTCAAGAACGCTTCTTCTTCAAAGGTAAACTTAATGACATTTGTTTCATAAATGCCATCATTCCTCACTGTCAGTCCTCTGTGAGTGCTGTAGCCTCTGACATTCAATAGCGCAATAAAGAAATCAAGCAGGCCTACCTAACCTTTATGAAAATATTTAAAATTATGATTTAATTTTTAATCTCCCATGGCAGCAGTAAAATAAATGATATAAATTCCAACAGAAGCAAACTGCCTGCCTCCCAATAACACTCAGGGTATGGCCCAAATGGTTAAGAATTCCTCCTAATGATAAACCAACGCATTATGTGCTAGGCAAAGAGAAGGTGGTAGATAACAATATTTTGTGTTTCCCAAGGACCTATTTATGCAAATGTCTTTCACAGTGGGTGGAGAGTGGAGAATCTGATGTGTCCTGGTTAACAGTTTGGTTTTTAGATGATGCCTTCCTTGCCTTTAGACTTTTCCCTTCTGCCATTAAACCAACCAATTAACCCAGTAAATTCCAAACTCACAAAGCAGCCACCACAAGAATAACAAAAGGAGAGAGAGAGAGCATGGCTTTTTATTTTAATAAAAGTGAGACAATCACTTCTATTAAAAATAGGGGAGTTAAGTTTTCTCAGGTCATTATGAATTCTCTTACACAATTAGCCGGCACTACACCAGGAGTGGAAATGGGAAGATTGAAGGGTGCCAAATTAAATAAGTTGGTTTATTGTGTTCAAATGATATTAACACAGTATATTGTAAATGTAATAAAAGTTTTTTAGGGTTTCCACAGTTTAAAGAGCTAACATCACAAACCTCACACCCCTAAGATGTTATAAAGATAACAAATTTGCTTCTTATGTATAATATGCATTGCTCAAATATTTTTATTATTTTTATTATTTTTTATTTTTGCATACAAGAATTGGGGGTGTAGGGAAGAGATGTGTGGGTGAGAGGATTCAGCAGAGAGAGTGGGGAACAGAACAGGCAGATCTACAGAAATACACTGCTGAGGGGAGCAGTGGGTGAGACAGGAGAGGTTTGCTGAGCCATGTGGGCCAGCTCCCTGGCCGGGGATCAAACTCATGCCATGCTGGCTGCCCATAGCTTCATAGTACTGAGAATTAACCCCTTGTGCCATCAAGGAGACCTAATGAGAATTTGGAAGAGACATGGAAACAAATGAAAAAAAATCCAGATAGTTCCATGTTAAATTTAGTAATCCCTCTCCACTCCTTTACAATATAATCTCGTTAACTTTTCTGTTTTCATGACACATTTCTTAGAGGGAACTATGACAAATACTGCATGGTATCACTTATATGTAGACTGTGGGATCTAAAAAAGTCAGCCTCACAGACACAGAGTGGAAAAGTGGGTGCTTGGGAATGGGGGTTATGAGAAGTAGGGAGAGGTTGGTAAAGGAGAGAGAGGTTGGAGGCTTTCACCAGTCACATAATAAAATCCGAGACTCTAATGTATAACATGGTGGCAATAGCTGACAACACCACAGTGCACGCTGAAAATTTGCTAGGAGAATATAACTGAAATGCTCATGCATGCACACACCTATACCTATATATATATATATATACATAGTGCTAGCTAGATGTGTTAATTAACTAGATGGGAGAAATCCTTTCACAATGCATACGTAATATCAAATCATCACAAGGTACACTTTAAATAGGTTGCAATTTTGTCAATTATGCCTCAATAAAGCTGGAAAATACAATCTTGATTTTTTTTTTCCCTCTTTCATGACACATTTCTTAGAGGACTATGAGAATGTGTGGGTGTAAAGAGACATGGAGAAATGTGCCTGTGAAGAAAAAAACTCGGGTTGAAGGGACTTTGAAATGCATTTTGAATGATCTCAACTTCCATGCTGGGAGTTTAGGTGACTCTTTCAGCTCTTTATAGGAAAAGAAAAGGCTTTGGAGCTCATCCTACCTATTAATATTCTACTAAGTTATTTTATATAAATAAGAATGAAGAAGACAAATGGCACTTTGTGCTTTCTGGATGGAATTTTATTTTTCTCCTGCTGATACCATCTGCCCTTCCCAGCAGAGGCAGGAGTTGGAGGGAGAGGTAAGGTAGAATTTGTTTTTGAACACAGAATCATGGAGAGCTCCATGCTTCCCCTCACACTGGCTCTTCCTATGCTTTTTCCCAAGCGATATTGAAAAGTATGGTCTTCGTAACAGATGCAGAAAAACTTGGAGCTGTGCACTGACTTAAAAAAGAAATCTCTTGGGGACCTCCCTGGTGGCACAGGGGTTAAAGTCTCAGTGATACCAAGCTACCCAAAGCCACTGCAGCATGAGTTCGAACCTTAGTTGGCCAGGGAGCTGACCCACATGGTGCAGCAGACCTTTCCTGACCTGCCCACTGCTCCCCTCAGCAGTGTATTTCAGTCAGTGTGTTCTGCTCCCCGCCCTGCCTCTGATGAATCCTCTTACCCAGCCTCCCCATTCCAGCTTGCACCCCAGTTCTTGTAATGCATAAATACATAAATCTTTAAAAAGAAAAAAGAAATGTCCTGATGAAAATATCATTCCTTCTATGCTAGGAGACCTGAAGTTGAATATAATAAATAAACACCCTTTCTTCTTTGATCTGACCACTACTTTCACTGATAGAGTGTGAGACTTGTTATTTCCAGTGATTGACTTCAGGTAAGAATAACGTCTCAGAGATTGCTTGGCCGTTTTTCAATTCCGAGGAGGAGGTATCAGAGAAGTTTCTGAAACATTTCCTGCAGCAAAGCACTGACTTCTTGAGAGAGGAGAGTTGTTTCTTTGAGCTGCTCAAGCCAGAGTCTGCTCTGGTCTAGCAGAGACTTCAGGCAGCTGGAAAACGTGGTCCTCAGAGCCACATTCGTGCCTCTCTACACAGACCAGAGATCAGGAAATCTGGCCCTGGGCAAGGAACCTTGTGTTCAAGCAAACACTGTGAGCATAGTAGAAGCATGACCAAAGATCTGACAGCTTCTTTTTCTCTTGAGAAAGAAAAATCCCCTCTGCTTCCAACAGTGTCAAAGGCTTTAGCAGTTGAGAGACAGAGCCCAGAAGGGAGAGGGCCAGCCCTTCCAACTCTTCTACAGTTTCTGGAAGATAAATAAGAATGATTGATTTTTCAGGAAGGGAGCCATGCGCAGAAGAGAGCGCCTGGACCCCAGGAGGAGGCGAGGGGACAGGGAGGAAACAGATGTTTGGGTCATAGCATAGACACCCACGAGGCTGTAATGCTGTGACCATGATGTAATGCTCAATTGAAATGACTTGTAACTAGCGACGTGCAGGCTGTCCCTTGCCCTGGAGTGAGGCGCGTTCCCACGCAGGTGCGCGTAGCTGAGTCTCAGGCAGCAAGCAGCAAACAAGCTTGGGCTTGCTCCAATCTGTATATATTTCTTTGGCTCTGTCTGGCCCTTGACTCCTGCATGCCGATTACTCTGGGGACAGAGAGTGAAAAAGCTGTGCAATGTGTGCAATGTGATTCAGGCAGAGTCTGAATCTCCTCTCCCACCAAACCAGGGTGGGAGAGGAGAGGCGCTGCGCTAGGAACAACCAGTTTCGGCCCAGCCAGCTTTGTGCTTTCTTA
The DNA here is from genome assembly GCF_000260355.1 of Condylura cristata. NCBI lineage: Eukaryota > Metazoa > Chordata > Mammalia > Eulipotyphla > Talpidae > Condylura > Condylura cristata. Next base: position 26,208,690 of record NW_004567120.1, read on the forward strand.
AATGGCTGCCCTTGCCCCGAAGTCTCCTTTTGATATAATCCCGGAACTTCTCTCATCTGTGTATTTCTCCTGGAAACCCCCAGCTGCACACAGGGCCTCCTACTAAGAGCACAGGTGTTCCCAATGCACTTTATTCAATCCTAGCTTTATGATGAAGCTAGCAAATGCCATGGACATCAAAAAACAACAAACTGGTAGAAAACCCATCATTTCATCACTTTAAACCTTCTGTGGCTTTCTGTCACTTGCCTCTATAGCTTTACCTTGCTCTACTGCGCTCCCCCTTACCTCACTCTCATGTCCTGGCGTCCTATCAGTTTCTAAAGTACTCCAGGCTTTACCTTCCTGCAAGGATTTGCACTAGCTCTTCTTTCTGCTTGGAAAATGCTTGCTGCAATCCTTGAGGGCTGCCTGCTGCTCATGCTCAGTACCTAGCACATACTCGGGGGGAAGGAACAGTAGATGGAACAGATGGCAGGGGGGCAGCTGCTCTTTTTAGCCTGGTGGCAGGACGGGGCTTCAGAGCATTGGTGGACAGGTCAGGCTTGGGGATGAAGATGAAGATGGAGTGGATCGGGAGCATGTGCAGCTGGAAGGAGGGAACTTCCAGCCCGTGAGCAGGGGAAAGGCAACCTACAGGCTTCGTCTGTTACTCAAGAGGCAGAGCTGAGCTGGTGACTGGGTTCCAGTACTGAGAATGCACTCATAGTTCCTGCTCTACCTGAACCACGGAGGAAAAGACCTGGTTAGACACACATATTAAGTATCTAAGAAAGCCAAAGCGATTGCTGGGGGAAATTTCATTTACATTTTTAATTGAGGGGCAATTTATTGAATAATCACCTCTTCTTGGCTTATCTCTATCTTTGAGAAAGATAGTTTTCTAAACACCTTCTCAAGCCATCGAGGCACTGATGTCAAAGTTGTGCATGGCAGTTCTCAGTCTGTCTTCCCCTTCTGGCTGGGAGCTTGAGGCGGGAAAGGCCCATATCACTAGCAGGAGGCTGGCAAGACCTAGGTGTTAGTTGTTGGAAGACTGAATGAAAAATTCCCTGGCCTTCAACATAGCTGAGTCCTAGCGTACTCATTCATTCAACAGACCTTTTGTTTTCTCTTAAAAAATGTGTGTGTGTGTGTGTGTGTGTGAGTGTATGATGTATAGACTATATGTGTATATAAACATATACACATCTATAGTTAAATCTTTGGTTTTTCTTAGCAATGACTATCAGTCTGCTGGGTACTGATATTACAAAGGCAGAAATAACCCCTTCTCTTCTCTCCCTGCATTCACTGTCCAGTAAGACAGAGATGCTAACAGGTATTGCAACGCAGAGTGGTACCTGTCACGCGAGGGAGAGTAAAGCATGCTCGGGGGTGCAGAGAGTGGGGCTGAAGAATATTCAGGGCAGAAGGTTTGGGATGTGCAAAGGTCTGGGGAAAAGAGTATGGAGCACCTGAAGAAAATTCAGTTTGACTGGAACTCAAAATGTCTCGTTTTTAGATGTGTTGCCAGTCAGGACTTGTGACCTTGGAAACCATGTATTTTGGGCTGATCATCACCTTGAGCAAGTGAGACAAGTCTTCTGACCACTAAATCCACAGATCGTGTTCTTAAAGAGCTTGCAGAAGCTCAATGCACACATCTTTCACCTTTTCCCATCATGCCAAAAAGAAAAAAACACAAAAAACTTTACCATAAACACAGTGAAAAGACAAGTATTTGCATACTTGGATATTGGGAACACCTATAAATCAAGAAGAACAAGGCAAATAACACTATAGAAAAAATTGGCAATGAAAAGGGAATTTATAGAATAGAAAATATAAATAGCTAATAAATATGAAAAAAAAATACTCAACCTCACTAGTGATCAAGGAAATGAAAATTAACCACAAAGAGATGTCCTTTTACACCCATTAGACTAACACAAATTAAAAGCATGCTACATCTATTTATCAGAAATTAAAAGTCAAATGTTTGCTAGCCTGTAAAGCAAAGCAAATTTTTATTCACGTTTGAGTAGGAGGATAAACTAGTTTTACACTTCAGAGAGGAATTTTATAATATCTAGTAAATTTGACAGTGTGCATACAATTCAGCAACTATTCTTTTGCATATATGTCTAGATAAACTCATGCACATGTGGATAAGCAACATCCACTCTAACATTAATGTTAAGGATGAAAAACTGGAAAATACCTAGGCGTCTGTTAATAGAAGCATGGATAGATTAAACTAAATTATACTCAAGGAATGCTCTATATCTATTTGCTATAAAATATTGGATTAAAAAAGCAAGTTGCAGTATATGTACATATATACATTTTCAAACAACCCAAACAATATTCTGTTGTTTATGGATGCATGTAAACACATTTAAAGTATAGATGATATTATAGAATAATGCACACCAAATTTATGGGACAATAGCCTCCGAGAAGAGGGAAAGAGTGTGGATCCAAGATGAGTCAAACTTACCTGTGAGGTTTTCTTTCTTTTATATGTGAGCAGTAGTGTGCTGATAAATGTTTAATAACCAGCTCTCCAGGAATAAAAAAAAAACAAACCCTGATTTTATAGCATTTGTAAATTTCCAACACTCCCACCATGGTCATTTTCAAGCTACCAAAGGTTAAGCAATCAGTTCTCAAAAATTTAGCAAACAACTCTCAAGAATGAGTAAGCTGTCTGCAGCTTACTTTCTCCTGTGTGTGTATAAACTTGGCACATTGGGGACAATGTTAGCTATCCTCTCTGTATACTGAAGCTATATTCATTTATCATAGTTTCCTCTGAAGTTCTATGCACATTTTAAATTTCATGGAAAAGAAAAGAGGATTCTGTAAGAATCAGAGTTAGTAAAAATGCCTGACAGTTTAAATTATATTAGGAAGTGGTGCAAAACAGGACTTTGTCCCAAATGCCCTTCCATAGGCTTCCATTTAAATAACTTGATAATTGTTTATTGCATCGAATAAACCCACAATAAATCAAGCATCTACTTCACTGCTGGTGACATGATTTTCTGAGCCAGAAGGAGCCCTCAAAAATAGTGAACTTTTACAATTGAATAATAAAAAAAAAAGACCTTATAAGAAAAATCCCCAGCAAGCTGAATATGATTGGAATAATTCCCAAGTAGGTCTCACAGAGCCATGCTTTGTTGCCATGCTGTCAGAGTATGCACACCCCATGATGCACCTTAGAAACCATTGCTGGACAATATATCTTTCAATAGGCTTTAAAATCTTAGCGAAGTGGTGGTGTATTATCCAGCTAGAAGTACTGCTACTTCTTGGTTACTGCAACTGAAAGAAGCTCAACTACTATGCAGTGTGGAAGGAGCAGGGCGGTGCAGTGTAGTAATAGGAACTTCATTTCCCACTTATGTGATATTTGGTGAGTCCCCAAATAACTCAGTTGTGAATTTATCAAGTGTGCATGCCGCTAGAACACACACTGAGGATGCTATTCTTTCCTTGGTGACTGAATCTTTCCTTAGATATATGGAGATCAAAATGGGTCATCAGGAATCCAGAAGGAAATATCTCAATGACTCCTTTCTCCCTCTTCTATCAACCACTCACAAATGAATGTATTTCAGAGCAATATTCAAAAAAGAATTGCATATAAAATCTATATGGAGGCAGATTATCATGGCACATTGTACAAAAAGGCAATCTAAAGTGCATTTACCATATACAGTGTTGCAAATCAACATAACATCCATAAAAGTGATACAGCTTAAAAAATAAAATAGGGCCCTCTCTAGTGCTGCAACAGGTTAAAGCACAGCACTATGAAACCTATCTGCAGCCACTGCGTGAGTTCAATTCCCATCCAGGAAGGTGACCCACATGGCGCGGCAGACCTCTCCTGACCTGCCCGCTGCTCCCCTCTGCATCGTATGTCAGTAGATCTGCCTGTTCTGCTCCCCACTGTCTCTGGTGAATCCTCTCTCCACCACCCCCGCCTCTGCACTGCTGGACTGTACCACAGTTCTTGTAAGCATAAATAAATCTTTTTTAAAAATAATATAATAGTTTGTTTTTACAACCTTTCGTGCCTTTTTCCATCTCAGAAGCCCCGTGGGCTTCCCATCACCAGATCACCCGCGTGTCATCACCATAGTCCAGTGCATTTCCCTCCCCCCCACCGTTTTTGATCCCATTCCCCACTCCACCCCCATAAATTGTCTCTGGTATATGGTTGTTCATTATTAGCATAAATAAATCTTTAAAAAAATGAAATAGCTTGAACTTCTGAAGAAAAGGAAAATAAAATTGGAGGAATGTAAACAAATTACATTTCTATTGATAAAATTAACACTTCATAAACAAATTTCTGGTTATAATATAAATCATACAAACATAAATTTATAGTATGTATGAAATAGAAATAAATACAGATTAATGAAGTATATATGTATTTTTACTTTCTCTTGGCAGTTATTTTGAAATTTTTATTTATTTTTTGCATAGAAGAACTGGGTTACATAGAAGAATATAGAAGGCCAGAGGTGTAGGGGTGAAAAGATTCACCAGAGACAGTGGGGAGAAGAACAGGCAGATCTGCTGAAATCTACTGCTGAGGGGAGCAGGAGGTGAGACAGGAGAGGTCTGCTGTGCCCTCATGTGGGTCACCTCTCTGGCCAGGATCTAACTCAAGCCTTAGGGGTGATGGTGCTGAGACTTAACCCCTTATGCCACCAGGGAGGCCCCTCTTGGAAGTTTATTTTGGATAAAATAGTTGGAGGCAGATTATCATGGCATGTTGTACAAAAATGCAAGAAAATCATTTAGTTCATGTTCACTGCTGCATGTCTAGGGCAGGCTGTGGGCCTTTGCACACACCACACCCACGAGTGGAGGTGTTTTCATTTCTTCAAAAGATGATCCACATGCGTTTCATACTAATGTATTTTCTACATTATATTTTTCTAGACCCAAGCATATAAGGAATAGATGTTAAAACTAGGCTTTCTTTAAACTCTGCTTCAGGGCCCTCCGTGGTGGCGCAGCAGGTTAAAGCACAGCACTGAGAAGCTACAGCCACTTCAGCATGGGTTCGATCCCCGGCCTGGAGGTGACCCACATGGCGAGGCAGACCTCTCCTGACCGGCCCGCTGCTCCCCTCAGCAGTGTACTTTGTGGATCTGCCTGTTCTGCTCCCCACTGTGTCTCTGGTGAATCCTCTCACCGCCCCTGAGCCTCTGGCCTGTACCCCAGTTCTGTATGCACAAATAAATAAATTTTAAAAACAACAACAACTCTGCTTTAACTTTCCAGAGACGTCTTCATTAGCAGACTTTTAAATTCCCACTCTGACAGCACCACGTCTGGTTATTTTGTCACATTCCTCTGACCTTCCACTGTCCTTCTGATATTTACTGCCTCTTCACAATCAGTTAAGCTTACATTCCAAAGACAAATCCCCTATTTCATAATACTCATAATGGTTCAGCTTTCTCTGTGTGTGGCATTGTCTAACAATTCATTAAAACCTGCATTATTTTAGTTTGCTTAATGTCTGCATTATGAATTTGTTATCATTTTAAAAACTTCTTAGTGAATATTTTATCGTACTTTATAGTTATTACATTTTAAGCTCCAGATGTTCTATTTTGTTTTTTAAAAAAATGTAAATTATTTTCATTATTGGATATTCTTCATTATTTGAAGAGACCGTGTGCTCTAGGTTCCCTTTACTTCTCTGTCCATGGTTTTCTTTAGCATTTTAAGCGTATATATATTTTAAGATTTGTTTATTTATGCATATAAGAACCAGGGTACAGGTCAGAGGTGTGGTGGGGTGAGAGGATTCACCAGAGACAGAGTGGGGAGCAGAACAGGTGGATCTACTAAAATATACTGCTGAGGGGAGCAGTGGGCAGGTCAGGAGTGGTCTGTTGCACCATGTGGGTCACCTCCTTGGCTGGGGATCGAACTCGTGCTGTGGTTGCCTATAGCTTCACAGTACTGTGCTCTAACCCATTATACCATCAGGGAGGACCCATTTTGAGCATATTTAAGTCAGTTGATTTAAAAATCTGTTTAGTAAGTTGGAGATCTGGACTTCCTCAAGGACAATTTCTGTGGATTTCTTTTCCTGGGAATAGACCATGCTTTCCTCTTTCTCTGTATGCCTTGAAAGAATTTCACTGAAAAGTGGACATTCTGAATATTGAGGTGGTAATTTTGGAGATGGGCTTCTCCCTCCTTCCTGTGGGTACTTGCTACTACTTGCTTTGGTTTATGACTGTTCACTTGCTTAATGACTTTCACAAATGACTCTTGTCAGGACGTTATGTTGTGTATGGCCAGTGAAGTATATGTCTGTGAGTTTGGTAGCTAGCTAGTTATTGTAGCAGAGATTCCTTAAATGCCTGGGTCTAGAAAAGACATTGCCTTTTGCTGGGTACTCCTTCAAAGCTAGCCACATCGTCTATAACTGCATTCAACTTCTGTCCCCGCTTATTTAGAAACTGAAGGTGATCCAGAAGTGGAAGTTCGTTGTTTGCTCTGGGCATGCATCCACTCCTGAGTTTCTGCATGGTCTTCTCAATTCCCTTGAATACCTAGGAGATTAAAGAGTTATTTATGCCCGTACATATTCCTTTTATAATTCATCCTTCTAGGTCTTGGTCTGTCTATCACTTGTTCCACTGTTGTTCCCTGGTATAGTCTGTGCAACCCATTCTTGAGTGTTTAGAATTTTTTTTTTTTTTGCTAAATGCTGTCTCAGAAGTTGCCGGGCTCCCAGGAATGCTTTGAGTCACGTGAAACTAAAACACATCCTTTGCACCTGTGCTTCAGGGGGCTACCACAGGTAGAAATGGGCAAGCACAGTTCTTTGAGAGGCTGTTTTGTTGTTCCCTCTGGCACTAACGACCCGCTCCAGCACTGCAGGCTGCCAGCAGCAGAGGCATGGCTGTTTGGAGGTGGGAGGATGATAGGCAGGCAGTGAAGGTAGGGTCCTACCCCCTCTGAATCATACACAGTGCAGTAAACCAAAGTTAGCTCAATAAAATGTATATAAATAAATCATGATTGAGACAGACTGTGAGAAAATAACATGCTACAGCTCTCCCTCACCACATAGCAGTCACTCGTTTTCTTCCTCTTATGTTTTTGAGTAGATTCCAGAGTTCTGCAGAGGACGATTCTGACCATTCACACCATATCATTAGCTGCTTTTGCGGCAGGACAGAAACTGGAGTTTCCTGCTCTGCCATTGTTGGATATCACTATCTTGTCCTTCTGTTGTTGTTGAAGAAAAGCTACCTGGTAGCTGATGTGGGTTTTCCCTTTGCTGATTTGAAAAGCAGTTCTATTTTCCAGAGAAAATAGCTTGTTTCCTGGTGGTTCTCGCCTCTAATGACTGACGAAGAATTCTGACAAGGAGATCTTTATGAAATAGGGCAGAAGGGTTGGTTGCTTGATAAGCTTTGTGTTTGGGTGGGCAGGCTGGGAATTGATGGCCCAGTGAGAAAGGTATTTCTCTCAGAATTCAGGATCCAAAGTAAAGTCTTCCTCAGTAACACTCAGGTTTTTTTTTTTTTTTTTTTTTTTCAGATAAAAGTTCTCTATTCTGGCCCTCCCTGGTGGCGCAGCGGGTTAAAGCACTGCACTAAGAAGCTAAAGCCACTTCCGCATGAGTTCGATTCCCGCCTGCCCCGGAGGTGACCACATGGCGCGGCAGACCTCTCCTGACACGCCCGCTGCTCCCCTCAGCAGTGTACTTTGTCGATCTGCCTGTTCTGCTCCCCACTCTGTCTCTGGTGAAGCCTCTCACCCTCCATATCTCTGGCCTGTACCCCAGTTCTGTATGCACAAATAAATAAATCTTTAAAAAAAAAGTTCTCTATTCTTTGTGTTTAATTTTGCATTTTGCTTCTTGGCACATGCCTGGATCTGGTACTTTGGCCAAACAGAACCAAAGAGGAACATGGCGGTGGAGACGGATGCAGCTGTTTCGCATTACAAATCTTCAATTAATTCCCTAGTTTAAATCCCTGCGTCTCATTCCTGCCCTCTCCTGTAGTTGCTGACTCAGAGCCCAGAGCATCTCCAGGGCTCTGCCAGGCAGGCTGGCTCCTGTCTCTCGGTAGCATCCTCATAACATATTCCAGGCTGCGGATTCATCTCTGTTTCACCTGCCAACTTGCTCACATCCACTTTTCCTGCTCCCAGAAATGTGTTGGGATCTCATTGCTGGCAAGCCCTTCACCTTCAGCTCATTCTTTCTGCTGCTAGAAGTTTAGTCCTCATGGTTCCGCTCACTTTTGTATCCACGAACTGGAGGATGTCTTTCAATGCAGGTACCTCAACCGATATCTTAAACTACAGTCAACAAATGGTTTTGAGTCCCTTCCCTGTCCCGGGCACTCTAGTAGGAGATGGGGTTGTTACAAAGAGTGACAGATGTTTCCTGGTGTCAGGGAATTCATAGTGTGGCAGCGGATGGAGTTCTCTGCAGCAGATACTGAAATGGAACTTTCTCTTGTCTCAGTTTTGGATGAGAAGCCGAGGCTGAAACAAGGGGTCACATACTCTAACGGGGTGACACCATCTGACAGAGTTTGTGAAAGGAGGACTTCCATAACATGCTCTAGCACCTCCTGAGCCTACTAGTTACCGTGAAGGTAGATAAAGAGGAGCTAGGGAATTGTTGGAGCAGGAAATAGAGAGGATGGTAATGAAAAGAATAGTGAGTATACTGTGAAGTTTTTCCTGCTCCCAGGGAGAGGTGGAGGTCCTTTCTACTCACACAGGATGAGGTGATGGGAACACTCCACGGGCATGCATGTGTTCCTTGGGCTTTGACACTCGCAGGGATTGGCAGCGGAGTAACCTCTGAGAACTCAGCTTTTAGGTGACAAAGGCTTTGACTAGAGCAGCCCGGAGGAAAGGGAGAGAGGGCTGCCTCAGCGGGAGAGTGTATTGCCACCTGCATCCGGGCAAAGCTGTTTCCAAGGGCCAGGTGCAGTTCCCAGGGCAAGACTTTGGAGTTGGGACACCTTATAAAGGATCTCCCCTGAGATGGCTCTGCGCTGTGAAGTGACTCCCACAGAGGAATGAATTGCAGAAGCCAGAGACAAGAGTTCAAAGAAACGTTAACCTAAAAATTCAGGAGGCCATAAAAAGGCAAGTCTTGTTTATTTGGGGTTAAAGAATTACAGTAACAAAGTCAGGGTACACAGATTCAAGTGCAAAGCCTAAGAGATACCCCAAGGAGGACAAAATCAGGGTTCTTTATTTTTAGATTTATTTATGCATCCAGAACTGGGGTACAGGCCAGATGTGTGGGGCGGTGAGAGGATTCACCAGAGACAGAGTGGGGAGCAGAACAGGCAGATTGACAAAGTACACTGCTGAGGGGAGCAGCGGGCGGGTCAGGAGAGGTCTGCCACATCATGTGGGTCACCTCCGGGGCAGGAAATGAACTTGCACTGAAGTGGCTGCCACTAGCTTGCAGTGCTGCGCTTTAACCCGCTGCACCACCAGGGAGGGCCCAAAATCAGGGTTCTTTTATGGAAAGAAAAGAGGGAGATAAGACAAGTGGCTCAGGAGTTGAGGAGTGGTAATATCCTTAAACTAGTCTTGGCTATTCATAATTAGTTATTGATTCTCTGGAAGGATGAAAAAGGAAGAACTGATTCTATACACTGAATAAAAGTCCATCGTCACCATTTCTCAGGATCTGATGACTTCTCAAACAATAGTTTACTGGATGGTTTCTTAAAACAATTGCTTTATGTATGGCCCAGTCCAAAAGTCTTTGACCCAGTTCAAATGAGACAGGTTATATGATTTCTCCGTATGTCTTCCCAGCTCCATTTTAAAGATGATTTCACTGATGTCACCTTTTCACAGAGCTGGGGAGAGGAGGTGTTGCCTAGGTCTAGGATACTGCACTAGGATACTGCACGGGAGAGCTTTCTAGTCCCTGGGGCACTCCAAGTAACCCTCCAGAAAGAATATCAGCTTTAGATGTCTGCATCACTTTCCAAAGTCAGGTTAAAAGTGAATCAATAAAGGAAAGCTGTTTTTGACCCTGTTTGGGGGCAGCACAGCAAGTGTGTGTGGAGGTGAAGGGGAGGAAAAGGAGAGGGAGCGAATGAATGTGGAAGCCAGTTGCTCCCTCCCCTCCCCCAACTCCAAGTTTCCTCCACAGTTAGACCTGAACTGGGGTGAGGGAGAAGTTTAGTAAAGGATGACAGTTTGAAGCTATGATACATTAATCTGGACTGGAATTTTTAATGCATAAAAAACAAAACTATTTTTTAATATCTGCGAGTGACTGAAAAAGGTATGAGCTCTGTCTGAAATTTCATGCAGGGGTGGGGAAAAATGATTCCACAGAGCTTGTGGTGTGAGGCAGTGGTGTGAAAGAATTATATTGCTTTCTACTTACTCCCTACTGTGTCTAACTTATTCAATAAACTAGTTTATATAAGTGCCACACAATATGTATAGGCACGGTTCAGTGAATGGTAGCACGCAGGAGAAAATAATAAAGTCTTCCCAAGGAGGCCAGGGAGGGCCTGACACCTCCCCTCACGGGAGTCAGAACTTGAGCAGGATTTTGAAAACAAGAAGGAATTTGCCAGGTGAGGATGGGGTGGGAGGCCCTTCCAGACCACAAACAGCACACACAAAGGCAAGAGGTGTGTGGTGCAAGAGTGTGTAGCTCAGGGATTCTGTATCGCTGGAGTGAAAACTGCAGTTGCAGAGTGGAGGGAGGCAGAGTGTCATTTAGACTGCTTCCGCTACGCTTCTTTCTGAAAGTGGCGGACAGCCAGTAGAAGTGAGTATTTGAAGCAGAGAGGTCACACAATCATATATGCTCTTTAAACCATCATTCTTGTCCCAGTGTGGCACGGGGGGGCTTTGGAGACTGGGAAGCAATGATAGGTTAAAACTGACCAACTCAAGGGGCTCTCTTGATTATCTAGAAATGTCCTAACAATAGACAGATCTATTTTTTAAAGCATTTTATCTAAGTATAGTTGGGCTCCTGCTGGCCTCTACATTTGTCTGGGCTCACACAATGCACTGCAGGGACCGTCAGTGCTGTCTTTTAGAACAAGGCCTGTCAAGACCCCTTAAAGACAAATGTCCTATGGTTTCACGCATATGTAGATGATAGGGAAACAAAACAAATGAACAAACTGAACAATCTCTAGATTATGAGAACAAAATGGTGGTACCCGAGGGGAAGGAGCTAGTGGGGGTAAATCAGGTAGAAAGGGCTCAAGTGTACGGTGGTGGATGGAAACTAGACTTTTGGTGGTGATCATGATGTAGCATATGTAGATGTAAAAATAGAAACTGCACACCTGAAACATACATAATAACACAATCTTAGTTCAATAAAACGTTTTAAAAAGAGACAGAACTCATCCTAAGGCGGTGAATTTTAACTGGGATTTATGGGTAGAATACGTGGAGTCTGTGAACTTGGAAGGGAAAATAATTACCTTTTTCAAAGTTAGCATCCCCCCCCCGCCCCCATTATGAACGTAGGTAACAAACCACAATGGTAGTAGCAGAATCTGTGACTTGATCATGGATAGAAATCATATAACTTTTTATATCATTTATAATTTTTTAGATATCTCTAAATATTATTTCCTCATGCACTACTGAGGCCTGGGGCTAGATCATTTCTTTAATATATTTGTAAAAGACTGACTACTATATAAAATTTGACTTTACAAATATGATGGCATATAACTGGTTCCCTTTGTAACTCTGTGATTTCATTTTGTGCATTTAATTGCATTATTTTGAGAAGGGGCCCATAGAGTTCAGGGCCTCCCAGTGGGGGTGCCTGGCACATGGAAGGTCATAAACTCCTGTTTAAGGGAAAACAAATCACTCAAATTTGATCCCCTGTCTATTTCCATGACACTTGGTAGCTTCTGACGAATGGGGCGTCTGTACCTATCTGCATGTTATCGTGAGATTTTAGCTGGCTTATATGCTCCCCTCTCCCTCCTCTCACTGGACAATAGGGCACAAGCAGCCTTCTTCCCCACTGGTCAGCAGAGCGCCACACTGATCTGATACCTGACATATTCCAGCGCCTCAGCTTCAGCGAGACATCAGGGAACCAGGTGGAAGCTGGCAGATGCCTTAGTGAGGGGCAGTGGTGTCTGGCTGACACTGGGGTGCCCAGAAAGAAAGTGACAAGGGAGGTGGATACAGAAGAGATGGTAGAAACCATGTGGTCGCCAAGCAGGTAGATGGTTACAGTTGTTTGTGTCTATAGCTGACATTGACACTCCAGAAGACCTAGAAACCCTCCAGAGAGCCCTTCCTTGCAGAAGCTGGATTCCAGATGCAGAAAAGTTTGGTGGTTACATTTAACAAGCCTTCTGTCGTAGCCACAGGCTAGAGCGCCCTGAAGAAATTTAGGTTCCAAAGCTATTTGTTGTGGGAGTGACAGCCATCATATTGGTTTTTATTATTACTTTTTTAATATAAAAGATAAAAAAGTGCGCTCTCCTTTCTGTGTTCAATATCCTATTAGCTGAACATCCTCTATGTGTTTACAAAAATATTTTCTGACCCGAGAATAACTTCAGGGGTGGAGAGCATATTCCCCCCCGCCCCAGCATTCGCCTTAGCGCTCAGCCGAGTCTCAGCTCCAGCTTCCAGACCACAGCTGAGTGTTCTTCAATGACAGTATCATCAGTCATCCACTATGTATATTTGAATGGAAAAAGTGCCAGGTGTTTCAAGGTCATCCGCAACTGGTTTACAGTTTAGCTGTTAATAGTTTGCTGTTGGTTTAGAAAGGAATTTTCTTTTTGTTTCTTTTATGCACAGAAAAGAAATTCCATACTCCCTTGGGAGAAGATGTGCACTAGAAATGGGTTACCCTGTGACCAGAAATGCTGAGTGTATCACCAGCTGTGTCCACTGAGAATCATCCCTGGCAAGCTGAGATTCCTTGCATTACAAAGAGGGATATTTGTTAAAGCAGCCCAGAGTATTTAATAAAGCCAAAAGTGACCATGCTTGGAACAGAGCCTGGGCACAGAGCGTGTGTTCGCTAAGTGTTATCTGTGATCAGCGCCACCACCATGCTCCTCATCACTCTCCCCATCCCGCTCCAGGCACAAGGTTGAATAGCATTCGGAGGCTGCTGCTGCATGCAGACACCCAGAGCCACGTGCAGAGGGACAGGGGAGGGGAGAGTTACAGACAAGCTTTCTCACTTAGGTGTGTGCGCTTACCTGTAACGTTTCAATGAAAAGGGAGACACACTAAAGGCTGCCCGTGGGAAAGGTTTCATTTGTTTTGGGGGAACATTCTCCCAATGTTCTTCTGTGGACACTTACTCCTGCTTGGTCTCTAGGAGAAACGAGATCCTTTCTCACATAAGTTCATTAAGCACCATGTACTCTGGCTGTTTCTCAACCCCACCTGGGAGAGTTTTAATGTCCTTTAGCACAGTAACTGAGCTGAGATGTCCCCTGAAAAGCAAGTTACTTAATTTTTTAAACTCAGTTTAACCAAGTTCCTCATCCACATAGTTCTTTTTTCTTGGAACACTGATTAATAACCCCAGGCACTAGTGTTCAACTTGTAGTGTGGTGTCCTACCCGAGATAATGATCTCTTTTTTCTCTGTACAGGTAGTCAAAGGGCAACCTGGGGCAGGTCTTCAAGAGGCCATTTCAATTATGCAGATATTTCCCAGACAGATGGCGCTCTGGAGAGACGGTAAGCCAGTCCCCATAAGCTCTGAGGGAGGGACAAGATATCTGATCCTATTTGTCCTGAGATCTGGAGTTAGGAGGATCTAGGAAAGTGGACAGAGAGGCCCTCTGCAAGGCCTAATGCCAGAACAGGGTAACAGAACCCATGAATTAATGCTACCAACAATGTAGAGAGATCCTGGCCTGGCAGGGTGACTCTGGCACTAAGTAAAGAAGAGTGAAGAGGATCGAAGCAGGCAGACACTATAATTTGCAGTGCTCGGCACAAAATGAAAATGTGGGCCCCTTGCGCCAAATGAAGAACTGCAACAGAGCAACAGCAAAAGATTCAAGGGCGGGGGGCTGTTTGAAGCAAAAGGCTCTGAGCAACACATGAAGCCAGCCCTGGGTGGTAGTCTTGGTTTTCTGAAGTTATGCACAACAGTTCTTGCCCTGGCTCTTCGAGGGTGCCTTCCTAGTCAAGGAAGTAATAGTATGTGAAATAAAATCTCCAGTCACTAAGAGCTGTTCCAGATCCACTGAGATCAGCTTCTCCTTTTTCTTTTGCTGCTATAACAAATAACTACAAGTTTAGTGACTTAACACTTTCTTACTATCAGAAGTTTGAAATAGGTCTCATTAAGCTAATATCAGCAGGGGTAGTTTCTTCTGAAGACTCTAGGGGGAATTAGTTCCTTTGCCTCTCCCAGTTTCGAGATGCCCCTGCACTCCTTAGCTTCCATCTTCTAAGTCAGAGATGTTGTATTCTGATCATTCTTCTTCAGTCTCCTATCTCTCTGATTCCACTCATCTGTCCCTTGCTTCCACTGTTAAAGACATTGGGTTCATCTGGATAATCCAGGATAATCTCAGTATCTGCTGATTAGCAACTTCATTTCAACTGCAACATCAATTCCTTCTCATCAGGTAACCTGTCATACTCATTTCCAAGGATCAAGACATTTTGGAGGGCCATTATTCTGCCAGGACACTCGGAGAGAATAAAACCAACTTGAAACTTGTCTGTAAAACCAATTATTGGGGTATAACATACAAAACATACCAAAATCTTAAAGGTACATCTTGATGATTTTTTGCAAATTCTTATGGGTCTTGTGATTTATTTATTTATGCATACAGAACTGGGTTACACATCAGAGGTGCAGGGGTGGTGAGAGGATTCACCAGGGACAGAGTGGGGAGCAGAACAGGCTGACTGACAAAGTACACTGCTGAGGGGAGCAGTGGGCAGGTCAGGAGAGGTCTGCTGTGCCATGTTGGTCACCTCCGGGGCCAGGGATTGAACTCATGCTGAAGTGGCTTTAGCTTCTTAGTGCTGTGCTTTAACTGCTGTGCCACCAGGGAGGGCCCTGGGTCTTGTGAATTTTTACAAAGTCATATGGGTCAGCATATTCCATCCCTAGGGAAAGATGGGGAATGGGGACAGTTCTGGGGCCTCCCTGGTAGTGCAAGGGCTTGAGTCTAGCCACTGCAGCAAGAGTTCTATCCCTGGCCAGAGGGCTGACCCACATGGCGTGGCAGACCTCTCCTGTCTCACCCACTGCTCCCCTCAGCAGTGGATTTCAGTACATCTGCATATTCTGCTCTGCCTACTCTGTCTTTGGTGAACCTTCTCACCCTCTGAACCTCTGACCTGTACCCCAGCTCTTGTGTGCATATATAAATAAAATCTTTAAAAAAAAATATGGGACAGTACTTATCTGAGGGGCTGAAGAAAAGTGGAAGTTGGTCTTTTCAGGATACACGAGAGCAGGTTGTCTTTTTCAGGTCAGTGGAAACATGAAAGGGGGGGGGCACAGGGCTCAGACAATGTTCAATATTGCCAGTAAGAACAGAAAAGAATTGTCCTGAGACAACTAACTGCTCACAGATTTACCATCTAATTGGCTCCTCCTCTTCTACTTCAGCCCCCATCCTCTTGTTTAAAATTTTTTAAAAGATTCTACTTATTTATGCATACAAGAACTGGGCTATAGGACAGAGATACGGGGGTCGGGGGGGGGGGTGAGACAATTCCCCAGAGACAGAGCGGGGAGCAGAACAGGCAGATCTACTGAAACACACTGCTGAGGGGAGCAGCGGGCGGGTCAGGAGAGGTCTGCTACGCCATGTGGGTCAGCTCCCTGACCAGGGATTGAACCTGTGCTTCAGTGACTGCAGATAGCTTCATGGTGCTGACAGTTAACCCCTTGAGCCACCAGGGACGGCCCCTACGCCCCTATCTTCTGCCCCAACCTTGAAAATGGAATGTCCCTTCCGCTCGTTTCACACCAGGGTATTTGGCTCATGACTTACCTCTCCTTGCTCTTTCCTACAGTGTGGTTATTCAAGCATGACTTGCCCAAAGGACTTGTTTGACTGGAGGTTAACAGTGGCTCAGGACCTCGGTATGCAAGCAGAGGTAAGAGGTTGTACGAATGAGTGTTTGTGGTAGGAGTGGGGGTGGGAAGACCTAAAATTGTGAATGACTTCGGTGAAAAATGTTGAATAGTGACATCACTTACAGATACTTAACTCACAAAGAGAAAGGAAATCGAGAAAAATCCGGTTTGACTGCACAAAATGATTTTATGAGATCTGCTTACTCTTCACGGTTAATCTTATCATCCACACGACAACTATGCATGTTGTCAATATGGGCCAGATGGAATTGATTGCAAGCTACATTTACCTACAATGCCACACAGTGTTCGGCTCTACTCAGACTTGTGCTGATTATCTACCTGGGATCCTGAGCCCTGTATTCTGCTCACCTGGGGGGAAATTCAGGGAACATGACACTGGTATTTCTGGATTAACTTTCCAGGTGCCACCTCTTGTATTGGCAGCTACATTGCAGAGGTCACAGTGGGTGCGGCATTCAAGACAAGAAAGCGTCTGTAAGAAAGGGCGTAAATTTTCCTATAGCAGAATAAAACTGTTCCTCAGGACTCAGCATATATAGCTTTTAGTTACTGTATATGCTTTTGCTCTAGTCCATTTATCACCTTTGATTTATGGGAGATTAAATCTGCACAAGCGTACATACACACTAATATGATGAACTTTAAAATGTTATTTTCCTCCCTTTATCATCGGTGACTATCATTTAAGGTTGTTATGAAGGCTTTATGACACAGGTTATACTAAAATTGAAAGTATACCAACTTACTGAAAATCATGTAAAAATTAGCTATGTTTCTAATGTGGTTTCTCAGATTGATTAATTTATGCAATTGAATTGTTCTAATTTCTTGTAAACATATATTCATACTTTGCAAACTTGCACACCTGCAAAGTAAAGTGGCATTTGTGACATTATCATTGTTTCATCAAGAATGATAACTCAGGTTACTTTTAGAATCTCCCTTTACAGGCCATGATACATCACTTTCCTGTTTCAGTATAGTGAACATTGATTTCATGGAGGTCTGGAAGGTCAAAAGTATCTTAAATTTAATAATAAATTTAAAACATGGTGGCATTTGTGACATGGTGTTGCATTAATTTGGAAATAGTTGAAGGTGTTATAAAATTTAACATGGTATCAAAGCAATTCCCCAAAAGATAGCCGCATCAGTTTAGATATGATGAATTGTCTTCTTTAAGGATGCATGTCTAAAAAAAAGACTTTTCTTTGGGTTATAAGCATGACAAGGAGATCCCCCTTATAGTCCTCAGTCTGAATTTTAGCCAGAAATAAAAAGATCACAGATGAGTCTCTGTTTCTTTCTTTGTGTTTCCCATTTCCCTACCTTCTCTCAATTTGGCATTTATAAGCACTGGAACGAGATGCTAGGAATCCAGAGATAAAAGGATCTACTGTTAAGGGACTAGGTCTAGTTGGTGAGAAAGAAGAATAAGCAAGCAATTACAAGATTGGTAATGGAGTGGTGGGGAACATCTTCCTGGAGAGGTAAGGGCTGACTCATGCTCCCTCTCTGGTCCTTCCTTGCTCACTTCCTCGCCTGGAAGGATGAATGAGAGATGACAGCAAGTTGACATTAATCTTACTTGGAGTATTAATGGCTTTGGGCTATGATAGCTTTCTTTGTACCAAAACAGCAGTATGGGGAACCCCAGGGCTCCATGACTCCATTAAAGCAGCTAATGAGCTGGTAAAACTGTCAGGATCAACTTTTTCAGGGCTCTGGAAACTTGTGGAAAACTTACAACAAAGGGGGGGAAGCTTAAAGAAGAAAGAACTTCATTGCAGCTGCTGTTCTGTGGTGCTATAAATCACCTACCTACCCTCCACTTTCCAGCCTGGAGACGGTCATGGAGACGGTAGCCTACATTCCTGCTGTAGTTTGCCTAGGACCTGAGAGACTAATATGGCCCTTATTCTCAAAGAACTGGTTGTATATTTCAATCTTTCTAGTGGCTGCAGGAGGTGACACCCAACTGACAACATTCCCATGTCTTCTAGGGCAGCTGCCCAGATGGCATTTGCCAAAGGCAGTTAAAAGCAAAAATACTGACCCTGGCAGGCTGGGGGAGGAATAGCAAATTAGGGCAAGCAAGAGACAAATCAAAAATCTGAGGAAGAAAGAGTTTGGGAAAGGAGGAATGGAATAGGGGGCCCAAGGGGAGGGAGGAAATGAAGACTTTTAAAAGCTCCTGAGTAAATCTGGGACTTGAGGTCATGCATGTGCTCCAAACTGGATGCATGTTCAGAGAAGGCCTAATCTTCAGAGACAGCCCTTAACATTCAACTCTGGCTGACCGCCAAGCTCTGCATAAGCAGGAAGTAAAGGTGACAGCAGTGAATGTTACAAATGGCCTAAGTAGGAAGGCATGTCCCAAGGCAGAGGCTATCATCAAAGAGTGGGGGAGTTTGGAAAATTCTTTTTTAAAAATTGGGGACTTCAGGTGTTTTCTGGCACTATGTCAACATATCTGCTCACCACTCAGCTAATAGCACACAGATGTCAGTGATCACAAAATTCATTTAGGAAAGTAACTAATACAACAACCTAAAACAAACAGCAACAACAAACAAAAATCGAGTTAATTTTTATATATGGGGCCCTCCCTAGTGGCACAACAGGTTAAAGCACAGCATTATGAAGCTGTCTGAGCCAGTACAGCACGAGTTTGATTCCCAGCCTAGAAGCTGACCCACACGGTGTGGCAGGCTTCTGACCCCTGCTCCCCTCAGCAGTGTATTTAAGTACATCGGCTTGTTCTGCTCCCCTCTCCGTCTCTGGTGAATCCTCTCACCTCCCACACCTCTGGCCTGTACTCCAGTTCTTGTATGCATAAATAAATATTTAAAAAACTATATATGGACTGAGGTAAAGATTATTCCTTCCTCATTAAGTGATTATCAAAAACCAATTGACCATTGATTCAAAGTTTTGCTTCTTGACTCTCAACTCTCTCTCTCTGGTCTGTATATCTAGCTTTATCTTTCTGGCCATTATTGCTCTGTTTTGATACTATAATCTTGTACAAAGTTTTGAAATCAGGAAGTATGAATCCAGTTTTATTCCTCTTTTAAAAGACTGTTCGTTGTCAGGGCCATCGCAATTCTATATTCATTTTAGGATCAGCTTTTATACTCTGTAAAAAAAAATTGTGTTTTAAGAGGGATTGCACTGGGTCTGTAGTACTTTCTGGAAAGTATTGCCATTTTAACACTGTATCATCTTCCAATTTGTGAATACATGATAGTTTTTCATTTAGTTAGGTTTCTTTAACTACTTTCAGCGATGCTTTAAAATTTTCAATGTGTATATACCCCTATTACCTCTTTGGTTAACTTTATTCCTAAAAATATTACTCTACTGGTGCTATTACAAATAGAATTATTAATTTTCTGGAAATGGAGTTGTTTGTTGTTAATGCACAGAAATATCAGTTTTTTTTTGCATTTTGGTCCTGTACCCTGCCACTTTGCTGAATTTATTACTTTTATTATCTTTCTTGTAGATTCATTGGGGCTTTCTCTATATAAAATTATGTTTTCTATAGAGATAGTTTTACTTATTCCTTCCTAATTTGGTCATTTATTTCTTTTTCTGGTCTAATTACTTTGGCTAGAAATTCCAGGACAATACTGGATTAACAATGACAAGGGCAACATTTTTGTTTGTCACTGATCTTAGGGAGGAAGCTCTCAGTCTTTCATCATTGAGTATAATGTTTGATAAATTCTCTTTGTCATGTTGAGGCAGTTTTGTTTGCATTTATTCTCTTTCACAAGAATTGCACTTTTTCAAAAATCTGTTCAATGATTACGTGGGTTTTCCCCTTACATTCTAATACTATAGTATAGATTACAATGATTGTTTTTCACTTATTAAGATGACTTTGTTCTCCTGGGATAAGCCCCATTTCCTTGTGTCTTATAGTCCTTTCAATATGTTGCTGGATTCCATTTGATTGTATTTGGTCAAGAAGTCTTACATCTATATTTGTAAGGTCTATAGTTTTCTATTCTTATGATATCTTTGGGTTTGGTGATATTAGTTTCATATAATGAATTAGAAAGTTTTCCCTCTTGTGTTTTTAGAAATATGGTGAAGATTTATTAATTTCACTATCCTCCTTAAGGAATTAGAAAAAGGAGACAAAACTAAACCCAGGGTGAAGAGAAGAAAGGAAATTATAAAAAAATAGAATAAATAAAATAGAGAATAGAAAAAAATAATTCATCAAAAATTTGGCAACTTTCTCCAGTGAAGAAGTTGTTTGATCCTGGACTTTTCTGTGTTGGCGGGTTGTTGATTACTGGTTTAATCTCTGTAATTCTGATTGGTTTATTTAGATTTTCTGTTCCTTCTTAAATCCATTTCGATAGTTTATATGTTTCTAGGAATTTGTCTATTTCATGTAGATATCTAATCTACTGGCATATAATAGTTTGTAGTATTCTCTCATCATCCTTGTTATTTCTGTAAATTCAGTAGTAAATGTCCTTCTTTCATTCCAGATTTTAATAACTTTTATCTTTCTTTTTTCCTTGATCAGTCTATTTACAAGTTTATCAATGTTGTCCAGCTTTCCAAAGAAACAAATTTTAATTTCTTCTATTCTTTATTTTGTTTACTCTAATTTTGATCATTTCCTTTCTTCTGCTTTCCCTGGGTTCAGTTTTGTCTTTTTCTAATTCCTTAAGGTGAGTATTGACTTTTTTTTATTGATACAGGCATTTGTACCTAAAAATTTCCCTTTGAGCACTACTTTCACAGAATCCTATTAGCTTTGGTATATTCTTTCAGTTTTCATTAATTACAATATCTTTCCCTTATGATTATTTTTCTTCTTTGATCCACCAGTATTTATTTAGTAGTGTTTCATTTTCACATATTTTTATGTTCTGTCAATGTGCTTCCGTTATTGAACTCTCATTTCATGATGGTCATAGGACATAGATAGTATGGTTTCAATCTTTGTAAGTGTATTAGGCTTGTTTTGTGTTCTGATACACGGTCTGTCCTTCAGTATCTTTCATACATATGTGAAAAGAATTTGTAATATGCTATTTCAGCATTGGATGTTCTATATATATTTGTTAGATCTATTTGTTTATAGTGTTTTGAAATTCTTATTTCTTTATTGAACTTCTGTCAAGTCTAACAATTGTTAAAAATGAAGTACTAAAATCTCAGACTAATACTGTAGAATGGCCTCTGCTTCCCCTCAATTCTACTTACTGGCATATTTTGGGGGGCTCTGTTAGAAGGTGTTTATAAGGTGTGTATATATTTAAAATGATCATTGTGCCAATTCCTGTTAATTGAAGATTATTTTCATTTAATGTAATACAAGGACTTCATTTAATGTAATATATTACAATGTAATATAAGGACTTTGAATATTTTGCTTTTTGTTTTCTAATATGTTTTATATCTCCCCCAATTTCTCCATTACTATCTAGTTTTGTGTTTTATTGATTTCTTTTTTGAAGTGTATTATTTTTATTTCTTTCTCATTTCCTTCTCTGTATTTTTTTTTAGCTATTTTCTTAGTGGTTGCTCTGGGCATCATAATTAACACATTAATTTATAACAATGTATTTTTTAAAGATTTATTTATTTGTGCATATAAGACCTGGGGGTGCAGGCCTGAGGTGTGGGTGTATGTGTGAGAGGATTCACCAGAGACAGAGTGGGGAGCAGAACAGGCAGAATGACTGAAATACACTGCTGAGGGGAGCAGCGGGCAGGTCAGGAGAGGTCTGCTGTACCGTATGTGTGTGTGTGAGGGTCAGCTCTCTGGCTGGGGATTGATCTTATGCTACAGTGGTTGTGGATAGATGGCTTCATTGAGATTTCTATTGGCATAGTGCTGCCTTAACACAATGCACCACCAGGGAGGGCCCCAACAATATATTTTTCAATTAATAGAAACTTAATTTCAATCATATACAAAGTCTTTGCTCCTATATAGCTCCACAATTCCCTTATGTTATTGCCACAAATTACATCTTTAGACACTGTGTACCTATGAAGAAAGATTTGGATTGTTTTATGCAGTCATCTTTTAAATCATTTTGTATTTACCTCTGTAACTACTGCTACTGTCTTTGTAAGTACTCCAGTTCCCATCTACAGGAGCCAGAAACACAGACCAAAAATAACAAAGATGATGAGACCATTTAGTCTAAAAGAAGAGATACCGCCTGAGAACAGAGTTGTGCAGGTAAACATGAGAGTGAATTTAGAATACAGGGAATTCATGACTGTATTTCTTGGAATCCATCATTGGATTTCTTGATGACAGGACTCCAAGTTCCTGTCTATTAAGGATAAGGAGTGAAGCATGTGGCAGTATGACTGACTGCATTGACAATTTGTAGTATCAGAGTTTTAGGAGGCAGAACTCAGACAAGAATAGAATCACACCCACCTATGCAACTCCACTATCCGACTAGGAATTCATTCCACAGTGTTGGACATTCTCCTTTGGAAGCTCTTAGAAACAATGTTTCTAAAAGCTCGATTTAGTACACAGCGCTGCCATCCAGTCTGCCTGTCCTGTAGGTGCCGCTGTGCCAGACAAGCGTTGGTCCCAGCATGCCTAGCGGCTTGACTCAGCATTCACCTCTGTGACGTGTCACGTCGACGTAGGTTGCTGACAGTTGGTGTCTGGTAAAGCCAGAGATCAGCTTTGCTCTTCTTCTCTGAGGAAAAAGAAGGGATTGAGGGAGGAAAGTGAACAAAAAGGTGGTCAGGACTGGGCGAGGACTGAACTGGACTGAGGAGGGAGGTGAGTGGCTGACCTTTGGGCAGCCGCTGCTCTGACCATTGGCGGCAGTTGGCAGGTTTCCTCACAAGGCGGTGTGTCCGTTGTTTGATTTAGGCCCAACTATGGCCGTGGAATTTAGCGACCTCGCCAGTGGGTTCCGCCACGTCGAGGTGATCAGGTTCATTAACAACGAAGTCATCATGAACGGTGGGGGCCCAGATTTCTACTTGGCCTTACGCTCGCGGCCCTGGAACGAAATAGAGGATCGGCTCCGGGCGGTGGTGGCCAACCCGCAGGTGCCGCGCACCCTCAAGAGGGCCTGCGCCTGGAGCGCGCTGGCTTTGAGCGTGCGCGTGGGCGCCAGGCAGCGTGAGCAGCAGGCCTGCAGGATCCGGCAGCTACAGGAGCAGGTAGAAAAGTGTGAGGCGACTTCCTGGGCTCTGGCCTCGGAGCTGCAGCGGCTGCGAGAAGAGCGTCAGGAGGCGGCCACTCAGTTGCATTTCATGTGGGTCACCCTGCAGCAGATCCTGAATGAGCACAATGTTTTGTATGGGCAACTGCTCCAGGCCCAGAGTTCCACCCACGTGACCACGGTGGCTGGTAATTTGGTGGCTGGCCCTCCAGCGGAGCAGCTTGAGGCTTCCGCGTGGCCTCAGAACGCAGAGCAGCAACATGATGGGCTGCCTGTGGGGATCCCTTTGCCGGCACCTGCCCCATCTCTGGTCCCTTCCTCTATGTTTTACATGCCAGGACCACCGGGTCACTGGGCCCAAGCCGTGCCACCCCTTATGCCAATGCCAGTGCCATATCAATTTCACCCACCAGTCCCAATGGAATTTTCATTCTTGCCTCCTATGCCACCACCACCTCCGCCACCGCCGCCGCCGCCACCACCACCGCCGCCGCCGCCACCACCACCACCGCCACCACCTCCACCACCGCTACCACCGCTACCACCGCCACTGCCGCCACCACCGCCACCACCGCCACCACCAATACCGATAGCCATGGACACAGAAGCCTCAGTGGTCCCATTTCTGATACCGCCTCTGGGACTCTACCCCTCTCCCCCATGGGGGACAGTAGGTTTCCAGAATAACATGGCCCTCGGGAGCGAGAGGAGCTACCATCAGGAGGGAGGCCCTGATATTCTCCAGGTTACAGTCCCCCCAAGGGACATCAACAGCCAAAGCCAAGAAAATCTAGAAGCAACCCAGGGGGTGTTCATCCCAGACAATAGCAATCGCCATAGCCAGGCACAAGGTCCAGAGAGTCTCCAGATGCCAGTTTTCCCGTGGGTTAGCAGGAGCCTTAGTCAGGCAGAAGGTCCAGAGAAAACCCCAAGAATGATCCCCCTGGGGGACAATGGAAAACAGAGCCAAGAAGAGGATCCAGAAAAATCCCAGAGCTTGCTCTACCTGGGAAAGAACAAGAGCCAAAGGCAGGAGGAAGATCTGGAGAGGCCACAAGACAGAAGCCAAAGTCAGGAAGAAGGTGCAGAGAGGCCCAAGCAGGTGGCTTCCCTAGAGTATGGCAAAAGCCACACTGAGAAAAAAGGTCCACACAGGCCCCAGGCAACCCTCCAGGGGTATAGCCAGGCTGTGAGAGGAAAGCCAAAGGAACAGCAGGCTCATGGAGAAAAGGCTAAGCAACCAGAAGGAGAAAAAGCCTCAGATTCCCAGCTTGGTGAGAAGCCTGCATCAGGCAGCAGGCCAGTGGATTGGAGCTGCCGGGGGTGTAAGGCCTTGAATTTTCCATGGCGCAAAACCTGCTATAGATGCAAGAAGTTCTACATGGCAGCTGAGGGTGGACACCCTGAGCCAAGACAAGCTCTGGAATGTGAGGAAGGTAAGAGAAACCAATCTTTTAAGACCTCTTCCCCTTCAGATTAAAAAATAACCCATTTACTTCACAGAAGTTTGATATCAAAATTATAAACAAAATTAAATGAAATAATCCATCATCCCATTACCTAAGCGAATAACTTTTCAGCAATGTGGTGTACATGTACATACACAAGTCTATATGTGTTTCTATTAGTTATCTTTTTCATTTGAACAGAGGGACTGTTTTGAGTATCCCCTGACACTTTACATAGACTTTACTTCTGATTACATTTTCGTTCACAGGTGGTGGAACCTGGATGACTGGTGCTGAATGGGTGAAACCTTGGAGAAGCCAAAGTCGTGAAGATTTTTTTTGAAAAGTTGTTTTCTGCTTTCTTATTAACCACCTTTCCCTGAAAACACCGTGTCTTTGGCTGGGAACAGCCACGTATTGTTAGAGCTATAAGCTGTATTGAATTTAGGAGCATCCTTTTCCTTGAAAATGCTATTATCCTTTTGTAAGCTACAACATTGTTTATATTTACTTGTATTTTTTTAAGTTTTACAGGTGAGGGCTTGTTTTTATGTCTCTGAGCTCCACCCAAGCTGAACCTGTTTCATTGGAAGATCTCTCAAGAGCCTAAGGAAATCACAGCTCAGTTCTGACTGAGCCACACCTCAGTGAGAGCCCCTGTCCCCCTCACCTCACTCTCCCAAGTCTTGAGCTGAGAAAAGTGAGAGGAAGTTGGGGAAGAAGAGATGCTTTAGCATGCATCAGGTCGGGGGGGGGGGCAGAGAAGGCAAAATAATTTTGATAGAATCTCTCTGTTGATACAAGTAATTTGTAGGAGTTGGAGACCACAGTGGTAAATTCTGTAGATTACAACAAATTGGATGAGCTTCAATTTATTCATTAAATAGCTATTTATCTAGTATGTGTTGGGAGCTAGACTTGTATTATCTGGTGTACACATTATAACCTGATTTGGTGAGTCTGGTCAGACTTGGGGCGAGCCTTATTTGGAATATAAATTCTAGCAAGAGTGACCTTATCGTGTATGCAGTATGGCTTTTGTGTAAACGATTGAAATAACATCCAATTATTTTTTGCAGTTTGAGGAGCAGTTTTGCTCCCCTCATGAGACCCGGGTGAGACAAGCAGGCAGTGGCAAAGACCCGGGAAGTGGCCTCACAAGAGGGCAGGGACTTTTCTGTCACTCTGCTAATTTCCTCCCTCTAGTAGGACAGCTGACATCCACTGCCTGCAAGACCACTGGGTTGTTTTGAGGGACAGCGCCCGTGGGAGTGATAGCCACATTCAAGCTTCCGGCCACCGCCTTCTCAAGTCCCTTTGCAGTCAAGAGTGCACAAAGAGCAAAATGGACTCCATCGCACTGTGGACAGGGCTTCTCTTGGGAGCCCTGGTGGGCTAAAAATAGAACTGGACTGGGACACGCGCTCTAGAGGCTTCTCTGGGCCGTCTCTTCCACTTGGTGTGTTCGCTGCAGACTCACCTTTGCCAGGGGCTGGGAGGTTAGATCTGCCTCCTGTCTGGACAAAAGCACCCTTGAGTTCCCCCCATGAGATCCCAGCTCACCGGGCTCACCCTTTGTCAGTGTTCCGATTCTAACCAGTAATAAAGAGCGTGTGCACTCGTCTGCTGTGTCGTCTGTGTGGTGTGTGTCTTGGGGCGGGTTGCTCAGAGGGGACTGCTTAAATCTGCATCTTCCTTGCATCCCACTGAGGTGAAGGAAAGGTCCATCCCATTCACTAGTAGGGCTTCTCCTCTTCCGAGAGTTGCCCAAGATGGGGCCTTGGTGAGGCCTTCAGTCATTTGAGGTTGCCCCTGCTGCTCCCACTGTCCAAAGCCACATAGTCCCTTGCAGGTGGGCATGTGTGATGCTCCTGGGCCCGTGGGGCACGAGAGTGAGGTGGGAAGGGGGCGCGTCCCCAAGCTGGGATCCCTAATGCTGGGGTCCAGCATCCCTGGGCCGGAGCCGTTTTCCTGAGGTCTGTCTCTGAGTAGATACACCTGCATTTTCACCCACAAGGAACTGTCCCCTCACCTGTGCAGGATCCCATCAAGGTGCTCAGCATTCTGGAAGACAGCAGGTGTAGGTCTGCTAACATGAAGTGATCTCGGAGACAAAGGGGACTAGAGTCTGGCCCCGGGCTCGGCACAGGGACAGGGATGGAGCAGAGACGTGATCCTGCCCCAACAGCTTTCTCTCTTCCCCAGATTTCCTGGTTAACCAGGAGGCCTTGGTCACCTGGGAGGGTCCTGGGGAGGAAGGAGACCCTCAGGAACATCAACCCAACACTGAGTTTTCTGGATTGGGGGCTGAATTTCTGCTCCTCTTGTGTGCTGAGAGCTCCTTGGAATTCTGGGAAGCTGAGACAGATGAGACTTGCTCCAGTGTAATCCATTTTGATCTGCCAGCAGGTCATTCTAGATCTTACTACAGTTGTTCATTTACAGTTTGAAACGGACTGCTTTTCATTGACGTGCTTTTAGGTCTGCATGAAGCTGACTCAGCCTGTGCATAGCTTTTATATAGTTCAATATGATTAGTCTTCCAGGACTGACTTTTTCCAAAGCAACCTGAATCACCAAGACTATCAAATCATCGATTTCTTCTGGGCTAGGTACACACAAGAAAATGTAGCAGTTTATGAGGCAAGAAACCGGGCTATGGAATTAGATCCAAGTTCAGATACTTGTTCTGCTGTTCTCTAGTTGTGTGACCTTGAGGACATGACTGAACTCTGAACCCCAAGGAGTGGTAGTACCCTTTTCTTCTCCTTAGGGTTCCATGCTAGATGCTGCTGTAGTGAGGATGAGGGGTCGTAAGATGAGGATGGTGAAGAGCCAACACTGAGCATGTACTTTGTACCATTATTCCTTTACTTGGCCATAGATACAAACAGGTATCCACGTTAATGGTTCTTCAAAGTGAGTGTTATCATCTCCATTTTACACATGCGTTAACTCATTCCTAATATTTGGGAATTGCTGAACCCTGGCTTTAAAATGAAAATGTACTGTTCTGTAATGTCTGTGATCTTTCCACTATATCACACTGCCTTCCCGTTTCACGCAAAGCCATATATTTGCATGTATTTCCGGATCACGAGGGCATAAACCAGTGAAATGCCTGCCATGGAGAGACTTTGAGGTATATCGGCAGCTTGGTGGTTATAGAGCAGCCCTCTGAGAATCTGTGACTCCCTGGGCTGCACCTCAGTGGGGTCACTGTGGGAGCAACTTGCATTTGATGTAGCCAACTGGCCTCAATGCGGTTGCTATAAAGCAGTTCAATATTATTAAGCCAGAGCCCATGTTGACAGCTTATCTAAAGTCTGAATTATTCAGTTTTGTTTCAAGTGGATAAAGTGAAGCTTTAACAGTCCTATGTAGGTTGTATTGACATATACCTTTTTCAAGGAGGAAGTAGGGGGAACGGAGACTTCAAAAGTTTCAGACTCATGGTATAAAAGGGGGCACAGACAGAATCGACGTTTTTAAAATCACGCTACGAAGTCTATGACAGCATAGCTGAGAAACATGATTTCCTTATCGCATGGTTTGCAAAGTCTCAACACTGAAAAGTAGCAGGTTCTTATGTGGTGCAGACACCGTGCACAGCACTCGAGTGGTTTCCTCACTTTTAGCACATGACAGCATGTGCCTCCACTGGCCCTGGCCCGTGAGCTCTTGAGGTTGCTGGTGAACAGATTTTCTTGTTGACAACGTTCGTTCTTTGGCACATAAAACAAGTGTTCCCGGCCAAAATGCAATCGGCATAGGAAGTAGCACTGCCGTGGCTACCGCTTCCCTGGAGACCTGGTGCACGGCCTTGAGTGCTCACTGTTGAAGCTCTCTATCTGAGGCAGCAGAGAATCCTTCCAGGTGGTCAGACCGTGGCCAAGCTAGCCCAGCTTCTCTGAGGCACGAACCATTGCAAAAAGCATGTCTGCCTAGTGTCCATTGTAGATGGAAGAAATGTCAATAGGAAGCTCTAGCTTAAAGAAAAAATCAATTATTACTTTATAGAATAAGCAAACAACTCGCATGTAGAGAAGATCTCCCAAGCTCTGGGAAGACAGTTAGCTTCTGTCTTTGTATTCTCTTTTACTAGGAGAAATGCGCCAAATGTACACCAGCATTAATTATCAGCTTTTTCTTCAATCCCATCATATTTTTGGGCCTGTAGACATCAGTTTTTGAAAGACTGTATATCCAACAACATTATTTAATCCATGATTACTTTCTTCTTTAAAATTAAGAAAGCCTTGGCCCTCTCTGGTGGC
>NW_004567120.1:26238095-26244711 GCF_000260355.1 Condylura cristata
TTCTATGAATACTACTAGTACTATTACTACTACCACCATTGCTGTTACTACTACTATTACTACCACGACCCGCAGCCTAATTACAAGCAAAGGGACCATTTCCAGACTCTGTAATAAACACTTCAGAGTCCATCATTACAACCATCTTTAAACTTCTAAGCTTTAAGCTCACAAGTTCAGTACAATTTCATAGAAAACCAGTAGTTTGAATACAGGCTAAATACCAGTAAGTGATAAAAGCTTTTAGAGGGGCCAAGTTCAGTATGCCATCATTTTGGGTGGCGAAGCTTCCACAATAACTAGATGACTTCAAACTGTGTCCCCAGTTGTTGAAAAAGTTGCTGAGAAAGTTGATTCGTTCAACTTCAAAATAATATGCAGTCTTACAACTTCACTTGGGACATTACATTTACCTCTTTTTTATGTTTATATCTGCTATTTTAGGGCTTGTTCTTTGTTCTGCGCTACCTTACAAAAAGAATTGCACAAAAGGCGGAAACCTGTGATTACCTTTGTGGTAGGTAGCATTAAAACTTCTCCCAGAAGTTTTAATGATGACAAAGAGTTCTCTGAGAGTATTGTCTGTAAATAAAAATTTCAGGAGATTTAATTTAATTTTTTTTTGCTTGATGTATATTCACTTTGATAATTTCAGTGAACCATATTCATTCCAGGAAAGGGGGTGAGCTGGCATTGAAAATGCTACGCCTTTATTGCTACAATTCCTGATATTATCTAGGCAGTTCTGAAACTTCAGAACATGTATGACTTGCTTTGTAAGAGACATACTATTGAACTCCCTGCTGGCCAATGTTTCTAGTACTTTTTCATGAAATATTTATGACTGAGAAGGAAAATAAAAATAATGATGATGTTGCATCTGTAACTACAAAATGCTTTTAGAAACTCCCATTAGCCTTTTTGGCTACTGGGTTATAATATTTCATTTGTATTTACAAAGCTGCTTAGGGAGACATTTATAGTCCATTTCATTCCATTCCCTTGCCAAATTTTGGTGTTTGTGGTATATAGATCAAGTGGTCACCCATGTTTCAAGACATCAAAGGTTTCTTTTAAGATGTTCAGGCCAAAAAAAAAAAATGTACAGACCAAATAACCATCTTTTGGACTTTAATCTTTTAGTTGAAACTCCAGTGGTAGAAATTATTTTTGTGCATCCAAGAAAGAGAACAGATTTTTAGAAGAAAAGCTGGCCTCGCCTTTACAAAGTGATGGTTTCTCGTACTGATATACCCTGAGTGCCCCCACCCAGGATGGAGGGAGGAAAAAAAAAAGATTCAATCACAAACCAAAGGCAACTGAATTGCCGTGACCAAAAGAGCTACATGATGATTTATTTGTCTGTCAGGTGCAGAGGTGTGGGGCGTGAAGTGTTGTTTCTATAAACCGAAATGAGGCAGACCACAGGGTAGATACTGGTAAATGATGAATGTGAAAGAAGTCTATGTCAGAAATGATATGCTCCTTGTGGCAAATAAGAAGCCATACTCTGCAGAGGGCTCTCTTGACAAAGGGAAAGAGGAGGGGAATTAGGAAATATGCTGGGAAGTGAGAGCGAAGTTTAGCAGCCAGGCTTGGTAGATAACCAGACACATGGGCCTTGGGGCTCCCTGGGCTCTTTGCCAGCTCTTAGCATGCTATTGGGGTTCCAGCTCAGTGGAACTGGTAGGAAGCATTCACCAATTTATCTCCTTCTTTTCCTTTCTGAGTTATTCATTTCTTCATTGCTCCTGCTTTGCAAATAAACCCTCTATTAACCTTTTTGTGTGTGCCTGCAACTGAGTCTTATTGTAAGTCCCTGTAGTCACATGGGTGAGGACCCACACTCAGGCCAACCCATTTTATACCGAGGTTGCCCTGTAACAGTACCACATGGGGATCTGGGCATGCAACGAAGACTACATCATCTTTGGCTTCCAAGAACTCAGGGGCTAGTAGGAAAAAGAAACTTTGAGTGTCTTACGTTCCAGGAATGAGGGTGCAGGGAATATTACCCTATACCCCACCAGGTTCTACTAGGGTGGCAAATAAGCAAAGAGATATCAGACAGACTGGTAAGAGGAAAAAAATAAATAAAACAAAATGAGGGCCTCCCTGGTGGTGCAAGGATTAAGCCTCAGTGTTACCAATCTAGCACCAGATACTGCTGCATGAGTTCCATCCAATCCCCAGCCAAGGAGCTGGCCCATGTGGCATAGCAGACCTCTCCTGTTTCACCCACTGCACCCCTCAGAAGACCTCTCCCTTCTCACCTGCTGCTCCTCTCAGCAGTGTATTTCAGTATATCTGCCTGTTCTGCTCCCCACTCTGGTGAATTCTCCCATCCTGGCACCTCAGATCTATACCCTCATTCTTGTATGCATAAACAAATAAAAATATATCTTTCAAAAAAAGCCAAGTTTAATAACAACATGTATATCCCCGTATAATTGGGAGAAACTCAGTTACCCCCCCCCACCCCCAGTTTCAGCCACATCTTAGGTAACCTCAGTTAAGACTAAGGATTTCGGGGAAAGGAAGAGGGAAGAGACTGTCAGGAAAAGAACAATAGAGATCTATTATGCAGATTTAGTTCTGCCTTCTCCACTGATAAGAACTAAAGATATTAGGTCTTCCCAAAAGCTTGGAGGAAACTCCCTCAGAGACAACTTTTCCCTGACACATCTAAATATCTCTTGGGAAAAGCAACCTCCACCCAGCCTTTAAAGCCCCACTTTTTGGCATATCCATATTCGGGAGTGGCCATATCATATATGTCATTTCATTTTATCTTCAAGGGGAAAAATAAACAAAATGGTAAGGAACGCCTTTCATTTGGTCTAAAAAAGAATTAGGCAATAAGACCTTTTCTTTCCTGTGTGGCCATGTCTGCTCAGAATAGAAGATGCCCAGACCACTTAAAGAAAATAAGAACTCAGTGCTCTATTCTTTGGATGGTAACCAGATGCTGAAACTAATTCCACTGAATGGATGGGTGGGAGGGGGAAGCTTGCCCACACTAACACTTTCAAGTCAGAGACTTCAATTCTCACACCACAGAGAACATGAGACTCCACAGGTTGATGTTTCATCTGGAGAGACTGACTGCCCCCCATCCCTGACAAACGTCACGTGCCAATTGCAAGCAAAGGTGCTTCTAATCAATCTGTGTTTCCAATCAATTGGCTATAGATTGGCGGTTCTGATGACTTCCTCCTCGGAGTTCAGACACTGATGTCAAGTCTAGGTTGTTACCTGGACTTCTGATCGACCAACCATCAGTAAAAGTTCCCATGACCCCATCCTCAGGTTCAATTAATCCGCTAGAGCAACTCACAGAACTCAGAGAAATGCTTTACTTACTAGATCTTCAATTTGTGACCAAAGGATCTAACTTGGACAGACCAAGGAAAAAGATTTGAGAAAAAGGTCTGGGGAACTTGCAGTGCCCCCATGCTCTCTTGTAGGATACCATTTTCACCAACTCTCCATGTGCTCACCAGTCCAAACATTCTCTGAGCACTGCCCTCCTGGATTTTTATGGAGGCTTCATTACCTGATTGTGATTGATTAAGTCATTGGCCATTGGCAGCAGATTCAGCTGTCTTCCCTCCCTAGAGGTTGGGGGAGGGACTGAATAGTTCCAACTGTCTATAATCACTGGGTAGATGCACTTGGCAACCAACCCTTATTTTTAGGTGGAGTCCAAAAGCCACCTCATTAACCCAACAAACTACACTTTTTATCACTTTCAATGCTTTGGAAATTCCAAGTGTTTAAGGAGCACTATGCTAGAAACTGGAATGAAGATCAAGTGTACATATTACATATGAATCATAGCATCACAGTAGATAAGCTGATTATTCAGTTTCCAGACCTGTAAGCCTGGACCAATAGACCATGACTCTCTAAGAGCCGTCCAAGTCATACTAACCAGTGAGGTTGAAATGGAGTGTGCAATCTCATGAGGTTTACAGATAGACATGTGAAAAGTCAGAGCATGGGAACAGTTGGCACTTGAGAAGTCTAAGAAAATTCTGGAAGGGGCCTCCGTGGTGGCGCAAGGGGTTAAAACGCAGCGCTATGAAGCTACTCACAAGGACTGCAGCACGAGTTCCATCCCGGGCCAGGGACATGACCCACATGACACAGCAGACCTCTCCTGTCTTGCCCGCTGCTCCCCTCATGGTATACTTTGGTCACTCTGCTTGTTCTGCTCCCCACTCTGTCTCTGGTGAATCCGCTCACGCCCCTGCACCTCTGGCCTGTACCCCAGTTCTTGTATGTGTAAATAAATCAATCTTAAAAAAAAAGGAATATTCTGGAAATTGAAATTAGTTGCTATATAGGAGACAGAAGCCCAATCTAGTACAATGACTTCGTCATTAACCTTGGGAGACAGAAGAGGATATTGTTGATATGCAGAGCTCTGAGGCTGGCAGCTTGGAGTAGATCCTGGGGTTGATATTAACATTGGCAGTTTGTGCTACCAACAGGCTACCTAGACTCTCTGAATTTTGTTTTCCATTGATCAAATGGGGACAAAGATAACATTTGCCTTATAGGGTTGTGGTATAAATTAATGAGACAATGCATGCAAACTGCTTAGTAGGAATGTCTGGACTGTTTTAAGCAGTTAACAAACATTAGCTATATTCCAAGAATGAAATCTCAGAAACAGACAGTTTCAGGCAGAAACAGGGAGCATTCTTTGAGTCAGGAAAATTAAGTAAAATTACGACCAATAAGAGGAATTATACATGGCAACAGAAAGATAAAGAACTTGCTGTCTTGAGTAGAAAGTATCAGTTGAGTTAGATGTGCGATACCCCTCAGAGCCTCATCCTTTCCTTTATCACAGTCCAAAAGCAAAATAAAGTGGATCTGTCTTTATTATGTCTGCTTGTCTGTCTTTTTCAGAGGACTTGAGGGCATGCGTGTGCTTTTCTTCTCTAACCTTAGTATAAGCACTTAAAGTAGGCTTAAATAAACACGAGTGACAACACTCTGGTTTCTCACTTACAAAGGACATTAGAAAACATAGCCTGGTAGTTAAACCCAGATATTATCAAAAGGAGGAGGAGGTGTTTCTTTAAAAAAAAAAAAGACATTTAATTTTTTCTTTTATTTTTGTAAAGGAAGTGAATTTTACTAAGTGTTGAGAGAATGTGTAAACTCACCACAGGTGACACTATCATAACACTGCCACAGGAGAATTCACACCTATAGATGAGCTAGTTGAAGAACAAAGTTAGTTTTGAAAGGTTAAAGAAAAAGATTTTGAAATGTCAGATCCACTCTATAAAACTGACCACCTTTGGCATCATCCTTTGAATCTACCTGGGTTTGAGAACAGCCTAGGGCATTTGAAATGAAGGCAATTAACACCTCAGACAGGGCATTCTCGTGCAAAATTTGTCACCTCTCAGAGACCTGGAGGTGACAAGTTTAGATAAAAAGAGACTTTCAACCTTGACTGACAGTTTGTCAAAGCTTTTATATTTGATTTAAATGGCATCTATATTCTAAAAGGTTGTAGTTTGCTTTAAACTGAGAAAGTCTCTTCCTGCACCTTGTGATTTTATTTCTTTGGTCATTTAAAAACAACACAAACAAATATCTTTTCTCTCTTGGGTGAGTCCTGAGGAAACAACTCTTGCATCAAACACAAAAATGAGCTTAGTCCTTTTGCCCCGCGTTTTGCTTTTTTAGAGCGGAGAGCAGCTGCATCTGACTCAACTCCATTTGACAGATGGAGAAAATAAGGTTCAAGGCGAGCAAGCGATTTAGTGGCAAAACATGGAGTACAATCCGATTCTCATAATTGTAGGACGATTTCTCTTTGCCAACTTATCTGGCCATTTCAAAGGCGAACCAGAGGAATGTACAATCAAGTGTGAGTGTGTTTCTATTATTTTCCTGAGAGCACTAATTTCATACACTCACTCAACAAATACACTTCATATCTGATACATGCAGACACTGAGGATAGAAGCTAGAAAGGCCCAGTCGCCACGGGCCCTATATTCTAGAAGCAGAGATCGACAAGAAACAATACGACTAATGTGCCTCTAGGTAGACTTATCATTTTGGGGGGATCCCTAAATCTTTCTCTCTTGGTGCCTGTGTGACCTCTTTCATTTTCCCCTTTCCTCTCTTGCCTGTGTTTGGAGGGGGAGGGGAAGGTGAAAAGAGAGAGAGGGAGAAGGACACCATTTCAATTTCCCTCTACACTTCAAGCTCAGCACGAAGTTCTGAATTTACTAAAGTCAGGTTTAATACTCACGTAGCACCAGAGTGAAGATGTCAGTATTTTTCATCAACACTGCAGTGTGGGTGGGCTTAGCTGTCAGCTGGCTTGTGAGATGACTATGAGGTACTGGGTGTGAGAGTTGTACTATTACCTTATAATTTATCTGTTCTTTTTTTATACGGTTTTAGTTGTGCTGAACCCCATCATACCTGGCTGCTTTGACAGGTGTGCTATTTTAGCAACACAGAACAAAACAAAACAGAGAGCAAAAAGAAGAATGCATGGTACACTTTTGCTGTCAGACCCAGCTGCTCAGTTCCTAAGTTTGTAGATGATTTGTTCAGGGTTGTTCAGAGACCAAAA
>NW_004567120.1:26245890-26246498 GCF_000260355.1 Condylura cristata
CTTTATTCACAATAGTGAATAAAAGTTCCAGCACAATTATCCACACTGTATCATTTAAAACAAGCTTTAGGGCCCTCCGTGGTGGCGCAGTGGGTGAAAGCACAGCACTAAGAAGCTAAACCCACTTCAGCATGAGTTCGATCCCTCCTGCCCCAGAGGAGATCCACATGGCGAGGCAGACCTCTCCTGACCCGCCCGCTGCTCCCCTCAGAAATGTGCTTCGTCGATCTGCCTGTTCTGCTCCCCACTCTGCCTCTGGTGAAGCCTTTCACCGTCCCACCTCTGGCCTGTACCCCAGTTCTGTATGAATAAATAAATAAATCTTAAAAAAGAATAAAACAAGCTTTAAGTCCCTACTGCTGGAAGCTGGGCCTGCCACTTCGAGGGGACAGAGAGCCTCGTAAAGCGTGATTCTTCTCCCATCTGAAGACCATCAAATACATAACTCTGGAACATCTTTGGAAAAAGACTGACTTCTGCATTTAGTTAGCAGATTGGGATCTTGGCCAGGAAGGTAGGAGTAATCAGTTATCTGTTCAGTATCTGTTGTTCAAGGTAAACACTGAGCAGGAGAGGAAGGAGCCTGGAAGATTCGCTGTCATTCCCCA
>NW_004567120.1:26246868-26291783 GCF_000260355.1 Condylura cristata
TAACCCGCTGCGCCACCAGGGAGGGCCAAGTTTGGCTCTTTTTTGCTCCCAGAGTGGGTCCCGGGGAAACGGCAGGGACAGAAGCATTAGCAAGAATTCCTGTCTGCCTGCCAGGCTCTGCGTCTGCGTCGGTAAAGCAGGCTGAATCTTGAGGTAGAGGAGCTGGTTAGGAGCTGGCAGCTGGTTAGGAATCAAATGTGTGGCATAACCACACATCAATTGCTGAGCTGGTTTTTATTGAAATGTGAGGTTTGAAGTAAGACATAAATAACATCCTGTTGTGGGGTGCTACTCTCTTTGCACAGCTGGTTGGTTAGGGAGTTTGGTGAAAGCCTTGCCTATTGGCAGCGGCCGTGGCATTTTCTTTCTGCCACTGCACACTTCGCCTGCCCGAGAGTCCACCAAGCCATGGATGCAGTGACTGTGTATCACGGCAACATCAGCCGGGAGACAGGCGAGAAGCTACTGCTCTCCAACGGTCTGGATGGAAGCTATTTGCTGAGGGACAGCGAGAGCATCCCAGGCGTGTACTGCCTCTGTGTGCTGTGAGTATGTCCTAGCGGTGGTGGGCAGTGGTGGAGGGCCAGGCCATGGGAGTCAGCCCCAAGGACTGGAGGTGGCAGGGGTGGGGTGCAGGTGGCATGAGCTCCCCAGGGCCTTCCCATTGTCCACTTATAGGCCCCAAGGCCTTCCTCACATGTATCTCAGGCCCTGGTGGACCATGGAGCATCCCTTGGGCCTTCTGCTCTCACAGGCCCTCACCAAAGCCTTTGTGGGAACAGCTGCAGAGAATGCAGCCTACAATTTACCTTTGCTTGGAGAATGACCCAGCTTCCCTTCTCCTGTTTTGTCCTGTAGTGGAAGCCAATGAGGCACGGGACTGATCATATTGTGCTACCAGCTTCTGAGCCAATGTGGTCTTTTAAGCACTCCTCTCTCATTTTACACATCTGGCTTAACCAGACAGTCCAGCTGAAGGCTTCCTTCCAGCTCTCTTGAAATGCGTTTGGAAGTGTCCTCCCAAAGGAAGACCATCAAATTTAGGGAGAAGAAGACTAAAGAGACTGAATCCATTAAAGAATGAGATGCCAGTTAGGTGTGGATGCTGAAGGGGGAATGTTAGTGACTAAAATTGCCTCCCTGAATTGGCTCTTAACCTTCTTTTAGAGAAGTCGGGATATTTGTGTGTGTGGGGGGGGGCAGGATTTTTCACAATTTTTCCTGATAAAAATTAAGACTGATGCTATTGTTTAAGGGTCTAGAGGAAAAGCACCCTAGTTATGACTCAGCTTTGCCCTTTCCCCAAGGCGTGGTGGTGGACTCCCAATTTTAATCGGTTGCACCCTTGTCTTTGCTCCAGGGCTTCAGAGCCAGGAGCATCTCACACCTGTTCCTATGTGAGTCCAATCGAGGCTTGTGCCCTCGGCAAGTTAACTTCTTACTCTCAGTTTTCTTGGCCATAAAGTGGGTAGAATACTGCTACTTATTTCGCAGGATTGTAAGGCTAAAATGCCACAATGCAGGCAAACATTTTAGCCCTGGGGCTGGTACATAGTAAATGTAAGTGAGTGCTATTATTCTATCTCCCTTTGTCTGCTGATTTCTTTGAGTACATTCTTGGGAAAGACCTAGCACACTTACTTCTTGTCAGCAGGATAAAAACACCAACGTAGTAGGTTCTAGACGAAAACAGCATGGGGAAAATGCTTGGTAGTAATTTCGGTACCTGATGATACACTGCAATGTTTTGAAGTGCCTTCTGGGTCAGCGAACAGAGTCTTCGGAGGCCGCTGTTAGACAATTTTCATTTCTTTCTGCTGTTTTAATGGTCAAGTCATGTCTGTGGCAACTCTTCAAGGGAAATATGTGGAGGCTGTAGACTCTTGCACTTAGATCTTCATCTTGCTTATATTTTTGTTTTTCCCAAGTACAAACTGGGGAAGGTCAATGGTGGCCAACTCAGACAATTACAAGAGAAGGTAGAGTAGTGAGTGGGCAAGTAAAGGGTGCTCCTGTAGGCAGGTTGACACAGGTGGGAAAGGGTCCCTTCCCTCAGAGCTAAGAAAAGAAGTGACTGAAGAAGCCAGGGCAAGGGAGGACACACACAGCCGTGTGTGCCAAGTGTCTGTTGTCTGTCAGGCTTGCTGAGCTGGCTCCGCATTTAAAGTCTGGTCTTCGCACTTATTGTTCCTGCCTGTCCCCTCAGAGAGGACTCCCTATCTAAAATAAGTGCCTTCTCTCTGTCTCTGAATCACTCAATATTTTTCTTCAAGGTGCTTTCATCTAGCTGACAAGCGCTGTTTACTTCTGGAGCGCTAGGGCCCCCTGTAAGAGGTAACCCAGCAAGGCTGTTGTCTCCTGTACCAATAGCACAGCCTGGCACAAAGAAGACACTCAATGAATATTTTTAATTAATAAATGAACAGGCAAGGCAAACAGTTCCTTATTGTAAAGAACTCTGGACTGCCCTTGGGAGGCCAGGTGGCCGTGGGAAGCTGCTCAACTTCTCTGGGTCTTGGTGTGCGTTTTATGTAAAAGGAATCATAACATGGGTCTGACATTCTGCATATGATTGCTGCTAGTAAAATATGCAAAACAGGAGGGTAACTTTGGCTTTTTGCCCTTTAGGCCAGGACCATGTAAGGAATTGATGGAGGTAGGTGGGAAATCAGTTTTTATGACTCTTGAGTTCTTCACACAGACCTCTTTGTGAAGCAGCAGAGAATAGGCACATTGAGAGCCCATGACCATGTCTTGATGGGCACACTGTGGCCCCCCAGTCTTAGAGGGTGATTACCAGACTGTGCTGCAGAGGGAAGACACAGGATCCCTTGCATTTTATGACAGTTTCTTAAACTTTTGAGCCAAGGATCCCTTCTGACAAACATAAACATTCCATCCCTCTTTTTAGTACTGCACTGTAGGAATAACTCAAGTTATATTTAGAAATAAGCCATGGACTCATTTTAAAGCTAAATGTGTAGGCTTGTGATATGCGATACAAATAACAGTGTAAATAGTGACTGGTGAGCAATACGCTGCACCTAATCAACAAGCTTTCACAGTAGGGTTCACACAGAATAGTTTCTTGCTCTGCCTTTTACTTGATTCCCATTATCTAAGGAGGTGCAGTTGAGCTTTATTGTAGTTTCCATATTTTACTGTGGAAATAACCCTTCACATGCCTCTGAACCATACTTCACACTCTACTTTCAGACTCTGCTTGTTCCTTTCCCCAGTTCTGAACCTCTAGTCATGGCTTTTAGATAAGGCCTTTCCTCTGTTCAGTTTTGGGAAATTGAATCTATAAAGTACTAGAGAAGTATTCCATTTATAGGATTCCTTCCAATTATTTTCAATAAGGAAATCTGGATTTTTTTCTAATAATTTAATTTTATAATCTTGTCCTTATTACTCATAAATTGGTGATAAGTGCTAATATTTATTCAGAGTATCAAATTATAGAACACTTGAAAATGTAGATAATACCAATGAGGGGAAAGTCAAAAGTAGTTTTAGAACCTAAAGGCAGATATTATTGAAAATTAAGAGGGTTTTCGCCTCTACTTTTATAGACTGCGTTGTAAACACACGTGCACTCTTAAAATGTGCTGCATTTTTTCATTTAACATGAAAAAGAAAACCCACTCATATATAACATTCTTCCAG
The DNA here is from genome assembly GCF_000260355.1 of Condylura cristata. NCBI lineage: Eukaryota > Metazoa > Chordata > Mammalia > Eulipotyphla > Talpidae > Condylura > Condylura cristata. The sequence continues at coordinate 26,250,538 of NW_004567120.1, forward strand.
TTAATTTAAAAACATTATTTTTAATGGTTGTGTGATGGTTCAGCAAGTGAATGTACCTTTTTTTTTTTTTTAACTAGTCATCTATTTGTAGACATTTGAATTATCCCACTTTGGGGCCACTATAAGTTCCATCATTATCATATTCTGACCCATAAATATTTCCTTGTATTTATAATTATTTTCTTGTAATGAATTTAATGATGTGCAGTTTCTAGGGCAGAAAGCATGAACAGTTTAGGATTAGTAGTGTACACATGATCGCCAAATATATTTTCCTAAATGGTTGTTCCAGTTTCTATCTGTGCTAACCTGTAGTATATGAGTGTCCATTTCACTGTACCCTCCTTAGAAATGTATTTTTGTATTTAAAAGTTCTGGGTTTTGTTTGATTGGGAAGCTTTTGTATTTCCTTATTTCTGAATTGGCTCTTTGGGTACTTTGCTCTTTCAGCCATTTGGATCTTACTGATCACATTGTGTGTTTCCACATGGTAATACTTAATTACTCTAAAGTGTTTTTTCTCAGCTTGCTGCACAAAAATTAGCATTTTTAGCAGTCCACTCTATGATTCATATTTTGTGTATTTGATCTTTACTTCTCAGCTTAGAAAGTTCTTTAACTCTTTACTTCTATTTGGAATTTTACTTTGATGTGCAGAGAGGATCTAATTGGATTGTATTTTGAAGTAGTTAACAATTATCCTAAATAATTTATTAATAGAACTTCCATTTCCCATCAATATATTAGCCTACTCCACTCATATTAAATTCTTACATATAATATTTACAGTTTCATAACCTATTTGATTCAAATAGGTTGATCTAGTTATACTTGTACTACTAAAGTCTGATAGTATTTTCATACATTTATAAGAAGAACTTGTTATTATTACCAGATGGTTCTTTGAGGTAAAATCTAGAGTAATTTTGTTAAATTAAAAAAATATCCCATTAGGATTACATTAAACTCATTAATAAACTAGGAGGAATTGTCCTCTATAAAGAATATAGTCTTTCCCATGCAAAACCTAATACTTCTTCCCATTTGTCTTTATCTTTTTTGTAGTCTTCCTGCCGTGGGTCTTATTTTTGTTATGTTTATTTCTAGTTATTGTGTGGGCAAATGTGTGTTATTGTGTGTCTAAACGTGTATGTTGATTTTTGGGGGGCTTCAGTTGTAAATGGTGTCTTTTCCCTGCATCTTTTCTGTTGCACAGGAAAGTTACTGACTTAATTTTCTTGTTTTCATCCACTCTACTAAATGTTCTCATTGGTGTAAATAATTTTTATTTTATCTTGTTCCATTTAGTTTTATAGGTATGTCAAGTTTCTTCTCACTAATGCATATGTATGAAGGCTACACATTTCTTTCCTTCTCTCCCTCAATGTAGACCACTGTTGGGAAAGTCCTAAATGCCTACTGGGATAGTTTGAAGGTGATAAGATAAAAACTAATTTAAAATATTTAATATAATTGGTTTGGAGAAATAGTTTATTTCTATAATTAGCATCTTTCTGTCCATATTGGACTTTGCTTACTACTTATCTGATAGAAGATTAGAAAGAAGAAATGGTATTATGTTCTGTAGCCTCAAGGACACATAATAAAATCATTTGACATATGTCTTTAGATAAAAGGATAATTATCTTTTTGTCCTTTAAGATTTAAAGGATGACTGGGAATAAAGTGTCTATCAAACGATTGAATTGGAGAAATGGGGGAAAGAGCAGTAATAAAAAAATGTTCTAGCCTCACAGTTGTAATAAGAGGGGACATGTGGCAAAAATTAAAAAAAAGAAAAATTATAACTTAGAATTATTTTTTTTTAGTACATTTGGATATGTGTGTTGGTGCTGCATTCACCGTCATGATAACTTAGGCCACCAGAATTATTTCGGATTTTTTTATAGTATAATACATTTAGAGTGAGATTGAAGGCCAGCAGCAGAGCAAATCATAAACCACAAAAGGGACATTTCAAACAGACCAGCAAATCAAGTGCTGACTCTGATTGACAACGTAAAATTGAAGTTACAAGATTAGTCTTGTTAAAAACAAATTCATCTGAGTAGCTTTGAGGATCTAATTTGCTTAAGTGATTCATGTATTGGGCAGCATCCCATCTCCCAAGCAGAAAGGAATTCTAAAGAACTGTAAAAAATAGGGGCCTCCCTGGTGGCCGGGGTTAAACTCTCAGCACTGTCGAGCTATCCCCAGCCACTGCGGCAAGAGTTTGATCTCCAGCCAGGGAGGTGACCATGTAGCTCCACAGGCCTCTCCTGTCTTGCCAGCTGCTCCCCTCGGCAGTGTGTTTTAGTGGATCCGCCTGTTCTGCTCCCCACTCTGTCTCTGGTGAATCCTCTCACCCCTGCACCCTGGCTTGTACCCCAGCTCTTGTATCATAAATAAATGTTAAAAAAAGAACTGTACAAAATAGATGGCTTTTATAGACAGGAGAGGGCTAGATAAGGAAGGGAATGGAATGTGTCAGGTAGATTACCTTGCTAATAATGGTGCCTAGGAAATTCCAGACTGCTCAAGATTAAATTCCTGATTGAAACTGTAATTCAATTAGATGATACATTTTGGTTTGATAATGTGAGGCTTAGCATGAGTGACTCCATTTTGGGTCTGTTGTCTGAAGATACTATTTGACAAGTGAAAGGGAGGTCTGAGTTGACTTCTTTTGAGCTCTCTCCATCTAGCGTCTTCCCTTCAGGCCTCCCAGGTCATCCTTCCTTGTAGTGGATACCTCTACCCCCAAGACTTGCTGTCTCCCTTTGAGAAATCACCTGAAGGCCAATTTGTTAATATATTTCTTCTAACATAAGTGACAGGCAGCATAGAATAAAGGTTGAGAGCCCAGATGTTCTAAGCACACCCTCTGCGTGCCCCCAAATCTGACCCTATTTTATCTGGGCATGTCTCTTAAACTTTTTTGTGCTACAGGTTCCTATTTGTGAAAAGGAGGATAATGATAGCAATAAGATTTCTTATGATGAGTAGTACATGAGTTGATAATTATAAAGTTAATATGTAGTAGGTGTTTGTTAACATAAGCAAAACATTTATAGGCAATTACAAAATAGACTGTAGGAATACAGTTCAGGGCACAAAACAGACTATATTTATTGGAATGACTCATTGAAACTGGTATTCCATAGTTCTACCATCAGACCTAACGTTGAATGACTTAAAGATCTGAAAACTCAAAATCGCTTGAAAAGAATGAAGATTGAACAATAGGAAATTTGGAAACTCCCTGAGTCAGAGTATAGTCTCAATAATGATGGCTTTGTCTAGGATGCCATTCCCCTGGATATAAAAGTCCTGAAATATTCGTTAAAGAAACCCGTCACGTTATATTCGTGCCATGAAATTTGCTTGTAGCATTAGTTTGCATAGACAAAGAGAATGGGCACTGGCTTGCTATATTTGCAGTGTCATGAAGAAGTCAGATGTAACTAAACCTTTTCTTTTGTGTAGCCCTTGAAGTGGTATAAAGAAGGAATTGATGTGGTTTTTGAAAGTTCTAAATCAAGAGCTGTCCTCAACACTGACCCTTTGAGAAAATAAGAAATAAGTCAGGTTGCTTTCTTTTTGTCCATTTCTAACTTTTTAAAGAGTTGGGGACAGCTTTTGATATAATAAAGGTAAATTTTAATATTACCAGGGACTGAATCCGTGCATGCTTTGTAGTCATTAAAATGCAAAATATTGGTTCTGAGTGGGAGTGATGACGAACAGCAAGGAAGCTGAAAATCCTGAGTGGCGGCTAGCTGGGTCTATAAACTAATGTTAAAAGATGACCACACCCAGCGAGACACCACCAGGTGCTGATTCTAAGGTGCTGGAAAGGACTGAAAGATGATGAGAAATTGGGTCACAAGCTGTTTGGTCACTCTCATAAACCAAGATTTGAAGTGGATCAGTTATGAGATGACAATTTGGAAACTTATTGGCAAACAGGTAGCTGGCTGTCAGCCTCATTTAGTGAGCATCCAACTCAGAAGAAAAACATCAGTGAAAACTGTGTATTTATGCAGACTACAAATCTGATGAAAGCTATATATACTCCAAGCAAGATCTCAGAATAGGAAATTATTTTCACAGTCTTTAAGAAATTCAGCAACTTGAATTGGTGGAACGAAGAGGCTTGATTCACAGTTCTCTTAACTGATTATCTTAAGACACCGACTCATACGTTCGTGATACAGATTGCTGTTGTAGCTAATCGCTCAAATGGAACCGACGGCCACATGAGCCAGATTCAAAAATATACACACCAGTGAAAGGGAGCTCCATTGGTAAATTTCCTAGATGTGAAACATTGATTTCATTATGTATTCTTCAATAAGGTAACTTTAAAACTGAACAGAAGTCATTAAATATATATCTTGTCAGCAAATATTCTATCACATCCAATATCTTTATTGGAAAAACATTGGTTATTTTACCATTTTGTATACATTTGAAAGTATTTTATTGTTACTTTGGTAAATACATTTTGGGTCTAGTTACTATCTTTATATTCTTCAACACATAATAAAGCTCACATATTTTGCAACAATGCAAAATATAGTAAAGAAAATTAACACCAAAAAAAAATCACTGCAGGTTTTAGTCAATTATGTTCTATATTTTTATGACGATTTTTAAAATTACAAGTTCTTCAACAAGTCTGACCAAAAATGTGAAGGAGGAAGGAAGTTAAAATTATACTACACTCTCAGTTTGTATAAATAGAGGGAGTCAGAGGAAGGATATAATAGTTTTTAAAAATGAATGTTTTTTTTCCTTTTCTTTCTTTGTTTTTAAACTTTTAAATTATTTTTTACTGGGGACACATCAGTTTACAATATGGCATATGATCTAGGGGAATAAGTTCACCTCTCCACAAATTTATGTCACCACACCACACCCATCACCAAAGCACATATAATCCTTTGAAATTAGGGTTTTCAGATTTTTTATTTGTTTAGATTAGATTTATAAAGCTCCAAATTGTGATTTTGTTTATTTTTCTTAAAAAAAAAATGTTATTATGGCCCTCCCTGGTGGCACAGAGGGTTAAAGCACAGCACTGAGAAGCTAAAGCTGCTTCGCATGAGTTCGATTCCCGCCTGCCCGGGAGGTGACCACATGGCGCGGCAGACCTCTCCTGACCCGCCCGCTGCTCCCCTCAGCAGTGTACTTCATCGATCTGCCTGTTCTGTTCCCTGCTCTGTCTCTGGTGAAGCCTCTCACCGTCCCTGAGCCTCTGGCCTGTACCCCAGTTCTGTACGCACAAATAAATAAATCTTAAAAAAAAAATGTTATTCTGGGCTCTACCTGGTGGTGCAACTGGTTGAAGCACCGCATTATGATGCTCTCCGAAGCCACTACAGCACGAGTTCAATCCCCAGCCAAGCAGCTGACCCACATGGCGTGGCAGACCTCTTCTGACCGGCCCACTGTTCCCCTCAGCAGTATACTTTGTCAGTCTGTCTGTTCTGCTCCCCACTGTGTCTCTGGTAAATCCTCTCACGCACTACACCTCTGGCCTGTACCCCAGTTCTGTAAGCATTAATAAATACATCTTTAAAAAAATGTTATTACAAGCCAAATGCCCCCCAGTAGATGAATGGATCAAAAAAATGTAGTATATTTACACAATGGAATATTACTCAGCAATAAAAAAGACAGATTCATGCCATTTGCAGCATCATGGATGGAGCTGGAAGGGATTGTGCTAGCTGAAATTAGTCAGAAGGAAAAAGTGATATCAAATGATATCACTTATATGTGTTATATAGAGATACCAAACAAAAGGTCAAGAAAAAGTCAAAGCTGAACGTAGAACCGAGGCAGACAACAAAAGGGGGTGGAAGGGACAAAGCAGGGGAGAGATGAACACTAGGTTATATGCTTACAGTTCATGGGAGATAAATTAATATTTAAAACCCCCTTTCTGAAAGAAGAAAAACTTACTAGTAACTTGTGTTAGAGGGAAATTAGTATGCAAGGATATATTTGTTTTAATTTACTCCTATGTATGAAGTTGTAATCAGTGTTTTCTTGTGTCTACTTCTTTCACATACCATTTTATATAAATATAGTCTGTTTAATTTTTTTTGGAAAAATATAGGACTCTAACGCTTTTGAATTTCGGTATATTTTTGAACTGTTCTTTCTACTGCCATTTCCTTATTTTGAATAACAGTCCTCATCTAGGGGTATGTAAGTTAATTCCATTTTTTCCACTACTAAAATAGAACTACTATGTAAATCTTTGTCAAATTGCTTTTTCCTTTTGATTCCTTGGAGTGTATGAAGATAAGCAAGGTCATTAGGTCAAAAATGTGCACGCTTTTATAGCTCTTGTTATAACTTGCCAACTTATTTCTTAGAACAGTGATTTTTTTTTCCCCCCAGTGGACAGGGAGATTATATGTGTTCAGTGTTGAAAAGCCGTATTCAGTATTTTAGTTTAATTTTATGTTATAAAATTATTGTTTCATAATAGAACAACAAAAGTATGCAGAGGGAGTAAATGGTTCCGAATCCTTGCTCAGGGAAGACGGAGGCAAATGAAAAGCTTCAGCTGGTATGAAATAATTGTGTTCTTAAAGCCGAGACTGAGTGGCTGGGGACAGGCGGCGCCTCATCTGGGTGAGGGAAAGAAGCCAGTTTGACTTTGGGGACGTTTCTGATGCGCTGCGGACCGCCCTTTGCATTCTAATCAGTCCTGTAACTAATGTTCTTACACATCACCTGGAAATCTTGCAAAACGCAGCATCTGATTGAGCAGTTCTGGGCGGGGCTGAGGCTCCACATTTTCACTGAGCTCCCGGTAGTGCCAGGGCTGTGACCGCGGGAAGGAGTGGCACTGTCTTGAGTCCTTCCAGGCGAGCCTTGGTCAGTCACTATGGGGACTTGGACACAGCACAGATGAAATGCTGGCTTATTTGAGGGGTGAAACGATTTTGCTCATTCAGAAAATTGAGGATGGGGCGAGTAGGAAATCGTTAATATTAGATGGGTTAATCATGAGAAGGTTTATGTGCCACTAACACCAGGTTGTTCAGACCGAAGAAGGAGGTTAAGACTTTTGAAGTGGTCTCAGGTTCCTGCTGCTTAACTGAAAGTGAGATAAGATCAGATTCGTTAGGAAACTATTTTCAAAACACACTCGTTTATTTTGATTAAAATGAGGCTGAATGATAGTAGGGAGATAGAGTCATTGTCTTTTTTAGAGGCGCTGTTTTAGAAAGTGGGAAACCAGTTGCTTATGATTTTGCTTGCTTCATTGCAGCAATACATCTTCCACATTAATTATCAATGATCCTCAGTTAGTGCCATTCACCACTTCCCATATGAAATGAAAGGCTTATCCTTTATTTCTGCATCTACCTACATTTTGCTGTGTGACTTTAAAAAAATCACCTAAAGCCTATGTTTTGAGTGTCCACGATGAACCATGGCAAGCTCAGCTATTGCATGTCCCATGTAAGGCACTCACTGAGACCAGTGAGTGGGCTTTAAGGCAGATTTCACTGGCTGAAAAAAAAAATACAAAAGACTTTAACAATGTAATAATTTATGTTTATTTAGTATGTTACATATGCATATCTCAAGCTGTTTTATATTCATAACAAAAATGAAACCTTTCCTGTAATCACTTCTACAATTAAATTGACTTTTTTTTCAGTTTCACAAATCGAATGAAACCGATTAGGGTGTTTTAGGTGTATTTTTGTCCTTCAGTATAGGTGGATGTTGATTAAAGATATAATAATTTAATCCACATATTTAAATACTCACAGTTCTGAAGGAGGTCAAGGATGAGCCTCTGGAACGCTTTATTATTATTTTTTTTATTTGAAGATTCTCCAGTGACAGAGGGGAACAAAACAGGTGGACTGAGGATTGACCAAAGTACATTGCTGAGGGGAGCAGCAAGCGAGACAGAAGCCATGTGGATCAGCTGGCTGGCTGGGAATCGAACTCATGCTGCAGTGGCTGCGGAGAGCTTCACAGTGCTGCGCTTTAATGCCTTATGCCACCAGGGAGAGCCCTGTTTGGAACACTTTAGCATTATCTGTTCTTTGAAGCTGAAATACATTATTTTTACCAGTGTTTGGCGTGTATTCTAACCAAAGGTCTATGCTGACCTTGTGCCTAAGAATAATAATCACAAAATATCTAAATAATAACTCTGTTCACCCAGATTCAGTTTCATAATTTGAAGTAATTTGTTATAAAGTTGTGGCCTCCCTGGTGGCCTAAGGGTTAAATCTCAGGGCTATCATAACTACTGCCTGATTTTGATCCCTGGCCAGGGAGTGACCCACATGGCCCAGCAGAACTCTCCTCTCTCCCATGCTGCCCCCCTCAGTGGTATATTTCAGGAGACCGGCCTGTTCTGCTCCCACTCTGTCTCTGGTGAATACTCTCACCACCCCAAAACTCCCCACACCTCTGGCCTACACCTCAGTTCTTCTATGCAAAAATAAAACGATCATTTAAAAAAATGACAGCTTTTTCTTTCTTTTAAGATTTATTTATCTATGCATATAAAACTGGGGTACAGGCCAGAGGTACAGAGGCAGTGAGAGGATTCACCAGAGATAGAGTGGGGAGCAGAACAGGCAGACTGACATAGCACACTGCTGAGGGGAATAGTAGGTGAGACAGGAGAGGTCTGCTGTGCCTTGTGGATCACCTCCCTGGCCGGGGATTGAACTTGTACTGAAGTGGATGCAGCTAGCTTGTAGTGCTATGCCCTAACCCACTGCACCACCAGGGAGGTCCCAGCTTTTTCTTTTTTAAAAAAAGATCTATTTATGCATACAAGAACTGGGGTATAGGCCATGCTGCAGAGGGGGGTGATGAGAGGATTCACCAGAGACAGAGTGGGGAGCAGAATAGGCAGATGGACCGAAATACACTGCTGAAATACAGTGGGCAAGACAGGAGAGGTCTGCTGCTCCATGCGCGTCAGCTTCCTGGTTGGGGATTGAACTCGTGGTGCAGTGGCTGTGGACTGCTTCATGGTGCTGTGCTTTAACCCCTTTAGTCCCCAGGGAGGGCCCAAAAAGAAAATAATCTTTAAAAAATATAAAGTTTACCTGACTAATCATTTTCATTAAAGGTTGTTAGAGAAGTTGAGTAGCACTATTATATATATATGAGAATATAATAAATAACCCTGAATACTACAGCATGGGGATGAAGAGCCAAGTCTCCACAGTCAAATGGGCCTCATTCAAATTCCAGCTTGCTGGATCATCTCTAGTGTGACTTTAGTAACTTAATTTCTCAAAGTCTCATGTTCCTCATCTACAAAATCTATTTCACAATATAAAGCTCATAGAGTTGTTGTCGGCTCCACAAGAGATAATGCATGTGCTATGGCTGAGTCATGTCGGCATCAAATTCTTATGTCGAAATCCTAATAGGGTGTTTGGAATGTAATTAAAGTTAAATGAGATCATCTGTGTGGGGCCCTAATCCCATAGGATGGGTAGAAGAGTGAAAAGGAAGAGGATGGAAGAAGGAGGAAAAAGAGGGAGAGGCGTCGAAGAGGAGAAAGAGGAGGTAGAGGAAGGGGGGGGTGTCTTTTTTTCCTGTGTGCACATGTGAACACACAAGAAGGCAGATGCCTGTAAACCAGGAGACGAGGCCTCAGAATGAAACCTACGTTGACCTTGGACTTGCAGCCTCCACACCTTTCTTTAGTTTATGGTATTTTGTTAGGGCAGTGTGAGCTAAGACTGATTGTGTGAGCTAAGACTGATTTTGGTGTTGAGAAGTGTGGTCCTGTTTTAATAAATACTAAAAACAAGTGGAAGCAGCTTTGGAATGGTATAACTGGTAGAGGCGAGAGGAGTTCAGAGGAACATTCTAGAAGAAACTTAAATGGCCGTGAACACAGTATTATAGAAATATGGAAGCTAAAGGTCATTCTGGTGAGGTCTCAGATAGAAATGAGGAATGCATTATTGGAAACTGGAGGGAAGGTCATCCTTGTTAAATATAGATGGCAAAGAACGTCATGGAATTGTGTTTCAGTATTTTGTGGAAGGTATAATTTGCAAGTGATAAAGCTGGAGAGATTTCTAAGTGAAGTTTTGAAGGAGCAGCTTGGTTCCTCCTGACTGCTTATAGTAAAATGCAAAGGGAGAGAGATAAATTGAAGAAAGAATGAAACAAAAAGAAGCCAGAACTTACAGATTTGGATAGTTCTCAATCTAAGCATATGGCGGAAAATGACAGAGTGTTCTGGATTGAACACCAAGGGTGTGGCTGGACAATCAGTCCTTAAGGAGATTACCCATGATGTTAACTAGCCATCTCAGTTGCCGCCAGGAATAATTTGAATCATAACATCTGGGCCAAAGTATTAGAGACAGTGTCAGTTTGGACCATAGGGAACCACACAGGAAACAGAGCAACTTTTGGACTACAGATACACTTTATCTGTCAAGCAAAGGGAGGAATTACCCTTAAGCAGGTTCGAGATGATCAGAGCTGCCATTCCTCACTGCAGACGCAGAGGGTCTAGGCTGCTTCCAAGTAGGTTTTAAGGTGGATCAGAGCCCCAAAAAGCAGAGTGGGTGGGGCCACCCCTGTAGAGTTGTGGGGGTGACATTGCCACCCAGTGGGCCTGGAGGGCAAAGCACCCATGCAAAGATTATGCTCAAGCTTAAGAAAGATCTAATGGAATTTGCCTTTAGAGGTTTTGGACTTTCCTGGAACTCATCACCCCTTTTTTCCATCTATTTCTCCCTTTTGTAATAGGACTATCTATCCTATTCCTGTCCCATCTTTTTATTTTGGAAACACATAACTTATCTGGTTTCACAGGTTCACAGCTAGGGAGGAATTTTCTGTGGGCGTGAATCATATTCTGAGTTGAAACTACCCATATCTGACTAGGTGATATTTAGATGTGACTTAAGATATTTTTAAAAGATTGATTTATTTATGCATATGAGAACTGGGGTACAGGCGACAGATGTGGGAGGTGAGAGGATTCGCCAGAGACAGAGTGGGGAGCAGAACAGGCAGATGTACTGAAATACACTGCTGAGGGGAGCAGCGGGTGAGCCAGGAGAGGTCTGCTGTGCCATGAGGGTGGCTCAGTGATCCAGGATGGAACTGGTGTGTCAGTGGCTGTAAATAGCTTCATAGTACTGCACTTTAACCCCTTGCGCCACCAGGGAGGCCCACTTAAGATTTTGGACTTTAAAATTGATGCTGGAATGAGTGTTAAGGCTTTAGAGTTGTTGCAAAGAAATGAAGGTATTTTGCAAGTGAGAAGAACATAAATTTTGGCAACCAGTGTTGGAATGCTATGGCCTGAATCATGACCCCTCAAATTCATATGTTGAAGCCATGACCCCTAATGTGACTGTACTTGGAGCTAGGCCTTCAGAAAGTAATTAATGTTAAATGGGGTCTGATGTGTGGGGACCTAATCTTATAGGGTTGGTGGCCTTATGAAAAGAAGAGAGAGGCCCTCCCTGGTGGCGCAGCGGGTTCAAGCACAGCACTAAGAAGCTAAAGCCACTTCCGCATGAGTTCGATCCCCGCCCTCCCCCAAGGTGATCCCACGTGGTGCAGCAGACCTCTCCTGACCCCCCCCCTGCTCCCCTCAGCAGTGTTTTTTAGTCAATCTGCCTGTTCTGCTCCCCACTCTTCTCTGGTGAATCCTCTTACCCCCACACCTCTAAACTATACCCCAGTTCTTGTATGCACAAATAAATAAATCTTTAAAAACAAAAAAAAAAAGAAAGGAAAAGAAGAGAGAGGTGGGCCCTCCCTGATGGTGCAATGGGATAAAGAGCTATCTGCAGCCACATGGCACAGCAGACCTCTCCTGTCTCTTCCGCTGCTCTCCCTCAGTGTACCTTGTCAATCTACCTGCTCTGCTCCCCACTCTGTCTCTGCTGTCTCTGGTGAATCCTCTCACCGCCCCTGCACCTCTGGCCTGTACCCCAGTTCTTGTGTGCATACATAAGTAAATCTTAAAAAAAAAAAAAAGGAAGAGAGAGGAAAGAAGGCACGAGAAAGAAGCCAAAAGAAGAGGCTTCTGAATGAAACCTATGTTGCTAGCAACTAGATCTTGTACTTGCAGTCTCCAGAACTGTGAGAAAATGTTTCTGCTTTGTTTGCATTACCTGGTCTATGGTATTTTGTCATGGCAGTCCAAGCAAACTAACACAACATGTACAACTCTTGACTTGTAGTAGAAATCTGGATAGTTCATGTACATACATACTGAGTAATGATGGAGAAAACTTGGATAAGTTCTGAAAGAACAAACTGCTAATGAGTATTTTAGCAGAACTCCTTTTTAGTTCAAATTATTATTACTACTATATTATAATATTACCTGTGTATACATACTGAGCAATGGTAGAAAATACAAGTTCATCTGAAAGGATGAAACACTGGAAATTTTTTATGAGAACCATTTTTTAATTCAAATTATTATTACTACTATATTATAACATTATAAAGTAACAATGGTAGTATTCTAGGATTCTGGTATTACATTATATTCATAATTAATATTATGATTTACTTTAAGTGGGCCTCATAATATCTTATCCAAGTGGAATATTTTCACCTTAAGGCTTTCTTTGTCCTTAAAAATAATTGGACTACACTTTGATCATATATAGTATTGCAAGCCAATGTTACCTGAATAAAAAATAATACCACATAAAAGTTAAACTTTGTTAAATCTATTTGCTTATTCATGATTTTTGCCAGTTACAGTGGGTCTCTAGTTTCTTTCTGTCTGAACAGCCTCTCTACTAAACCAATCCCTCAGCAGGTGAATTCCCACATTTAAAAAAATGAAGAGATAAGGGTTTACTGGAAACTGATTTGCCAGATGTAATATTCAGGCTTTTCTTCCTATGAGTGCAAAGGTGCCATATATGTGTGTCCCAATGCATGTAACATTTATATGTAATAGTTAACTTTAAATATAGAGCATCCATTGTTCTTTTGGAATTTTTCAGTAATGGAAGTTTGTTCTTTCACAGGTATCAAGGTTTCATTTATACATACCGAGTGTCCCAGACAGAAACAGGTTCTTGGAGTGCTGAGGTATATAGCTTTTTTTTATTATTTATTTTTGCTTCTGTGGGCATCAGGGAGGTGTTTGAAATTTAGGCTGGTTTCATAACAGAGCCATCAAACCATACATTCCAAAATAATCATCAGATTCAAATCACTAAAGCGCCAGTCCAAAAGTGTTCATGGATCATTAAGGAGCCTTTGGAGAATTTTGACCTCATCACATGGAAACATTTTAGTGAGTACTGTATGGAATGGTCTCACTTTGGGAGAAAGAAAAAAGAAGTTGAAGGAGTGTGTTTGACGTTTAGTGTCTGTGCAAAATGTTCGAAAGCATTATCAAAAATATATAAAATAATTAAGTCAGCAATTACAAGTTGGGCGCTATGGATTAAACAACATGGCTCCTCTTTTCTAAAAGTTTCTAATACACCTTGGGGGGAATTATGGCATGAATTAAACAGCAATGTGAAGGTCTGAATTTCACTGTCCAGTGGATCTGGATTCTAGGACTGCTCTTTTCTCCTCTCCAAGATATCTATGACCCCTGGCAGGTTATTTAACTTTTCTTGGCGCTGGTTGCTTCATCTATAAAATGAGCCAAAAAATAGTCCTTTACTCATGAGGGCTCATTCCGAAGATGGAATGAAATAATGCACATAAAGAAAGCGCTTGGCCACAGTGCCTGGCACTTAGTAAGCCCTCAAAAATGTGAACTCCCCCTAATGGCAGAACAATGTGATAGTTTGTAGTCTCCAACTAAGCTAACATAGGAGCTCAAAGAAGGGAAGAGGGGGGTTTTTGAGTGTCAGGGAAACCCTAATTACCCTTTGGGAGGAGGTAGAACTTCTAGCGGTGCCTTGTGGGAAAGAAAAGGATATGTAGGACAGAAAAAAAAAAGGATAAAAATAAATGGAACACTGGCAGTGGATTTTCAGCTACGCTCTGCAGAATACTAAGGTTCTCCTTCCTGGGTTGCCTCGGGATGGAGTTCTTTCAGAGGGAATGTGGGTGTCCGTTTTTGAGTTCCCAATTCCTCTGCAACCAGAGTAGTTCCCTTTTGCTTATCAACAGGGGCTGCACATAAGAAAAATGGGTTCTTATGGCTTTGACAACATATGGAAGGCACTATACCATCGCAACGGAAACTTTTGACCTTCAAAGCATTCTCTGATTCCAACCCTTTAAAACAGCTCATTTTTATAATGAAAATGCTTCATTATATTCTGTTTGGAAACCTAAATGCTAATATCAACTTCTCTTAACGCAATCTGTGCATTTAAGAAACACTAACATCTAAACTTAAAAAATTAAAATAGCTCTCACCTTTACAAATTCTTCAGTAAACAAAAAAGAAAAGCATCAATGTTTTGAACTGCTGAGATAAATTGGGGTAAGTTTTCAAACGCATTTTTCTCTATATTAGGTTAACAAATACTGTAATATTAGAGAAAAAGAATTATCGATTATCACTTGTAATCGAATTCACACGTTTATTTTTTTTTTAAATCCTTGTGTCACTATAGAGGCGACCCAAATAAGAAACTGTTTCATTTCTCATGAAGAATAGTTTTATGTGACATATACATATATATTTGTATAAAATTTGACCAGAAATAGCCCTTCTCTTTATAGAAGTGGGCTGTAGCTGCTGAAGAATATTCTTTATGGAAAGGATTTTAAATTATTGGGGCTTAGCTAACCTTGATTTTAAACCTGTTTTCCTCTGTTTTGAATATAATATCATAGGCAGACTCTTACACGCTTGTGATTACACTAAGGAAGACAACGCTTGTTGAACACCAATGTCCTCTCATCCTGTTGTGAGGATGTGTGACATCACCTGTTGTGACCCGTTTATGTAATGATATTGTAATTATCTGCACCAAGAGAGCAGAAGATTGGCATGTTTTCTCCAAAGGGAAAACAGATTGTAAAAACTCTGAAGATTTATTTTTAAAATGCACATTGCAATTTTTTTCTATCTTCCAAATTTGCTTTCTTACTAGGTTTTTGCTAAGGTGAATATTAACCTAGCGTGTATTCTCAGAGCCCATATCACCTGACTGGAAGAAATTACTCTAGAGCATATTGAAGACCAGCTGTGATCCTAAACATGTTTCCATGGATAACTAAGATGACAGTATGGGAAATGTGCAAATCTGAACAAAGCTGAGTTCAGTGACAGGAAGCGAGTTGTCACTGGTACAGTTCTTGTGGTACACATACTTGCAAAATTGGGCAAACGACACATTTCTACCTCATTTTTGGAAAAAAAACTTTAGTTTGCCACACTGCAGGAGAAATCATGGTGGTAGGACTTCAACCTTTGGGCAAATATAGGGTTAGAAATCTAGGTGAGTCTGAGATGTGTTTCAAAGAGTAGACTGAAATCACATCCTGAATCCACAGAATTAGGAAAGATTAACTTTCAGGTTTGAGCATTGCCTCCTGCGATGCATTTACCTCATGTGACTCAGGCTAACATTTTGCAAAATTGTTAATTTAGAGACTTGTACACACAGTGCTCTGTCATTTACGCATCTGTGCCCTGTCAGCAGTACATTGTAAAAAATGTATTAACGTCCCCTTGCTGACTGGTGCTTTTGGGCTCTTCTGGATTTTTGATCATCAGTAGATCAGTAGAGCCTAAATCATTTTACTTACTACCCTAACCTAAACACAATTAGCTCAGCCATTTGCCAATGAAACCCTGCATCCCGAATTTAAATTGCTTTTACACACCCAGTGCTGTTATTCTTCTCTGTTCTTAAGGATAATCAAGTGTTAACTGCATTTAAGTCTCCATAAAAAAAATGCTTCTGTTGATAAATGGTTTTACAAGCCACAAGAACAGCTAAAAAGATGTGTGGTTTTAAATCTTTCCACACTGGGGGAGTGTATAGTTTCTCGTCTGGTTGATGACATCAATTTCAACCTGGTTGGCCTGGTTTTTAATCTGAAAGTCAGGAGACTGGGTTTTGGGACCTAAAGCCAATTCTGTCTCTGCTTATCTGCATGACCTTGGACCAACTGAATTATCTCTTTGTATTTCTGTTTTCTTATCTGTCAAATGGGAATAACCAGAATCAGCCAGTAACTGCCAATCTGTGAGGAGATAGGAAAGTGCTTTGAAAATTAAAAAAGTGCTGTAAGGAAGATATGAAAGAGGTTTTACCTATGAGCTGCCATTTGTGATTGGGAGATTGTGTCTTGGGACCAAAGAACTGTTTTCACTCCTGTGAGAATGGTTATGTCTATTTGGACTCAATAGAGTTCTGGGGAGGTGTTTTGACCATAGCTGTGGAGCTGAGTGTGCGTTCTACTTCATCTACTGTGATCCTAGCTGTGTGAGCCTATGAGTAGACACTAATTTAAGGCAGAAAAAGAAACTTGTCAGTGAAAAGTTTCTTACCCAAACATAGGACACGCTGTGGATAGTGTGTTAGTTTCAGGTTTTAGTCTGACAGAAGTCTGCATGTCAGCCTTCATATTTTCTCATTAAAGGCTAACAAACAAATAGCTCCCACCTCAAAAATCTTCCAGATGGAATAACTGAAAAACTGCCTTTCAAAAAAACAAAAAACAAAAAAACACCCAAACTAGTCATTCTTCAGTCGTACATTACAGTAAAGTTTATTTCATGATTTGAGCTAATGCTAAGAGCTTGGCTCATAAGCTCTTAGAGGAAATTGTTTTTAATTTCAGGCAGTGTCTTTGCAAGAGAATCGATGTCAGGAAAGGAATACATTTTAATTTTAAGTTATCTGCAAATAATGATCTCTTCAAAAATGAACAAATAAAAAAGGTGACCTTCTAGAGAGTTTCATTTTGGTGTCATGGAGAAAACCTTATCACAGTGAAATGTTGACAAAGACAGCGATTTTGGGGAGGATCAGGGAAGTTTACCAAGGAGGAAAATATTAAATGTGAAGCATGAGGCAGAACATATTGTGAGGTAAAAGAGGATGAAGACTAACTAACCACACATTGGGTATAAGGTAACAGTCAAATGTTCATTTCCTATGTAGCATTTTATATTGTGGAATGAACACGGCGATAGGTTGTTGTTGGCTTTCTGTTTTTGGTTCCTCAGGCTTTTAATTAATGACCTGTAGGATCTGTGTTTTTTTTCTGTGTTTAACTGCCTCCTCTCTGTTGGTGAATTCATTGTGGGTAATGGCCTGTATACCCTTAGAGGTTCAGACTATATGATGGGTAGCAGGCAGTAAGGGCAGGGTGGTGAGCAAGAGCTTGTACAAACTAATACCACCCTTGGGAGAACTGAAATGACAGCTCATTAGCTCTTCTTGCCGGGAAATTCAGCCAACCAAGTAAGCGCTTCTGGAATGTTGTTTTTCCTTCTTCCTTATGTTTTCAAATATTTGAACAAGTCTCACAAATGTTACCTAAGTACCCCTCACACATTTTGCAGGCCTTTTTGTATCATTATGAGGTAGGTGAATAATTTGCTTGGCCTTTTATTTTCCAGACAGCACCTGGGGTACATAAAAGATTTTTCCGGAAAATAAAAAATCTCATTTCAGCATTTCAGAAGCCAGATCAAGGTATTATAATACCTCTGAAGTACCCAGTAGAGAAGACCACCTCAGCTAGAAGTACACAAGGTACTACAGGTATGGGTAACTGTGAATTTTGACAGGGTTTGGAAATTCTGGGTGATAAGTCAACTCACCTATCACCATATAGGTATAGGAGTTATGTATAGTTACATAAGTTTCCTAAGTTATGTAAAAAAAAAATGCTATGCCATGAGGCTTGGACACCAGACATTGAGAGAAAAAAATACATAGTAGAGGGCCCTCCCTGGTGGCACAGCGGGTTAAAGCACAGCACTAAGAAGCTAAAGCCACTTTAGCATGAGTTCCATCCCCGCCTGCCCCGGAGGTGACCCACCTGGCTCAGCAGACCTCTCCCGACCTGCCTGCTGCTCCCCTCAGCAGTGTAGTTCATCGATTTGCCTGTTCTGTTCCCCACTCTGTCTCTGGTGAATGCTCTCACTGCCCCAGTGCCTCTGGTCTGTACCCCAGTTCTGTATGCAAAAATAAATAAATCTTAAAAAAAATACATAGGAGGACTAATAAAAACCTGTTACAATTCACTTCAAACTACTGCTCAAATCAAGAGTCCTGGGGAGAGTTCCTAAGGGGACATGTTGATGGTTGAAATCAACATCTCTCCTGGCGGATTATGCTGTTTTCCTTTGGCATTCAGGTCAAGAGCCCTTCATACGGTTTATGGTATTCAGTCCACAGGGCTGTTTCTCTCGAAGCCTCTGGAGCCATCGTAGCTTCTCCCTTTATCCCCTAGGGAATGCCTTCTCTGGCCCAGCCAAAGAGGTCAAAGCTAACACAGGAAAATTATCAGAAGAGGAGGAAAAGGAAAGAGGGGAGGTGGAGGAGGAAGAAGAGAAGGGATAAGCATGGAAACACTCATGAGCACATGCATGGGAGAAACAATGTGGTACTTCTAGACTGATCTTGTTTTATTTCTAAATAGACAATTGAGCAATCTTAAAAAAAAAAAAAAGAGGAGAACCCCGTGAGAAAGTAGATGCAGCCAGCAAATGGACAGGAAGCTCTTGACACGCAATGTGCTGACTGTAACAGTTTAATAAAACACTGTGGAGATATTAAAACTTCTATGCACCTACAACATTGCAACCTCTCGTGTTCCATCATCTCCCCCCCAGTCCCTTTTGTGGATCCATAGCTGCCACTTCACCTCATTAATTCAGATATGAATAATTTGAAAGATGGGACAATTCAGACCACCTAGGCTGTCTTTACCTTGGCTTAGTGAACTGTATTTTCCCTTCAGGGATGGGAAGGCTAATGTTGGCCTTTCCTGCACGATCTAGATTTCTGAGTTTGTGGTGCTTGATTTAATAAAATTTTATTGTAGTAAAGGAAATTAAATTAATAGACTTTATTATTCCACTGGCACAAATGGTTACATCCCCAGAGCAATGCTATTTTAGCCTGTGTCCAGCTAAAGGGCGAACACTTGCGATCACATCCAGCATTTCAGTGTTAGCTACTATCAGATGTGTGAGTGTTTACACACCTTCTGAAAGGGCTCAGTCACGTGTCTGGAGCAGAAGCACATGCTCTGATTAAAACAATAAATACTCACGATAAGAGAAAAGGAGTTGTTATATCCTTTTTTTTTTTTTAATAGGGACCCAGACTCAGATGTAAACTGACAAACTTAAGTGGTCAATTAATGCTATAAAATTAGATTTTTATTAGAAATGTAACTAGAAGTCCAGTTTAGCCATTGGCTAATTGTTCTTTTTTGCTTCGTATTTCATTCTGTATAACTCAATTTTATTTTAACCAAGTTGTATTGACTTGTCTTTTTCAAAACTTTGTAATTTGGGGGTACCCTTGCATATGTACACCTGCTTCACTGGCCCTCCACCAAAGCACCCCGTTAATATGCTATATTGTTCCTCCCTCTATCCGCTACATGCCTCGCCACCACCAAGCTTTTCACAAAGAGTATAACTCAGTTCTAAATACTAGTTACTTGAGGTATGTCTTTGAGTTGTATCATTTTGAATTTTATGCATTTGGAATTTTATGATTGTAAGTTCTAGTTAGCTTATAATCTTAGTAGCTTTTAAGTTTATGTTTTGTTGATTTTTGTTACTGTTTTTCTTCAGGGAGAAGAGAAGATCCTGATGTCTTCCTGAAAGCACCATGAAGAAAAATAGAACAACTTGTCCCTTATTTTCAATAATTTAAATATACTCTAAGTCATATATATATTGTAGATAATACAGTTCACTGAGTTACAAATGTATCTCTCAAGCTATCCTACTCTTGTAAAGGAAGCATGCAGCATGATGTTGAAGCTGAAATGGACTTTGAGGATAATGAGGAGCTTCAGAATGAGGGCTGGGAAAAATAATTCTACAGGTTATTCTATTTACAAATGGAAAACAATTTAAAATGATACTTTATAAAAGATTAATGTAAATTCTTGCCAAAAATAAAAACAATCCCCAATGTCTCTCAAAAGCACACTTTTTAGTGAACTATTTGCTAGGTACTGATTTTAAAATGCCTCGCTTGATTATACGGCAGGAAGCTGGTCGTGCTCTACGTTTATGGATACAGTTCTACATTAGGAATGATATGCTCTCCATTAGCTATGGTGTCGTAGGCTCTTGTGGGATTTATGAAGCTGTGCATGTGTGCTAAAACCAGAGCTAGGTAAAGAGTGAAGAATTTCTACTTGACTCTTAAAGCAACCGTCTTACCTAGTGTTCTGATATTGGAAAAGTCCACACACCAGTCTGGAGTTGAGGCTCCCATAACTTAAAATGTGCTCTGCTTCTGTTTGATGCTACAGTATTTGAAATTATAGTATAAACCCAGGGAAGCAGAGTTTTCTTCATTGAAGTCATTTACTTCTCCCCAGTTCTTGTGTATACCCCATTTGGAAGGGAGGAAGCAGTAGCGCACCAGCTGTGACCCAGGAGTAGCTGATTATTAAGCAGCCCTACAAAATCACTGGGCAGCTTCTGGCCAAGCTGGTTTTGATTCCCAGTGATTGAAGCCTAAATGAGAACCAAGACTTTAGTGACAGGGGTTTGCATTTTCTTCTCATATTTATATTTTTGTGACACTTGTGATTTGATTACATGTCAAGTTGCTTTAGGGTTTACAGAATTCATTCACTTAACAAACACAATGCAACTGGGATAGAGAAGTAGAAACACCTGGTCTCTGCCCCTAAGCAGCTCACTATTTAGTTGGTTGAGAAAACAATTAGCCATAAAGGACAATAAAAGACAGTCTCAATGAAAGAGAGAACACAGCAATAAAAGGTGATAAGTATGTGGCAGAGAAGGATCTCAACAGTGCTGGTCGATCTATCTTTATAGCAAAGCACTCTGGTCTACAGTCCACAGAAGACAAAGTGTTCTTGTAAATGAGTATGTTGGAATTCCTGGCTGTACAGGAGCCGTGAGCTTGCTCAGTGTTCGTGAACTCTCCAGAGACCATACTCTTCTCTGTGTACTGGCAAGATCTGATTTCTGAGGTCTTAACGTGGGTACTCGGGGAGTGCAAAGGTCGAGCAGTCCTCCATAAATGTGTGGTTTACCAGGTCAAGAAGGAAAAGCATTTTAACTTGTAAAACAATTCAGAAAGGTGACTTTCAGGGTAAAATGCTTAATTGCTAATTATAGCATGCGTTTAAATTTTAATCGACTTAACTAATCTTTACTCTCTAATTTGGAATAATCCCAAACACATGAATTTACATTTGCATGTTCGTTTACCAGAACCTTTTTTGAAAAAAAAATGTTTTGAATTATGGATGCTCTTTCATATTTCAATAAAGTCTTTGAAAGTTTTATTTACCTAATTTGTCTCAAAATACTCCATTTAAAAGTATCCAGGTCTAGGTGCTATAAACACACTAAATAAAGCATTGAAGGCCACTTAATATATGTTATGGAACTGACTCCCTGAAAAGGTAAGTGCTTTTCTGATTTTGCTGTCAAAGTTTCTAGTTAATGCATCTATCCACTGTCTTCTTTTGCTGACCTTTTATTTTTATGTATTAACAAAAATATATATATGCAACCTACATATATATAAAGTATAATATATATAAATATTTTTGTTCATCAATGGTTTTTCATTTTTTTTTCCCACCAGCCTGAACATCCTTGCTGGTTCCTAGTACCTAATAGTTTGCACTTTACAGAAAGGTCATATCGTTACCATATGGAACATATTGCCATGCTAACATCCCTGTAAGAAGCTGAGTCAAGTTAGAAAAATGCACGTATATTTCCAAGTGTGTCAACAAGCCCACCAGGAACATGGCAGTTTATCAAAACCTTGTTTCCTCTGAAAATTTGTTCTGAAGGGACAAGGTCATTGGGAGACAACTTAGGTAATGGTCTGATTGGCTGCTACAGCCAACGGTCCCTTTGTGGTCCATAGGTAGAATAATTCTACAGAGAATGCCTCTAATTAAGTCTTTTGCTATAAATAGAGGACTGGATTTAAGATATTCTTTCTGGTGGAATGGGTAGAGAATTAAATATGTGAGGAACAACTTAAAATCCACTGTGAATGCTTAGACATCAACTTAGGTTTTGATTCATTGTGTAATTCAGAATCCACAGCCTATTAATAATAGGGCCCAGCTTTGACCTTGAGCATTTAAAGGTTACAGGATGCCTAGTTTTCCTGCTAGTGGGCTATAAATTCTGTTTGCCCTTGCAATAAATGGGATGCCATAATTTTGTAGTTTGCAGCTTCACGTGAAGTTAAAGTACCCAGTTTGGATGCTTTCATAACTTGGGGTCACTGAGCAACCTTCATCACCTTTGCAATGCATATTTTTATGCAGAAAGATACAACAAACCTGATGGATAGGGGAGAGCCATCAGCATAAGATTTGAGACTTGAATTTCCTTTTCAGCTTGGCCACAGATTGTCCACGTGACATTAGGTAAGTGGTCCGTTGCTATTATCCATTTGCCCAGCAGGAACAATTAGTTCTTACTGACCTCACTGGATTATCGAGGCACTAAAATTAAAAACATTTAAAGTAGTCGTATTACTAAATATTGAAACAGCAGTGATAGTCAGAGATCTCTTAAAGTGCCAGAGCTCTCACCTCTTTCTTTTTGTTCTCTCTATATTTGAAGAAAATATTTGGAGGTGGTATTAGCATCCGCCGCCCCCCTCCCCTAGTTTTGGGCTGGTGGATTGCATGGAGACAGTCAGAATTGCCTTCTGGCCCATGAATCTTTCCACTGTGTCTTTATCACGGTGTGTGTATTTATCAGTGAAGAAAAAGAGCAGTGGAACATTTTAGACTGGCGTGAGTTTCAGGATTCCGAGCAAATATCCGTAACAGGGCATTTGGGCTGTGGATGCACCTTACTATCAAGTTCAGTTGTGGGAGATCTGTTGGCCAGCATTCCCGGGCCGCTCATAAATGTCCTCTTGGGGAAAACAAGTGTCAAATGGTCTCAGTAATTGCCCAGGACAGAAGAGCTGTTTTTTTTTTTTTCTCTCTCTCTCTCTCTTTCTTTCTTTCTATCTATCTGTATGTCTGTCTCTTCATTTCTCTTTCACGAGGGCCTCTCCACGCATTCATTTTTTTTTCCCAATGCATTTGGGTGTCCTGGTCTCCTACTTCTCCTGTCTGTGTTTTGCAATTCTTTGTTTTCTTTCGAGTGCTGAGAAAGGCATTGACAGGAGAGAGAAACCTTTTTTAAAAGTCATAGCCTAGAGGTGTTTAAACTTGCAACAGCCACTCTTCTTTTTTTATGAAATGGCCATGTGTGTCAGAGATCCTATTTGTATGAAAAATAAAAATGAAGGGCCATCTCCTTAGGATTAGTGCCTTTCGGATTTCTGCACCTACATTTTCAAGATGCTGTTCTTTTATCGTTCGCTTTTCATATCTCAGGTGACCAGGCTGATTGGAGAATGCAGTTTGGCGCGTGAATAAAATGGGACACGGTATTCATTGGCAATTTTATTTTTTAAAAATGAAATATTCAAAGTACTTTTTTCTTTCAAATATCGACACATAATGTTTAACTTTAAATATTTACAGCATGTTGTTGTGATGCTCTTGTAGAAAAATGCAAAAGACCATTTAATTGCAGCCAGAGAACATGAACCTGTACAGTATCCAGTCACTTTTCAGCACAGGAGTGAAAGCAGGAATACAGAATTGGAACCTACTGTTTCTTAGCAACATGGCTCGGGCCATTATAACACAATTTTCAGTATGATTAGAACCTCTAACTGTTGTTACATAGAAACTGAAAATCTCGGCATACACTGTAAACACCTTTACTTCTCATGAGAAAGTAAGCAGCTAAAAAGAATATTTTTCTGATGTCAAGGCTATACTTCTCCTTCCCACCTTCTCTCTTACTGATGCTTTTGCCAGAAGAAGAGTAAAGATTTCGACATTGTCATGACTCATACAAGTAAAATATTTTTCAAGGACACAATCTGATATACTAACATTTATTTAAGAGGTTAAAGTCCACCACTAAATCTAAGGAAAGATTTTTAACTGCCAAACACATTTCCTTTGACGAATAATGTAAGATGACAACTGCCAAGACAAAATCCACAGCAAGTTTAACTCTAACTATTTTCAGTTACTGTTTAGGAAGTAGTTTCTTCTCACACACAGTAATATATTTGGTCCTTCATAGCTTTCATGTGAAGGACACACTGAAATAACAGTCACTATTTTGTGGTTGAATTCCTTGTTGTTGTTGTTTGTTGTTTTCTGTTTTGCATTTTTTTTAGTTTTGTTTTTTTTTTTTAATTTTTGTGGGTTTTTGGTTTTTTTGTGTTTTGTTGTTTTTTTTTGTTTTCTTTTTTCCTTTTTTTTTTCTTTTTTCTTTTTCTTTTTTTTGCAGAATAAAGAACCTTACAGAAGGCTGTGGAAGAGCAGTCTGAGATCTGAAGTACTAGTCAGGTCAGCTATATGTATGTGAATTCCTCCAAGCAAACAAGAATGTTGCATCCAGCTGTAACTTTCTATTTTTCCACAAGCTATAAGACACTCCAATCTCTACAGAAGTTTCTTTCAATACTTGGTTACTAAACTTTTGCTGTCATTATCACTGAAGTCCCTTACAATTACTCTTACAGGAAAATAGCTTGATAAATGCAAAAACTTTGCCCTGACTCTCTCTTGGGTGACATTACAGTGGGGCCTGGTCTAGTTAGAAATGTTTTTAAGAAAGAAAGAAATGAAAAAAGAGTAGAAATAACCTGATAGAATATCTGAAACTGTGTCAAAAATGATGAAAAGGAAAAATCTTATGAAATTATAATTCATTTTATAACTATGTAGTTAGTATGTGAATTCCAAATTATATTTTGTCAAGTTTTCATACATTTGGCTATGTTGTATATATTATATTATATATATATATATGTATAGTCTATATATTATAGATCTTCTAGATAAATTGACAGTAAAGGACACGCTTATTTTATACATTAGTTTGCTGGGTTAAAAAATAAAACATATGCCTATTTATATGGTGACTGCTTTGCTCAAAATTAGTATGGATTGGACTTTATTTCCCTTTCCTTCAGGATTCGTGCTTCTAATCAATAATGATTAGCGTGACAACAAAAAATAAATATATTTAAATGTCTATTAAATTGTGAACTTTTCAGCTCATTTGGATCTCTAGATTGTAGTGCAAGAGCAAAAACTAAACAAAACATCACAAATAAAATGGATCTAACTAGGAAAAAGAAACAACCAGAGTATTCCCTGCCTCCAGCCCAGAATGTTCTTTGTAGGAGAGCCCAACTACCGTGACCTCACCCAAACTGACTTGAACGGTGTGTTGCTGACTTATGGTTATGAGAAATTCACATATTTCTCTTCAAAGTACATTTATTTTCACCAGGAAATGCAAATGATTGTTCTTTCAAAAATTTAAACTTCAGAACTATAAGCCAATGAAGGCATTCTTTGTATTCAGCTGAGCAGGAAGGCATGCACTCAGTATCTCCACGTTCTTTTCGTTTAGAAATGCCAAAATGCTTCTCTTAGATTTACTAGTCATTAGTGCTAACCATTTGGGTTTTTTCTCTTTCCTCCCAAAAACTTTGGAAGTGGTAAAGAGAACAGTAAGTAAAGTTCAAGACAGTATTAAAAACCACAGCTGTAAGTGATAAAAAGTGCATTTCCTGATTATAATACAAATATAATTTTAAGAAACTAAAGGCACAAACTAAATAAAAATGTATTACAAACTAGAAATGCACAGTTCAAGGTAATTACTGTTAAGTAAAAGCTTCAAATATTTGTTTCTAATGGGTATTTAAAGCAGTTTGAAAATGATACATCATCAGTGAATTGCAAAAAAGTATAATCACTTAAAATATAAGCAAAATAGACTCTAATATTGACATCTTGGATTAGTGATAAAATACATCATCACATTTATGAATGCATTCTCTATATACAGTTCACAAATTAGTTTTCCCATTGATTTAAAAGAACATCAGAGGTTCTAGGAACTTAAGGTCCATTTTTAGGCTGGTGTGGAGGTATTCAAATTTTCAACAAGTTTGTCAGTAATTTTAGAATTCCATTATGAATAAATACTGTACCATTAACAGAGGCCTGATTCAGGGGAAAAAAAAAACAGTCAAATGATTGTAGTCTGGATTAGTAATCTATTGAGCTGGTGCGCTTTCAACTAAAAGGGGGATGACTTCATCATGAGTTCTCTCTCTCTCTCCCTCTCAAAATACACATGAGAATGTGGTAATCTCAACCTCAAAGTTTTTGAAAATGAAATGTTGTAATA
This sequence comes from Condylura cristata, assembly GCF_000260355.1. NCBI lineage: Eukaryota > Metazoa > Chordata > Mammalia > Eulipotyphla > Talpidae > Condylura > Condylura cristata. Next base: position 26,276,978 of record NW_004567120.1, read on the forward strand.
CACCCTTCCCTACTATTGACGGGTCCTTGCCTTTCACTCTACTAAGTGTTGCAGGAGCCAGACTTTAAAACACCTTAACATGAGCCTATATTCTGACTTTGCATATTTTCAAAGAAACTGTCATCACAAAGCAAGGCAATGACCCCACACTGCACTTAGGCAGCAGCTGGAAAAAAATCCAAAGTGTAGCGTTGCATCATAAATTCTCCTTCAGACACAGCAAATGTCCAGACTTGGTGATGAAAGTGCTGAAGCTGGCTCAGGGGAATTTTCTACAGGCCACATTGTGCTGTCATGTGTTTTCATCTGTGGGAACTTACAATTACACAGCATTTTACAAACTCTCTGTCACTGGGCACAAATCTTCCAGCTCATCAAGGGGCTGTTTTTTTTTTTTTTTAAATACAGGATTCATAGAGATTGAGAAACTGCAGCTGATATTAACACTAATCCTGATCTCCTTCCAAATTTTAAATGATCACAGAACAAAACAACCCTTTCTGGAGAATAGTTATTTTCTTAGGTAGGAGGGAATGATTAAATCAAACCTAGCGGGTAAAGACAGAACTAAAATAACTAACCATATACATTATTTTAGTGAAAAAAAATTGTCTGTCTCTCTAAAATTAGTTGAAGTGCTTTAGGTTGGAAAGGGTTTGCTTAATTAAACTTCCGGACTGTGGCTGGGAGATATTCAATAGAGAATTGTGCATTTTGAAAGATAAGTCTAAGTGGCAGAACTACTGTGATGTTTGCTTTGGCCTTCCCTTTGGTAGTTTCCTTTCATGTTAGTACTAGGTCTATGTTTTTAAGATTTTGGCTCTTACGAATTTCTGCAGTAGTAGTGAATATCTTTATTGGCATACATCCCAGGCATGTATGCCTGCAAAAGCCTCTCTTTTTTTGTACCAGAATCATACTTTGTAGTAAATTACCTTTTTGTGTGTGCACAAAACCACTGGATTAGCATATAAATAATGACTTACTAATGTGAAACTATGACCCAAACACATCTTCTATGTAAATGAAAAATGCCTACCCAGGTTAATAAAAGCTATGCCTACGCGACACCAATACAGCTGGGCAATTTAGGAAAAAGAAAATGCAGTCAAAACAGGTTGGGAGAGAAGTTACATAGGCCAGCTGCCTCGGTATCATGTACACACATGCCAAGCGTGGCAATTCAGTCTGGTTACCATAGCTATGAGGAAGCATGGTAGACAGAACCTAGCCACCACACGCCCAAACACAGCACGACAACATGGCATTTACTTTGACGAGCAAGGAGGAATACTCGGGGAGGGAGGGCCTACGGGTCCTGGCTCTGGGAGATGGTGGCTGAGGACATCTTCCACTTCTTTTTAAGTTTCTGATAACAGATCTGGAACGTATGAAAGGGCTGGCAGTCTTTTGAAATGCAAGGTTCAGATACTATTGCACCACCTCTTTCAAATAGCCTGCAAGTTCTGCCAACGGTTAAATATGAAACTTCGTGTCACGGTAGAGATAGAGAACCTCAGTCCTTTCTTTCTATTTGAACATCTGCATGGCTCAACAAATTGCAAGTGGTGCTTTCTGAAAACTTTGTTTTAGCTGTTTGAGTTCTACTTGTGTTATTTTGAATACTGCCACACAAGAACTAAAAATCTCGGTCATTTCTTAAAGCGTTTAAACAAACAATATTAAAATACCATCTTCCGTCACATTGAAAGGCAGTTGGATATGTTTTTCCTCCATATTTACATATACAGAGTTCTGATCTAGAAAACCAATACAATAAACCATTTTATGTTTTAAAAACAGGCAGTCTTTGGTGACGCAAAGGCAGAGATTTTTTTTGTTACCTCCTGCCTATTTCGCTCTGTCTCATAAAGTGAATATTGCTGGCACTGTCAGAAAGTTCTAAATACTGCTCAACAGACAAAACAAAATACCCATCGTAACCTTGTACCCTCCCAGTGCTCAAAAGCTGCTGCTTCTCCCCCTCTGTCCATGCTCGGATACCTTCCTCCCCTTCTTGCAGCCTCCTTTGCTCCTTAGTCCAGGCCTGGGCCACCGCGCGCTGTCTGGCAATCTCCAACACGTGATTCTTTTCCTCTTCCACAGTTGTCCCATACCGGATGTTGAAGCACAGAGCCCCATGCTGGAGTTGGATGTCCGCAAACCGTCTAGTCCTCCCATTCAACACAGAAGTCATCTGGGACACAGTGACATTCACGCCATTCTCTAGAATCCGCCTCCCCCCAGTGTTCCCGATGAGCACCAGGTCTTCCTCCAGAGACCCAAGCTTAATGAAGTAGTGAGTGTCCCTCCCCTCTATGGTGAAATGCAGGTTTTCCAGGTAGTGCGCGTTATTGAGAATGGCAGCGAGCCGCCTGCTATCTTCATTGGCTACTCCTATGATATCGGCAGTCACTATGCCATCTTTGATGGCGAATTTTATACCTTTTCCAAAAACAGAAGGAACAGCGGCAAACCTTGGTTGTTTCCCTCCTTCAAGGCACCGCCCATCATGGTATCGGGGAGTCATAGGAAGCTGGTCCAAGGAAATGAAATTCCTCAGCTGTTTCTGGAGCTCACACTGAATCCCCAGGATTGTCTAGGAAAACAGAAAGTCACAGGTCAGCACAGCACAGGATATTGTTCCGAGCTCGGGAACTGTGGAAAGGAAAGACTCGCAAGCTTGTTCCTTCTTTCTCCCATTGGCTGGCTGTGATTTCCAAACAAGCCAAATTTGGAGTTCTTTATCAGAGATTTTGGGGAGAAAGATGAACCAGGTGACTTGGTCAACTGGCATATCTATCTATCTTTATCGATAGCTGTGTGTGTGTGTGTTTATATATAAATATTCCAATATCTTGATGAGTTGAGCATCAGGAAACAGAATCACAGAGCTAGGAGCCACTTCAAGTTAAGTGGGTCCAGCTCCTGCAAACAAAGACATTTTGTTTTCACCTCTATAACTAACATTGACTAGCTGCTATTACTGTAAGTAGAGCAATATGTTAGGTATAAAGAGATGCACAGGTAGTGTTCTTGCTTTCATGCAGCTTATGACCTTATAAATAATAATACAAATCAGCAAGAAGTTCATTGATCTTTTCACATGGACTTAGGAAAAAAAAAAACTTTTTAGTATGGGAATTTTCAAACATACTAGGAAATAAAGAAAAAAGAAACACAAACCTCCAAGTATCCATTACAAAGTTTCAGTGATCTTCAACATTTTACTAAGCTTTTTAAAAGAACTTTTAATGACCAAAAGCTGTTACACATATATTTATTTACCAAAAGGGGAATACCTGTAGTACCTATTTTAATTCCTTCCCTTTATAATTTTTCTATACTCAAATTTTAGTTTTATTTTGCTAGCCATTTTTTTTGCAAACATATTTCTATTATTTCAATTAAAGAATAAACTCTTATTTTCATTTTGTGCTTCATACTCCTGATAAAGTTATCTGCTAAGTCTTATTTTTCCAGAGATTTTATCCTGTAACAGTTATTCTTTCTTTCTTCATTGTTCTTACAGGCCTTTTCTTTATTGGGATAATTAGTTCTGTCATTCCCACTTTCTTAATGCACAATGCCCTAAATTATTTTGTAGTTGGAAATCTGATGCTTTTACATCTCTTAGTGAACCATTTGCACTATATGGAATTTATAATTGCCATTGGTAGCCCATTTCAGAATGTTAGAAGTTCAGTTCCTCTTGTTAAGCTACTATAGCAGTTGCCAAGTTGTGTTAGTCTCTCCTTTTCCAAAAGTTCCAATTCCCTGACCTTTTCCTCACAGAAGCTAGTTTTCTACCTCCTCATTAGTCACATTTTTGTGACTATTCAGCAAATATATGTCAATACCATTTCAAGGTGTTGGATGCTCTCCTGTATTTTCAGCTCAATAGAAGTGGTAAAACTTGTACTAACCTTTCCAGGATCCCACTCTTGAGTTTTTGTCTGAAGCTGTAGAAGCTCATAAGTTAATTCCAAATTTTCCAATTCTGGTTTTGGAAACCCAGGTAGAACATTGTGTAACTGGAAACCAAAGAGCTCCAACCAGCTTCCAATGTCTGTGAGACAAAAAATTGAAAAGAAAAAAAATTCAAAGCCTACACTTTACAACTTTTGTGTGGACGACTTGAAAGAGGGTTCTCCAGTCTTCATTATATTCAGTCAATGGGAAGTTACAGGTAAAATTCCCCCATTACCCACCCTAAATGGTTTGGTCCTCTCTTTATAGGGAAACCTTTTCATTCACGAATAATCGTGGAAACATTCAGTTTACCGCATGGACATTCTTAACGTGGGAGAGGTCATAAGGCCATGCAGGCTGCAATATTAGATTTGATGCACATAAGCCTCCATTTTTTTATGAAATTATTTGTATAAGCTTTTAAGATTGAAAACTGCACTCAGAAAGCTTAAAAGGAAAGAAAACTGTGCAGAGATGCAAAAGCAGTATCTCTTCTGCCAATATGCACAGTTTTGCTCCTTCTAGAAGACTGAGAAAGAGAGTGCACAATAACTTGTGGGCTAACTGGCAGGAAGAGGAAGCATTTTACAAAGGCATTGAGATAATGTGATAAACACTACTGAGTTATCTCAAATTTAGCATAGAGTTTGACACCATGGCAATACCTGTCGTATACTTCGCAACATCTTGAATTTTGCCAACTGGGTAGTTATTTTCGAAGGAGTAGAGGTTGAATGGCTTAGGAAGGAGATTCAGCTGTTTCCATATGTGATGATTAGGTGTCGTCCATCTACCAGCAATAACATCGTAATCCCTTTGCCCAAGGTGTACTAACTTAGTAAGGAAATCATAGAGTCCTCCATGAAAGCCAATGATGACCTGAAAATCAGGGTAAGTGTCATGATAGATATCGCCGTAAGGTGTGTACAGTATCTCCTTGATCACCTGACCGCGACTGCTGAACACAGCTAGCGGTGTGCCTGTATTATCACAGGCTACGTAATATTCTTCACTACTGCTCAGCTCCATGGCGATAAGGTGACCTTGGAGGTCATAGTACAGAGATGTAATCTCCGAGCTGGTGTGGTTGTACAAATGAGTGACTCTTATGGGGTTGGCAAGATCTGCATAAAAGAACTGGAGATGCTGCCCCAGGCTGGACTTACTGGCGACACGTCTCCCAAGCCCATCATAGTAATACTGCACAGTCCAGCCAGAAGCCTTATTGTAGGCTTTCTGCAGCAGACCGTTAGAATTATATTCAAAGATGTCATTTCCTCTCTGCCTCAGAAAGCCATCTTCATCCATCTTATACTGAATTTCTCCTAGTCTGGTGATGCGGTCCCGGAGGTCGTATCGGAGAGGAGTAAGACGAGCACTATTTCCATGGCTTAAAAGGTTGATGTTTCCATTCAGGTCATAACTGTAACGCCACTGGGTTTTATCATTTACAGAAACAGTCTGAAGTTGCCCATCAGCATCGTATTCATAGAAGTATCTTGTTATATTGGCATCTACTCCTACTCTTATGTCACATATTACCATACGGCCCATATTATCATATTGAATGGTCATCCAGTAGGCAATTGCCTTTAGGATTTCATATTGGACTTCAATAACTTGTCCATTGGCACTGAAGATCTTGGTATGCTTCATCACTGTCGTAGTTATGACTTGATTTAAATCATAATTAATTACACTGAATTTTCCAAACTGTTCTGTTCTACCAGAGACATCAACATAGCGGTACAGATCAATGGGCAAAGGAGTTTCATTTATCACGGCTTGCATGCTGGTGACACGGAAGTTATTGTAGCTGTAGTCAAATCGTGCATTCACAAGACCCTCTTCACTGAATCTGAAAATCTGGCGTCCAATCAGAGGTCCTGAAGGAAACAAAACAAAATAATAAGAACAAAGCAAGAGGCTTAATGGCGAATACTCCAAAAGGTCTGCTATTATTTTCTTTAATACAGATGCTTTGACATTCTAACTAAAATATTAGAGATGGACCTCTGATGATATGGCTGGGCCATCATCCCCTAGATGCATATTCTCATAGCTGTGGTTACCAAATAAGAACAACAAATTTAAAACACTATATATTATAGTCGTAGAATAATTTGATTATAGGAACTACAGAAGTAATAACCCATCCAGTAGCTGGGGTGATGAAACTGACATTATAAACAAGCTCTCTTGCTATAACAGCTGTAGAAGTACTTCTAATTCATTTAACCTGAGCTCCAAAGTCAGAGGGTCAGGTTTTGACGAAGTCCAGCATTCAAGTAACTGGATTTAGACATTTTATGACTCAAAGGATTAAATATATTAAAAGGTCTGACTTTTGATGACATTTTGCCATCAACTGAGGCTTACACAGGTTGCATAAGGCTAGGGTTAGTTTTAGTAAGACTCATATCTTGCAGCTGCATCTTTGGAAAGATTTCGTGGTAAGTAGCAGCGGGTACACAGTTGACTAGGTACTTAGATCTCAACTTTCTTGAAAGGTGAGAGAGGAAGAGAAGTACACTGTATGTTTTTAAGAAACTGACTTTCATTTAGCTTATGATATGCTTTTAATTTTCAATGGAAGATAATTTGATAGCAATAGTGAAAAATCTGTTGGGTTGAAAGCCTATAGGTTAATGCTTGTATTACAGATGGTGACTGGCTAGTTTAATAAGAAAATTTGGATATGACTGTGTACATCACACCCTCTCACAACAAACCTGTTTGCCTGTATCTGATCGTGCAAATGAAGCCATCATGCATCAGATGGATTGTTTTAATCACTCCAGAAGACTCTTCGTATGTTAATGTGACTTGAGTGGTATCATAGAGAATCTCAGACAGCCTTGCTTGCTTGGTGTATTTATATAAAACTCTGCGTCCTGTCCCTAGATGCAGGTTCTGTAGCAGTCGGCCATCTCGGCTGTAGTCTTGGATAAATGAAGTGCTGCTGTCGGGTGGGGTGTAGATGTTCCGGTAGTAACCCACTGAGAGCATGGTTTGTAAGCTGTGGCGCACCATACTCGGCATGGTGACAGAGAGCAGACAATCCGATTGGTCATACTCAAAGATGTAACGCCGCTGGCTATGTAAGAGAAGCATCACGGACTGAAACGAGACAAAGGCAAACCAGCATCACATGTACCACCAAAGCAGAGGAGATGAAAGGAATTTCACATTCATCCACTCAACACAAAGGTATCGGATACTTAGTATGTGCCAAGCAATGCAGTGGGCCCCAGTGGATATAACATCAGTGAATAGTGGGATGTGTCCTCTGAGAACTTACAGTTTAGTGGAGGCTTAGGGTGGGAAACGCAGGGTATTCATTAAAGGCTGAGGGAGAGCAGCTCACCCAGACATAAGAGGGCATCAAGGCTTTCTGGAGAAAGCAGCATTCTTGTTGAGACCTACAGTATGACTAGGGTTGGTCAGGTGATGGCCGGGAGGCAGTCGGGTGGGGTGGGGAGAGAGTTCTCCCGATAGAGGGCGCAACACTGTGACAGGTGGAATAGAAAGCGAACAAGGATTTTTCAGAGAACGAGAGGAATTTTGTGAGGCCAGAGCAGGAAGGTATTGAGGAGTGTGGTGATGAATGGCAAGCGATGAGGCCCGCTGGGTAGGCTGTGTTAGAACGTAAGCCTGTTGGCAACAGAGAACCAGTGAAAGCACGGTGAAGGTGCTTGCAGAGCTGGGGAAACAGTCAAATCAGCAATTCCAGAAAGGTTGCTATGGCTTCAACATAGCAATAGATTGTTAGTGGCAAGTATGCCACATATTAAGTTTTAGTTACCAAAAAGTATTTATTGACTTCACTTAGATGATTTCCTGAAAAGTTGTATATAAAATATTATTAGTATTGCTTTGCAATTCATCTTTTAACCTACATTAAAGAAACTGGCCATAAAAAATGAGAACTTCTGGGGCCTCCCTGGTGGCACAAGAGATTAAGACTCAGCATGATGAAGCTATTGGTACCCACTGCAGCAGGAGTTCGATCTCCCGCCAGGAAGCTGACCCACATGGCACAGCAGAACTCTCCTGTCTCACACACTGCTCCCCTCAGCAGTGTATTTCAGTAGTTCTGCCTGTTCTGCTCCCCACTCGGTCTCTGGCGAACCCTCACAACCCCTGCACTTCTGGCCTACACATCAGTTCTTGTATGCATAAATAAGTAAATCTTTAAAAAGAAGAGAAGGTCTCTAGGCAAGTATCCCTTCTCCCACAAACTGATCTGGACTTCAGAAAGTTATTTGTTGAGATGTAATGTTGTGCATATAACAGGTGGTTCATAGATATTGGTTTATCTTATTTTAATTTTAAATATAGACATAAAGGAGCATTGTATTAGGGTTGACTCAACCCTATTTCTAATTGGAAAACATTTAAATCTTTAAAAAAATATTTATTTGCTTATGCATATAAGAACCAGGGTACAGGCCAGAGGTGGTGGGAGGTGAGAGGATTCACCAGAGACAGAGTGGGCAGCAGAACAGGCAGATCTATTGAAATACATTGCTACGGAGAGCAGAGGGTGAGACAGGAGAGGTTTGCCACACTATGTGGGTCACTTCCCTGGCTGGGGATCGAACTCGTGCTGCAGTGACTGAGGATAGCTTCATAGTATTGAGACTTAACCCCTTGTGCCACCAGGGAGGGCCCACATTTAAATCTTTTTTAGAAATAAAAATAAAAATCACTTATCCCTGAAGATTCTGATAACTCAAAAGGAAGCTTCATCCCTCCCTTCTTGAGTATAGCTTTACCAAGTGAAAATATTTTTTTTCAGAAGTTGGCAATATGAAAACATAGCTATCTTTTCATTTTGTACATGGAAATTATACACATTGCTATGACTGTGAATCACAGAGAAACAATGTACATTTAACCCCTCCACATATGAAATTAGATTCTAATATTGAATGTGTTTCTCAAAACTGCCCTTCTGAGAATGACTGATTTCTAATTGTCTGTCAGGATCATGAAGTCAAAGGCAGCATGCTTTTGCTCATTCATGGCATCCTTTCTTCCCTCCCCACCAAATAACCTGCCAGTGGGTGCTGTCTGTGCAAACCCTGTCACCACGTCACCCATGGACAACATGCAGCTCTGAAAATCCCGATGAACAAAGGGCAGACATGGAACTCTGGCATGGGCATGCAGACACAAAGGGAAAAGTGCTTCCTTGACCAAGGCAAAACTCAGAAGAATAGGGGAAGGAGGGATTTTCCTTGGATGAGGGAGCAGGTGGAAGCTGACCGTGGCAGAGAGGCTGCACACAGGAGTTGGTGGAAAATGCCGTAGCATTATCTTGGTGCTGAAAGTCAGATTTCTCAGCGCCTTTCCACTCTGTGCTGTCAATTTGCCATGGACATCTGACATCTGTCACCTGTGACGCAGGCCAGGGACAATGACCATATGGCTCCCCCACATTATCTAGGAGCAGCCTGCCCTGACCATGCCTTTTCCAGTCACTGCCGCAGCCTTGCCAAACATTTATAGCACATCGCCATTGTGTTCGCGCCTCTGCTCCCATCCTTCCCACTCCAGGAAGCCACTGCCTGACACTGTTCCTGGTTGGTGCTGATGGCTGTGCTGTCTCCAAAGCTCCCTGGCCTGTTTTAAAGCTTCCTGCCAATGGCAAGAATGTGGATGACGTGATTAGAAATCTCCTGAATGCAACCGTTGTCTTGCCAGGATGCCATTTAGCTCTCAGTTGGCTGCTTTTCTACTTTGGGTGGGCATTATTATCAGTGTGTTCAAAAACAATACTTATGCGTCCATCCAAAGACCACAGCACTGCTGCAGGATAAAAGACCGTTTCTTACTAGTCCAAACAATTGAGTGTGAGACTTAATTTTTAAAAACTGATTGTAAGATCCTAAAAGAGATCATTGGAAAAAGAAGAAAAAGAGCAATCATGGCTGTATTTGAACAAGAATAGAAATGAGAGTAGAAATTTGAAGAGTGAAAGCATTAGAACGACCACCAGATGGCAGTGTGGGGCCACCTAGACGCTCCAGCCAACGGCTGTATTCTGTTCCTCCAGGCAGCCTTTGAAATTTCCAGCTCCAGAGGCAATTTTGTGTAAATGTATCAGACTAAAGCATCTTATTAAATGATTATAAAATATATTTAAATGCATTTTAAAATTGAAGTTCTTAAGAATGATTTTAGGAAACTGAAAGATTTACATTTACTGTAATACAAAATCTTAGCCCCACAAGTCTTCAAAATATAATTAACTCAGAGAAATCTCATAAATCAAGATAGAGAATTTATGACCACATAGAGAAAATTTAAGAAACAATAATTGATTTTTTTAATACAGAGAGAGCATTTAAGCAACCACAGCTATTACCCAAATAATTATTTTTCTCCTAATGGCTACAAGCCATTGTGCATGAAAATGATATGCACAACTTTTACTGACTGTAGAAATAGAAGCCAAAGAAGTTTTACCAGATTGCTGCATGTGATGGTGGAGTATCTGCTGGTTCTTTTTAATATATTATGGTACAGGAATAACAAGCAAATTTACAGAAGTACTTTGGGGTACAAGAAGGTATATATTTGAAGTATTCTTACTTTAAAATAAATATGTAAGAGCCAGCCTCGTTGTCCTGGCTTTACCTTACAGACACAGTGAAAAATGTGCCGGCAAAGGTCAAACTAAAGACAGTTCTGAAAAGAGCACAGGGAGACACAGAGTCTCGCCCGCCAACCCCCCACTGCCTCACCAGAAAAGTTAAATGTAAATTGGATTTTGGTTAACTCATTTTTTGGGTTAATTCCCTTTCCCCCCCTACAATCACAGTTTCAAAGATGCTTTAATTTCCTTTCTTTTCCCCCTGTCTTCTTTCTTCTCTCCCTCCCTTTCTTTCTTTCTTTTTTTTTTGCTGTTTTAATCTACCTTCAAGTAACAACAAGTGCTAGTAAGTTTTGTACTTGAAGATAAATACTTAAATGCACCATTTAAGTACAAAGAAATTAACTTTTATCGAGTGACCAACTAGCTGTGCTGGGTGCTGAATAGCAAATTATTTCATTTAACCGTCATATCTATTCAGTGAATTAGTTATTATCACAGGTAATCATAATGTTGGTAAAATCACTATCATGAAAAATGACTTTTGGAAAGCACAGAACTGTCTCACAAGAATGTGTCTTGTACATTCTGAGTATTGTCTAACAGGATTGCTGAAGTCAGGAACTACGTCTTAATTAGAGAACAAATTAAATGTGAAATTAAAAGGCTCAAAAGTCAAGCAAGAGGCACAAGTGATTTGCCTTGTCTCGCTGGCCAGTAAACAAGTCTTTGGAAGCTCCGAGGGCTTTCCTTGATACGTTATTCTGGGTCAATAAGGTCTTATTTCTGTCCACTCTGCAGACACTTTCCTTTGTCTTGAAAGAAATATTGCCAACTAAGTTTCTGTAGAAAAAGAACTTATGTGAAGTTTGCTTCATGTGATTCTTTGTTCAAGTAAGTTTGATGAAATAATCAGCGAATTCAGAAAGAGAAACAGTCCGCTGGCTTCACTGGTGTCAGGGAGAAGGCTCAGTGACTGCTTGAAGGGCTGAAATGTCAGTTTTCAATGGGTCTTTTGTTACTGTGGAGACAGCCGAACTAGAAAGTCTTCGGAGCTGTGAGGCCACTGCCTACAGGCAATTAGCTCAGTGGCCAGACGCTGGTGCTAATGAGGTCGGGGTTACTGAGTTCAAGCCCATGTGAACGCCTGAGGCGTGCGGGCTCTTTCACTAATCACATGTGGGACCAAGGGGGGATCAGTGTGAACCCATCCTCTTTCTTGGTAAAACGATCCAGCAAATATTCTGCTAATAACCAGTGGCACTGTTTATTTTACACGAAGGTCATCATTATATGCCTTCTCCTTTAGGTGAACATACAACCTACATTTGGATTTGGTCAATTTTGTGCCCAGTTTAGCACTTCTGGATCTTAAAGAATTTTGCTAATCAGTCTTGTCATCAAAATTCAAAAGATGAAAAGCCCATTCTACTCTACTTCATATATTCCCAGTGGAAAGTGCACAATATGTATTTGATTGATTCCCCTCAGCATGAAAGGACACAGGTGGATACAGCAAGGGATTCCGCCTGTATCCTGACTTCCAATGGATTTCTACTTTATCTCCTAGAAATTCCCAACTTGGCAAATTCCCCAGCGACGGAATCTGGGAAACAGTACACGGTAGCTTAGCCATGACATACCACGACTGGCACAATTTTTTGGTAAACTAACGGGCTTGGTGTCATGGGGTGCTAATAAATAGTGCAGTTTTGCCTTGTGAGCTCGGATCCCCAATGACTTCCCTAACAACTTCTAGGGGGGTGCCTTGTATGGATTACCCTTGAGTCCTCGAGGGGAACATTTTTCAATTTTCCCAGGAAAAAATTCAGCACTGCCAAATGCAGCGGAATGGGTAGATTTGGGAAATAAGAGCCACTCTCTTAAGGTGTCAGGAATTGAGATGCCAGAGAGAGGTCAATTTCTCTTACTGTCCTTTGCGAGTGATCTGGCTAGAAACCATCCTGCTGTATGTGGGCTGATGTTTGATAAATGGTTCTGGTGTTGGCATTAAGATCCTTGTCTATTCTGACCAGAGAGCGGCCACCAGTCCCCATTACAGTTGTTTCTGGACACTTCCTGCCGCCTAAGGACTATGACCAATGAGGCTCTCCCGCACCATTCCTCAGGCGGATCAGTGGTGAAAATTAGCCCTACATGCACACTACTAAAATTTCCTAACAAGATTAGAATTCCTTATCCTCTGTGTAAGAGGCTTTTTTCCACAGCTGAGATACATTAACACACAATTTTATAATTTTCTGCCTGTTATACCTCAGTGTGAACTTCCATAATAAAGATCCCTTTTTGAGAACAGGAACAAATATGCTCAAATGAAGAGAAAGCTAAGCCATTATTCTGACTTCATTTTGAACGAGAACGTGGCAGAGTGTGGGTTTGAGGAAAGTTTTCAGCTGAAAAGCAGTTCATCCTCACATTTAGCTGCTTTGTGCAGTTCAACCTCACATTCAGCGGCTTTGTGCTTGAGAGGAGCCCGAATCCAGGCTTCTCCCCTGCAGCTTCTCACCGAGGTGGGCAATTAGAGCCACTTTCAATATTCTCGTCCAGGAACTGAGAACTAGTTTGTTTTCCTGAAACACTTACCTTTTCTAAGTAGGTGTAGCTCCATATTTTCCCATCAGCCCAGGTTCTTGAAATGATTTTCCCACTCTGGTCATACTCCATTTTTTCATTCCATGTACCTCTTTGAATAAAGGTCACCAATCCAGAAGGCGAATATGTGATGTTCACTTCATTATATCTGCTCACAGGAGACCACAGAACTGGTCGTCCCGTCTGGTCATAGAGGATTCGCAGGGTGAATTTCCGATGGTCATCATAGATCTTTCCTGTGCGAGTTATATGATCAAAATCTATGGAGAGCAGGTTTCTGTTATGGGCCTACAAAAAAAGAGATAGGAAGCACATTTTAAGCACCGCCACGGTGGCCCTTATCTAGTGCACTGACAATCTCGAAGCATTTCCTGATTCTCTGACAACAGGGTCACTCTCGCCTTTGAATTCCCTTGCTTCGTGTTCCTCAGATGATACTTATCTTTATTCTCCCACCAGATAGTACAATGTTGGAGGTTAGTGGCTATGTCTTCATTCCTGGCATGTGCTATATTCTTGACACATGGTCGTTGTTTTTTTCTTTCCCTTCACCGAAGCCTTAATGCCCTGACAAAATTCTCAATAATTATTTTATGTGAGTCGGATGCTTGTTTAGAAGTGGGGCTTCCTTCTTTCTTTTACCATGGAGTTGGCTCGTAGAGAGGGCTGAATTACTTATGTAATCAGAATTTTTTTAAAGGGATATAGTAGTCCCCTTTAATTTATACAGATTTCCTTATTTGGCATTTGTGGCTTGGGGCACGGAGTTACATGATCACAGCTATGATAGGGGAACTCAGGTGATACCCCAGTGACAGAACCCACTCAGAAATATTTCCATGAAGGCCAGCTTGTCAATGACAGCTGATGGTCAGCCCCCTTGGGTTCTCAAGGGAACGGGGTGCCACTAAGTAAGGTTAAAGCATGAATTAAATTTGGATGCGGGGCCCTGCCTTCTGGTGCAGTGGGTTAGGACACAGCAATGCAAGCTAGTCATAGCCGCTTCAGTGCGAGTTTGATCCCAGCCCCGGAGGTGACCCACATGGGGTGGCAGACTGCTCCTGTCCTGCCGGCTGCTCCCTGCAGCAGTGTATTTCAGTCCATCTGCCTGTTCTGCTCCCCACTCTGTCTCTGCTGAATCCTCTCACGGCCCCTGCACCTCTGGCCTCTACCCCAGTTCTGTATGCATAAATAAATAAATCTTCAAACAAATTTGGATGCTAAGTTTAGAAACAAGTAGTAGTTTGGCTTGCTTCTCGTTGCATCCTTGACTGCATTCCTTCTGTGAGCTTCACAACCGTGAAGTTGTCCTAGAAAGAGGCAACTTCAGGAACCTCAGCAAGGGGCCTCAAGAGAAAGCACTCAGTGGTGCACAATTGAGGAAATTCTGTTGGTCCCACAGAAAATAACTGCACAACTAAATATAAAAAGGTTTCAAAATTAGCAAAAAGGCAAACTGTATTGCGCTTTCAAAGCAACTAATGACTGGTTTTTGTCCTGCTCTTCAGTGTCAGTGTCTGGTTGTCTTGGCAGTAAGCTCTGCGCCAACTGGTGATCATAATACTAGCTGCAGACAGTCTGCAGAGTGGGAAGCTTCAAGGAGGGGTAGGCAGGGGTGGG
>NW_004567120.1:26291883-26357042 GCF_000260355.1 Condylura cristata
GGGGGAGGCAAGGCAGGGGCCGGGGGGCTTTTACAATTTAGTTGTTTTGTTTCTATTACAACTTTTTATTTGGAAAGAGTCTGACTCACAAGAAGTTGTAAAAATAGTACAGAGCCACTGTGTACTCTCCACCCAGCTTTCAAGGGACAGACTTTTAATTTGGGTGGAAGGATTGCAAGCACAAGTAGCAGAAAGCAAGGCCTGAATGAAAAAGGAGAGATTTAGAGAAGTGTAAGAAGCAGGGAGTCGTGGGCACACTGACTTAGCTGCATGTCTGAGTACCAGTCACTTCTGCCAGGGCCTTCGCTTTCTAATCTGTGAAATGGGAGCAAATTACCATTTTACACCAGAGAGTTGTGCTAGGAATAAAATGAGATTTCTTATACAGGTACCTAGTGAAATGGAAAAGCAACATTACTAATCATTATTTTTAGGCTATCATGGATGATTTCTTTTCTCACTTCAGTTAAGCATTTGCACAGGCCCAGGTTTTGGATTCCTAGGTGATGGTAGTTTGCTGAACCAGATTTCTGTCCGTAGGAACAATCAACATGACCCCAGAACAGAATTTTAACTAGCTGGCTAATGAGGTAAGAGCTAAAACACCAACCCTAGGGTTTGACTACATTAATCATAGTTGGACTAAACTGATTCACAAGTTATTCATCTAGACTTTATGTTCATTTTAAACTATCGTGGTCAAGGATTCCTTTAAATATCTGGAATTTATGCGCTGCATCTCCAGAAAAAAAAAAGTGCACCTGCCTATGCATGAATATTTTCAATAAAATCTCAAGGGAGCCCTGAAACCCAAACATGAAACCTCTTGGGGTCTCAGAAGTCCAGCTTCAAGATGCTGGTGCAGTTTTAAAAAGTGTTATTTTTTTAGATGGTGAAATATTCTATCAGTTCCAGGTGTATGACATAAGGACCTGATATTTGTAGATACTGCAAAATCATTA
The DNA here is from genome assembly GCF_000260355.1 of Condylura cristata. Lineage (NCBI taxonomy): Eukaryota > Metazoa > Chordata > Mammalia > Eulipotyphla > Talpidae > Condylura > Condylura cristata. Next base: position 26,292,846 of record NW_004567120.1, read on the forward strand.
CCACCATCAGCCTAGTGGACATCTGTCACTGTCTGTAGTTATAATCTCTTTCTTGTGATGAGCACTTGTAAGATCTCTCTCAGCAACTTCCAAATATACAGCATTATTAACTGTAGGCACCATGCTGTACTTTACATTCTTGGACTCATTTATTTTAAAACTAGACGTTTGACCACCTTTGCCCATTTTTTTCCACATCCACCTCCCCCAACCCCCCCTCCCACTTTTATCAACCAGCAATTTTTTTTCTAGATTTTTTATTTTCAGATTCCACATATAAGTGAGAGGCAGAAAGTTTTTATCTTAATGGCCTTGATAACTGTAAAGTCAACATTCTCATTTCAGATTCTGGTATTCCCTTGCTAACTTTGCTTCTTAAAATAACCTCCTCAATACTCACCCCCTCCTTGATGAATGGATATTTTTTCATTGCATAAAAACTGGAAAATATAGAAATATATCAACAAAATAGCTACCTGTAAGCTTACCCTCCAACTTAAACCATTACTAATACATCGCTTCATTTCCTTCCATTTATCCCACATTTTTGTATAATCTATGTCCATACATGTAAAGACAGACTATAATTAGGATTGCACTTAATGTTTTTTGTTTTATTTTTTCAGCCAATGCTTTATCTTTGGCATTCCTCATGTTATTAAATATTCTCCAAAAATGATCTTAATGGTTGCATAACATCTTCCTATATGATAAGAATTTATCCTTTCTCCTATTGTTGGAACTTAAAGTTTTTATTTTCCATTTTTCCTTGCATATCTCATATTTTGTTAAAGTTTTACAAATTGATATTTCCTTAATACAGATTGCTGGGCCAAAGACAAGAACATATTAAAGACTCCTGATACAGCTTGAGATTTTACTTTATAGTATGCCAAGGTTGTACATATTTATTCTTCCATGAACCAGTAGTGGAAAAGCCTATCTCATTTCATCCTTCCTGATATTGAGTCTTATCATTGTTGGTGATTTTCTTTTTTCAGGAGGAGAGTGGGGAGGTGGTATGTTACTGTGGTTTAAATTTGCTTTTACTACTAGTGACCTTGAATCCTAAACCTCCACTGGCCACATGTATGTCTTTGATGAGCTATCTACTGAAGACATTTGCCCATTTCTGTTGGGGTGTGACCCCTTTTTTAAAAACTTCTTTTGGTTTCAGTTTCTTCATCTGTCATATGCTAACGGTATTTGCCCTTGATTTTGAGCTTCTGTAAAAACAAAACCAAACTTATCAAAGGTGTCATGCTATGAATTTCACCCATAAGACTAGTTAGCTACTCCAGTGATTTGGGGAGGAAGTACTATTAGTTGCCAGGGTAGGCTGAATTTTAGAAAAGAAAGTCATGGACTGGGAATCATGACTTTTGAAACCATCTGTAGCCACTGTGTGTGGTGTTGTAGGGAATAAATACAAATTAACCTGCTGCTATCATCTAAAAGGTGATTGAGAAGCACATATTTTCTGTCTTTTGATATGCAGGGCTTGGAAACCTATATGAAACCAGGTGTCTTTCTTCAACTACCTTTCCTGTGGTTTTATAGGCACATATCTCCAACGGTAATACTGTTCATTTACAATAGCTGTAAAATGTCCATGTACTCCCAGAGATGGTTGTAACTGTTACAATTTATGTTATAATGATAGTTAAAGAGCCAAAGTAACAAGTGATTTCCAGTTCAACTAAATTTGTGGTTTTATTTGTCTGATAGATTAAGTTTACTACTCAAGAGCACATTTCTTAATAAAGTCATTACAGCAACACAAGCAGGATCCCTGTTAAAGCAAGCAGAGGAAAACTCTGCTTACTGTTCTTTCCCTGCCTGTCAAAACTTCTGCCACTATGCCTCGCTGTTTCTGGATAACGCATGCTGATCTAAGGATGTTGCTGAAACACCAGTTTCAAAGTCAGGTTTGGAAGGTCGTGTAAAATTTGGCTAAGAGTTGAAAGGGGACAGAGGAGTTTACAATGATAGAGTCCCTTTGAGTCTCCTGTGTAAACTACATGTGACTCCTGAAGCCATCTGTAACCATGCCATGTGGTGTTGGAGGGCGTTGGGAAGGAGGGTGCTTTTTCAGGCTCTCTCACTCAAGTTTTTAGGTGCTATGTGTCTCCAGCCTCTATGGCAGGAATCAGGCCAGGGTGAATACCTCTGACCCCGGGGTCATGGTCGGTTGGGGAAGCACCACATTCCCACAAAACAGTTGTTTGCCTGCAAGACAATAAAAAAACAACCTGTATCTAAGCGTGGCCATCAATCCTTATCTCTATGTTTCCTCCAGTCTCTACCAGTCCTTAGCCCAGAGAACGAAAATTTGGAGATAACCCCAAGTTCAAGAAAGGTCTCCTTGGACAGGTAGCACATTGAAAGACCTAGGCATCTGATGAGCTGCATATTGTGGTAAGAAAGTAGGACTTGGCTTTGTTTTTTCAATTGGGGAAGAAGTATCTGTGATTTGACTTATCCTTTGGTTTCCCTTAATAATTTTCTAGCTTCACTAAGGAGAAGTCAGGAGAAGGGCTTGTTTTTTGTTCATACGTGGGCCAGAGAGGAAAGATGGAAGAGTGTGCCCTAGGAACCACGGGTGCAGCTGCCAGCAAAAATCAACGTGCCCGCAAAATGCCAAGAGGAATTTTCCTTTGCCTCTCTTCAGGCTTTCCTTGCTCTTTCCTAAGACTGAACTGCTTAGCAGAAGGTCCTTTCAGCCTTTCCAATTTGACACTCATTCCAATCTTATGGTTAGTAAGCTACAGGTTGGATGAAGATATATTAGGTTGATTGATAAGCAACTGCTGCTATTTGGCTGTTTCTGGCCTGCAGAAATGGGCAATTTGCTATTGGTCAGCCAAACACACACACACATGCACAGTGCTGAAGAATCTACAATCATGGCAGTTAATTTTCTTTTTTCGACAAGGAGAAGGCTGAATTTTCAAGGATGTGGTCTAGCATTTCCACTCACAATGCAACTGAGATTCTTGTTTAGTTTTTGCTGAAGAAGTTAGAAGGTGAATAAGCAAGATGGGCCAAGTAACCACATCACAGGTTGGGAGATGCACAGCATTTAGTTTCCATGAAGCTATGAGAACAGATAGAAGAGTCACAGTCTATTTTAAATTAATATGTGCGACTCTCCTCTTATTGGTCTCAAGATAATTACTGCTTGATTTTTAGAAGTCAATCAATACCATTCTACAAATTTTATTTTTTATTGATGTTGCTAGGCTGGCAATCAAAGCCTACTTGGCCTTGATTTTGTTTCACACAGTTGCTCACGAATGAATAGGGCGAGGATTCGGCATTAGCTCCATCTGGAATTCCATTTTACGTTCTTGTTGTTTTACTTCCAAAACACTCTTTTCCTTACCAGCCCACAAAAATCTTGGTGCCACAGGAATCTCAGCACATGGGCTATTGAGCTGGAACACCTGGATTCAAATCCTGTTACCAGTGACTAGTTGTGTGACCTCTCTGTGCCTCGGTTTCTGCATCTGTTAAATGAGGATAATTACAGAACCCACCTGATTAGGTCTTAGGGGCTGTAAATAAATTACTAGATGGTGATGCACCTACTGAGACCACAGTGAATGCCAGCAGCTGCAGTTATGATTAATGGTAAAAATACTACAGTAATGGAGGTTGCACAGCTCATAATCCCCCACTTTATAGATGGTTAAATGGCACAAAATTGTGGACACATTAGCTCTTCCTCCAAATCTTTCTCACCTGATTTCTTTTTTCTTTCTTTCTTTTTTTTTTTTTTTAAAGATTTATTTATTTATTTGTGCATACAGAACTGGGGTACAGGCCAGAGGCTCAGGGGCGGTGAGAGGATTCACCAGAGACAGAGTGGGGAACAGAACAGGCAGATCGACGAAGTACACTGCTGAGGGGAGCAGCGGGCGGGTCAGGAGAGGTCTGCCACGCCATGTGGTCACCTCCGGGGCAAGGGGGAATTGAACTCATGAGGAAGTGGCTTTAGATTCTCAGTGCTGTGCTTTAACCCACTGTGCCACCAGGGAGGGCCTCTTTCTTTTTCTTAAGATTTATTTATGCAGATAAGAGTTGGGGTACAGGCCAGAGATGTGGGGGAGGTGAGAGGATTCACCAGAGATAGAGTGGGGAGCAGAACAGGCAGATGGACTGAAATACACTGCTGAGGGGAGCAGCAGGAGGGTCAGGAGAGGTCTGCCATGCCATGTGGGTCACCTCCCTGGCCACGATGGAACGCAGGCCAAAGTGGCGGCCACCGAGACTTTAACTTCCACACCACCAGGAAGGCCCTTCTCACCTGATTTCTGCCACACGATTTAACAAGGACACTTTTTGCACTATATTAATTTGTTCTTGTTCAAATACTTTCCACTAGGTGAATTCATCTGTGTCACCATACAACAGATATTTAAATTTTTTGTACCAAAGCATCACTGCTTACATACATGTGAAAGTGTGTGAAATGATACTTTCTTTTTATTTAGCTTTTATTTAATCTCAGGATTAACAAACACAGAAACTTCTATGAATGGAAGACCCCAAGACTCCTCTGACCCAAAGGATCAACTGCCTGCTGTCCACGATGCCTGAAAACTTGTTTTGTGCAAGTGACTCCTTAGGGGTAGACCCACTGTTACTTGGGCTGAAAGCAGATCTAGTCTTCAAGTAGATTAATCCAGCTGCAAACAGACTGGATTTTTGATTGTTTGCTAATATTTTTTAGTTTACTTTTAATGAAGTACTATTTTTCCTTACATCATTCATTTGTGCACAGTATTTGATTTCTCCCCCCATGTTGTCCCATAATGCACCAGCACGATGGTACCCATGACCCATCACCTTGGCCCCTGTGCTCTTTCCTCCCCTGCCTTGACTCCTCCCTGCCTCCTTCCTTGCTGTGTTCCTCACTCTATGGTCAGGGCAATCAGATTTTTTATCTAAATGTTAACAAGAGCAAGTCCTTGTAGCAAACCTGGGGAGAGTACCTGAGACCTTTTAGCATCATCTTACACATGCCTGTTGTATTCCTTCCTCACTACTCTTCCTATTACTCTTCTCCACATACCTCTTAATTTCCAGTAGAAAGTATCTTTCATTTCTTCTCCAAAAAAAACTTTGCCCATATTCTATTTTATTTTTTAAAGATTTAGTGGGAAGCAAATGGGAACCCCAGCTCTGAGCAGCCTGAGTGCCCTGTGAGAGAATGAATGGAGAGGGGTGCAGGGACCTTCCTGGCTGCCTCCAGGGTTCCCCATTCTTTGTGTTTGGACCCTGTCTTTCGGCCAGACTTGTCTCCCCTTTCAGAACACTGAGCACGTATGAACATTTTCATGCTGTACTTCAAAAACAACCTTCCTCCTTCTCAGTTATCTTCCAGGAGAGAGAGAAAAAATCAATTGTGAGGGTTTTAGATTAGTCTTTGCTTCATTTTGCTTGTAAACACGTCATAATCATCTTACTTGATTTTATGACTTTGGTTTGAAGTGCTCAGCTTCCTGGATTTTTTTTTTTTTATTATTAGAGGAGGCTGCATTTGTGGGGTTTTGCTGTAGCCTCGCATGTCTGTCTATTAAATCTTGTAAAGAGGTCTGGGACCCAATACTGGGATAAGTCTCATGTAGCAGTATCATCACCCATGGACACAGCAAGGTGCAATCTGGATGCAGTTCCCAGACCAGTTGGCTTTTGGTGAATGTCCAATTCTTTTACAGCGGCCTCCGTTATCTGCACTCTAATTTCTCTTTTGTCCAGGGAAATATATTTATGGGGACAGATTGATGCAGCAGATGAGAAGATACATGGACTGGATGTAAAAGTACTTTGCAAGGGTGATTCAAACACAACTCAGGTTGGGGGAAATGGATTTTTTAAATAAATGAAATTTCAGGATGTTAATATGATTTATTTCACTTAATGGAGCTGGTGCAGGATGGCCCAGAGGTAACAAGTCCCTTGCTTGGTCAGGCTGAGCAGGAAATCATGATTCCCCGCAGTTTGCCTCCCTCGTTTTGAAGGGGAACCTGATTTTGTATGGAAAAAAAAAATTACCCATCAGTGGAGAAAAGCAACTCTTGCTGCTTTATCTCCAAAAGAGGTCCAGCCCTTTCTTAGATTTTCTTCCCAGCTAGAAGGTCTGAGGTGGGTAGGTAGGTAGCTTTTTGTAACTTCCGTCTTACCAAATGGGCCTTTAAATGAACCTGTCACTTTGCACCTGAGCAATTTGTATTTTATGACCTGCTTCCCAAGCACATTTGCAAGTTACCAACATCCCTTCGTGTGGCTTTTCATAGAGGAGCCCTCGTTCACAGCACAGTAGGGATTGCTATATCATGTGACTGTCAGGACCAAGAGTTCTGTCTCAAGCACACTGGTCCCATCCCACCCCCCGCCGCCCCTTGCTCTGGCACGGGTATGGCAGCTCGACCAGGAGCGGCAGACGATTCAGGCCAAGGTCCTGTGGTACTTGAGGGGGTTAGAGAGTTTTAATTTTTACAAGTATGCTTACAAATGGTCACCACCTTTCTGGCCCAGGAAGTAAGTTACATTCTAAGCTGGCCTCCAAAAAGCTACTAGAGGTGAAAGGGAACTATCTCTGAAATAATCAAATCAGTAGGGAAAGAGACGTTGCTTTGTGGAAATTGGATTCATTCCTCCCCTTTTGGAAGCGTATTCTCTTAAATCAAATACAGGTAAGCTGGAGAAACCAAGGCAGTAGTAGAAACAAAAATGCCTAGGGGTGGCGAGAGGAGGTGAGAATTAACAAGTCAATCTGCCTCGCTCCCCCTCTTGTCTCTTCCACACTTTCCCTGTCTGGAGTCCAGCCAGTTGTCCTGTGCCATCCATCCTGGACTGGCCAGTACATTAGAGTCGATTATTTGTCTCTTTTTGTCAGCATTGAAATGAGGAGTCAGGGCCTGCCAAGGTAGCTCCTCTGAGTGGGGCGATGATTTATAGATTAATTATTGTAAGGAGCAAGACAGCACAGCATGATGGAGAGGGAACAGTGCTGTGCTAAGCGGCGACCTGCATCTTAGCACTGGCTCTGATCCTTGGTAACTTTGACTTTCGACACATCACTTAACCTCTCTGGGTCTTAGTCTCCTTTTCTGTAAATTGGGAATAACAGTTGATGTTTGTGGTGCTCAAATAAAGTCCTGGCTATGAAAGCATTTTGCTAACTCTTAAGGCCCTGAGCACATATAAAGGAGGGTTACAGTTGTTAGATTTCTGGGGCCCTACAGAGTAACACCACTTAGCCAAACAGGGGCTCCATTCTCCAGGCCAGGACCTCCAGGAGTACTCTAGAAGTCATGTGGAGGAGAAGGCCCCGACTTGGCCACCCTTAGACGCCATGCCACAAGCCCTCCTGACCTGGAAGACATCAGTTATAAGGAGCAGTAAGGAAATACCACTTCACTCTACTCTTAAAGCTGAACAGTCCCTCCATGTTTTATGCCCATAAGCTTCGTAACGTTAAGAACAATGTGGGATAATACAGTGGGAACAATAAGTTGCAGTAGTCTAGGTATACGGTGGGGAGAAAACATGGCGGTTATCTTAGTAAGTGGAAAATCTCAAGGTCACATAGTGTGATTTGGTTCATACTGCTTCTCTGAGGCTCTACGCTGGAGGAGGCACTAACAGGTCACTTCTTTGATGTAACTTTCTGTGGTGGTGAATCCACGAGGTTGCTAAGGTGCCTGAAGATTATTTTTTCTTTTCTCTAGTGTACCTTTATTTCACAGGTGAAGAAAATCATGGCATTTCTTAAACCACTTGTGAAACTAGATAGCAAGGCCAGGTTATGTAACTTTGCCATCTGGGGGTTCTGCCCAGGAGATCCCATTTCTAGAACTCTGAAAGAAATCCTCACTTGCTACCTACACAGAGAGGCTCGACTGTGTGGACTGGTTTCACTTGTCCATCCAGAGGCATAAGTGGTAAATGCCCCGTTAGAGACCAGTCAGGATAGTCAGACATACAAACTGACTTGTGAGAGTAGACAGACAACTTCAGTGGCTAGTACAAAGAAGACGCACTGCAGTTTGTGTCTATGTGTCCCTGGCAGACACGGTTGTCGTTTGTTTTGTGCTCCCTGAGCTGCAGGACAGCTGTAACCTCGTCTTGCTAGAGTTGGGTAGTGGGCCGTTGTTGCTCTTCTGCAGCCTAAAGGTTACCCATTATTACTGTGGGTGAATTTTTACTGTGAGTGAAGACAGTGCAAGCATCCCGGGTATTGCAGGCGTGACACAGGTGCTCAAAGTAGGCTTGGCCCCGATAGTGAGTGATTGCTTCCCTCAGGCTGGCAGTTGCTCTGGGGCTACTACTGAATGTCGCTATATTTGGAAAGTTGGTCACATCATCCTAACACTGGTTGATGTTGAAGCAGGGACAGGCAGACAGAGTGCTGAGGTATTTGTAGGCTTTGTGTGCTATAGAAAGGCAATTTTGACTGCCAGGCCTCTGGTGAACTGTGATGAACTGCGCTTGGTCAGGACTTGAACATCCCCCACATATTTCATTTCCCTTAGGTGGCTGTCTCTGAGCACCTCTCGCCCAGTCTCAGGACTAACCCTTCTCACTCCTGGCCCTTGGCATGCTGTTATGGTAATGACATCATTCAGTGCTTTTGCCTTTGCCCAAAGGTTGCCTTATGTCTCATGTCCTTCTGTGTGTCTGCCCGTGAATATAAAATATGAACTCCTGCAAAGCAGACACTCAGGTTAACTGGCGGACCTGACAGCCATCTCCCTGGCAAGCCGTGAAGGGTTCTGGAAGGCCTCCTGACTAAACACATTTCTCCATCTAGACTTTCTTGGTGCCTGAAATTGCTACTATTAGAGCACTTTAGCTGGCTAATGACAAAGAAAGCTCCTATTAGAAGGTTCATTTAAGGATACTGAACCATTATCAGCCATTAGCACCCTCTCTAGAATTAGTATATCATCTAAGCTAGTCAGTCACCTAGAAAAGCTGTAGAGAAATGGGACATTGGATTAAGGAGGTGCTGCAGTTTTCAAAAAGAAAACAAGAGGTCAAACCTTACCCTCAGCCTCCTCTCAAAAGCCGAAATGTTGCCTTTGTTTTGTTCCTTCCGTTGCCGCCACTCAATGAGGTTGGCGTTGTGCTCTCCTGGCAGTGAGATGTTGCATTTGCCCAGAGTGGGGTTGACCGCCCCGGCCAGGATGTGGGGCTCCGAGCTCAGGCTGATCTCCATGCCGCTGGCAAAGGTGACGCGCAGGGAGCCGTCCGGACTCACCCGATAGGTACTCTGGGTATTTTCTGTAGATAGAGAAGCAAAGCAGGAAGAGGGGAGGAAATGCAGGGGAAGCGGGGGAGAAATGCAGTTAGCTTTAGGAGGCAAGTTTGGGGAGGCGCGAGCTGGCCCCAACTGCTTCTGGGCTAGAGCACTAGTCTGAGGCCAGACATGCTCCTCCATGTGGGCCTTGTTATTTTCACAGCTGGGGTAGCTTGCTTCTTGGATAAAAGACTCCTGTCAATTACTGCAGGCTGTTGTTTTTTTCATTTTGAAAGAATTCCCTCACAAACCCCCTTTCTGACTTCTTGCATTGCCTCCACAGTTTGCTACGAGAAGAGTATGAAATTCCACACAGCATCCTCACTGCCTGGGGATACCAGCACCGTTGCTGAACCCCAAAAAACAGCAACACTGACGAAAGAGGTGGCCACTGCTCCTCTTGGACAGTTGTGTGTCTGGCCTCACAGCCTGACAGCTAATGTGTACTTAACGACCCGCAGAGCCAAACAGTTTCTCTGTTTCCCCTCTAGCCTCCACAGTTTTCCTTCCAAACCCAGCCTACCTACTTACCTACTTACTTTCCTCTTTCTCCTTCTTCTCTCTTGTTCTTACTCCCCACCTGTCCATCTTTCTCATCCCGCCCCTTCATTTTTCTTCTGTTCTTCTTTCCTTTCCTCTCTTTGAATAGAATGAACTTTTTAAATGTACTTATTTTCCTTCTGTTCAGTTAGAATGCTAATTTCAGGTGGGGCCAGGCTCCATTCTTTAGCAGAACCGAATCAGGGCCTCAGGGAGCTTTCTAAACAGCTGGGTGATGGGAAATGACTGAGCGGTCTCGGTAGGGACAGGGGCATTGAGTTCCCCGAGATGTGGCCTGAGGTCACTTTGTGAATTTGTGAAGGGTGTGAGGTTTCGGCCCCCATAGCTAGAAACAGAGAGAAGCCATTTTCTCAAAGTGAATGCAACTGTTAACCAGGTGAAGAGGTTTGACCGTAGAAGCTAAGATGGGTCTTGTCAGGGGCATTTGGCGATACTCTTACCTTGTTTTAAAATATATATGGTACTAGTTGCTGTCAAGTTGGTTGACATAAGGACATTTTCACGGTTGGAAGTGTCTAGCTCCACTTTTGTCAGCTTCTCCAGGTCACTGTGGAAACTGCTGACCTCTCCAGTGGGAAATGTTGCATTGGTCAGATGTCCCTCGGGGTCATACCTGAGGAATGTAACACATCCCAACTTTGAAGTCTCTTGGCAGTGATAACAGGCCTTTGCAAAATAAAAATCACTTGGCAGCTAATACAGTTTAACTTTGAGTGATAACAAGTATTATTAACCTTGTTCAATAAGAAGAAAAAGGTCAGAGAGATGATTAATCAAACAAAGGTATTTTTTTGCAGCTTCTGAATTCTTGATGACTTCCTTGAGCTGTGCTGTTTTACAGAAAAAATATATCTGGTAATGAATCACCAGGGTGGAAAGCTGATTTATGAATCATGTCCTGCTGTGTGCAATGTTGCAAGGAGGCCTCCCTTTGCAATTCGGCTCGCAACCATTAGATGTGCTGGGTCATGAAAACCAGCAGAGGGTGCTGTTGGCAAAGCAGAGGAGGCCCCAGTGGCTGCTGAAGACAGAGCAGGCCAATAAACTGACTTGGTATTGTGATAGGAAAATTATATTTGCTGCTGTTTAAGTTGCCAAATTTGAAATGAATGAATCATTCTTCCAACAAAATGAACAAGCACAGAGGATAATGGAAACATGTTCATTAAAACATTCTGGAACCCCCTGATCTCAGTGTCACTTAATTTTTTAATCTTTTAGAGTATAGTACATAATGTGTTGTAATTTGCCTATATGAGTCAGAGACAAAAAAAATAATTACCTGGGATAATAGGCAATAACCTATATCTAAAAATACAGTCTAGTGAGTTTACTTTTTTAAAAAAATTCAGAATTATTGGCAATCTCACTGTCCTCCAAATGGAAACTGCTTCCCTGAAGGCTTCTGATGTGGAGCTGTTCTTTTATTGCCAATAGAACCATGAAAAATAAACACTTCATTAAAAGTAAAGACATGCACTTGGAAACCCATTACTGTTTTCTTTTCAAGTTGCAAATTACAAAATATTTAAGCACTTTTATTTGCTTTTAAAATGTTAAACAATTATATTCTTTTTACCCAAAGTGAGCAGGATACAGCCTGGACCCAGTGGCAGAGTCTGGCTCTAGTGCCCCCTTCTGTAACAATTATGCAAAATGGCACAGTGATTCAGTGTTAATCCACTAGGTATTAACGAACTCAGCCTGGACAGTTGCTCAAATTTTAAAACCTAGACCAGCCATTGGTAAGCTTGGGGAAGGGGCTGGACCTTATTGGATAGGAGAACCACACACGAGGCTATGCACAATGCCAACTCAAGTTCAGTTCTGTGTGACCTTGAATGTGCACGTGTGTGAAAGCACACTTGCTAGCCATTAAAAGAGTTGCACATGTTGGGGCCCTCCCTGGTGGCGCAGCGGGTTAAAGCACTGCACTAAGAAGCTTAAGCATGAGTTCGATCCCCGGAGGTGTCCACATGGCGTGGCAGACCACTCCTGACCCGCCCGCTGCTCCCCTCAGCAGTGTACTTTGTCGATCTGCCTGTTCTGCTCCCCGCTCTGTCCCTGGTGAATCCTCTCACCCTCCGCATCTCTGGCCTGTACCCCAGTTCTGTACGAATAAATAAATAAATCTTAAAAAAAATCACTATAAAAAAAAGAGTTGCACATGCAAGTAAAAATAATCAAATAGGTCATTTGCCACCCTAGATAGGCCAAACCATGATTGTTGCCTTGGATGCATACTTGTTTGAAGGGAGTTCAATCCAAATGATTTATGGCATGTTGTATTTGATGCAGCTATATCCTCTTCATCAAGGAAAGGCTGAAAGGTGCCTTCAGTGAGGGAGGCAATAGTGTCCCCACACTAATTCAGGTAGAATTTCCCACATTCCTGCCCAGTCACTGGGTAGCTACAAAATGACATTGCTTGATTTTCTGTGCCTGTGTGGGCATACTTATTTAAAGTATCCATTTGACATTAACTTTATCATAAAGAAAGCACTGAGCTCCCAACCTACTTTTGCATCCCAGCTCTGCTATAGTCACCATCAAAGTCATCATATCTTTGGTGGCATTAGCAAAACAGTCTAGAAGCTTACCCAGAACATTAGAAGACTTTTCCAACTTGTTAGTGGATGATGTGGGTGGGGTTTTTTTCGGGGAAAGGGCCAGGTGGTAACTGAAATGGAGTGGGAGATATGCTAAGTCCAGAAACAAAGAGAATGCAGAAGACCAAAGATCAAGAGATTGTGCAAATGCACAGTCTCCATTGAGCGGAGGGCTTCCCACCCAGGGCAAAGGCCTGAGGAACTGTCAGCTCAGTGGGGGGGGAGGGGGCACGGTGACAGAGATGACACAGCCTTGGTCGGGGCTTTTTCTGTTTAGTGGAGCAGAAGTCTTGGGTGTGCAATCATTTACATAGCCCTTGAAAAAAGCACACAGGCCCACCTCTGTTCCATGGGGTCATTTCCAAAGGAAGACAGCTGGAAGGTGAACTCATCAGTGGGTAATTTCCCCAACTTTGGAAAGATTGCTCAAAAGTAGATATGAAATAAAGGGAGACTTTGATTTCCTACAGCTTGCTTGAATTCTTTTATTTCTCCCTCCATCACAGGGGACTGCATGTTTCCAGGATGAGTATCTAAGAAACAAGTTTAATCAAAATCTCTTATGCTGTGTGTTTCCTTTGGGGGGCTGTGTCCTTTGGCGCAGGGAGTATAAGCCAATATTCCACAACTGGTCTCATCCCCTCAGGCTGCGACATGGTAGCCACCTCTTTCATTCCCCACATGGGGCTGAGCAGTCGCTTCACAGGCCTGCACATTCTGGCTGGAGAGCCACGGCTCCGGTAGGGACTGTTGCCATCATACTTATCTGAAGTGGTTTTGGGAAGAGGAGATTCACTACCACACTGTCCCTGTTCTGACTTAACAGAGTTCCGCTGGGCACAAGGTCGCACAAGCTTCCCTGTGCAGCTGGGAAGCTTTTGTGAAGGAAATGTGAATTCTTGTCCTTGAGGACCATATGATTTAGCTGGGGAGGTGATAGCTATACATTATTAAAAATATATTTGTCCTGATATTTCCTCATAAGGGATAGTCTGCCTTTTCCCTTGAGGACAATTTAAGCCATAGCTAAACCATGAGGAAAAAGTAGAAGGTCCTCCACACTTGCTTTTGAGAATACATTAAGGATTATAGAAGGAAAATTCAGTACTCATTTAAAAAAGGAAACATCCTCTTTAACCTCTCATGCTAGCAACCTGACCAACTTACTAAACATTCTTTTGGAAAAACTAGATTCTCCATTCCTCACCAGTGACTTCATTTGCTTTCCTGTGACTCAACTCCAAGTCTACAGTGCCCTTCCTTCTAGCTTCATTTGTGTTTCACTCATAGCACTCTTGTGTTAGGTACTAAGGATACAATGGATGCTGATGGAAATTCAGTCTTGGGGGTGGGCAGATAAGATATGCATACAAATCATTCCACTCCCAGAACATTGCCCTGTACCCCCTCCCCAAATATGGAGCTGGAGAGGTTCAGTGGTGGCAGACATCATGTCCAGCTGGACAGACAGAAGAGATGAAGGAAGAGAAGGAGGTGGTATTTGAATGCTGGAAGGTAGGTAGGGTCAGTCCCTTGATAGCTAGGGACTGCAGAGGTGGGGAAGACCTCCAAAGACAGCAATGACATAAACAAAAACACAGGTGGATGAAAGAACCAGATTTACTGGCAGTTCCTTGAGAAGGATAGTGAGAGATAAGGCTGGAGAGATGTTTAGGAGCCAGAGTCTGGGGCAACTGGGATACCAAGTTCTGTAAGAAAGCATATAGTCAGTAGACAATGGAGAGGCACAGAAAACTTTTTCAGGGGGATAATAGTATGTTTCAAGCAGCGCTTCGGTGGCAGCAAATCTTGGAAGCAGAATATGGAGCAGGAAGACCTGTTGGGAGATGACCACCTCAGCGTGTAAGAGAAGATGGTGGTTTCCCACCCTGATTCGATGTATTGTGCTTGCATTTCCTTGGGAATTATCTCGCTTACTAGGATGTAAACACTCAAATCTTTAGAAAGGGAGCACAGGGTCTCACTCGGTTCTTTATTTCCATGTCTGGCACAGAGTAGATATTCACTACACTTGCTCTTCTACCGAGTGAAACAGGATATCAGTGGAAATAGAAGGAACTGGGTGGACGTGAGCACCCGTGTGGCTAGAGAGCAGCAGGCCCATGGACCCTCAGCCGGGTGGCCAACACTGCTCACAGAGATGTCCTGTGCAGTGCAGCTAACCTTCCCTACTGGCATGTCATCCTTCTGTCCACTCCCTGCCTCCACTGTAGTTCTCCCAGCATGAACCAAGACAATTTAGCCACACATTCTTGATCCTTATCAAGGGCAGAAAGCGCCAGGTGCAGAAAGCAAACGGTGTTGAATCTCTGGCTCTGGAGACTTGATGCAACACTAGACAATTCTGTTTTTTTTTTTTTTACTTAATGGAAACCTGTCACATGCCTGGGGGCAGGTGACTGGATCAAATGGTGCCTTAATTCCTCCCTACTCTGAAATTCTAGAAGGCATTGGAATCATTTCGATGTATTTGGACTTTTTATCTACATAATCATTTCTGCATGGGAGTCACATCCTATGCCCCAGCAAATATCTCACCTAGAGACATGACTTGTTTACTTGCCCCCCGCCCACATCTAATCTCCTCAGGGAAGAGAGAGAATCCTTCATTAGTCACTTTCCATTAAACTGAGCATTAGTAAAACAGCATAGAAGCTACCTGGAACATTAGACGGCTTTTCCAACTTGTCAGTGGATGGTGTGTGTGTTTGGGGGGGGGTGGAGGGTGGGAGGGGTGGTAATTGAGATGGAGTGGGAGATGTGCTAAGTCCAGAAACAAAGAGAATGCAGAAGACCAAAGATCAAGAGATCGTGGAAACGCACAGTCTCAATCGAGCGGAGGGCTTCCCACCCAGGGCAAAGGCCCAAGGAACTGTCAGCTCAGTCCAGAGGGCCACGGTGACAGAGCTGACATGGTGGCCTCGGTCGGGGACCTTTTCAGTTTAGTGGAGCAGAAGTTCTTGCCAGGAAAATGCCTGGGGAATGAACAAGGGCTTCTTGGCAACTCCTGCAGCCGTGTGAGCAAAGAAGGCTGGCTTGCTGTGAGAGTCGCAGGGTTCCACCCAGGACCTCCATGACAGCAGGGGGCGACAGTAGCAAGCAGGCAACCCAGCCTCTCAGGCCAGAACCCCTGCCTGGTTCTCGAGGATTCCTGCCTCACCAAGCCCCTCGGTTAGCTTTCCCCCCTCACACTCAGGACACTGCAAAGCAGTCGAGTATCAAGTAGTACTTGGGGTGTGTAATTTTGATCTTGGATCAGGTCAAATGGAATCACGAAAATCGATGAATTATTGAAACTACCTCATACTGGACCCTCCCTGGTGGCACAATGAGGTAAAGCACAGCACTACAAGCTAGCCACAGCTGCTTCATCATGAATTTGATCCCTGCCCTGGAGGTGACCCACCTGGCGCAGCAGACCTCTCCTGACCTGCCTGCTGTTCTCCTCAGCAGTGTACTTCATCAGTCTGCCTGTTCTGCTCCCCAATCTGTCTCTGGTGGGTCCTCTCACTGCCCCTCTGGCCTGTATGCATAACTAAATATGTATTTACAAAATAATAATAAAAAAAACTACATCACACTGCACAACATGAGCCCTCACACCACCATGGCACAGAGACATTTTCAAATCCTATTCAGAGGGCCCAGAACAGGTCGGGCGGGGTGTTTGTCCTCTCCCTCATCACAGATAACTGTGAGCTGGATGGATTACTGGCTCAGTTACCTCTACATAGCAGTTCTCCATCCTGTCACATTGTGCTTCTGCTTTGGTTTCTCTTTCTCTGTCTCTCATCTCAGAACAGGATTTCTAGTTTCACCTTGGCAAACATTTTCTCCCCTTTGCTCACAGAAGGAAGACTCCTCTTAGAAAAATGCTCAAGTTTTTTTTTTAGGAGGGCCTCGTAGCAGTAGTGGGGTCAACTCTCCATTGACCCCAGCATGGCTCCAACCCCAACTATAAATGATATGTCTAATTCTGTGTTCCACATTTCAGAAGAACACGGAGAAACTCAGGAGTGTTCAGAATTGGCTAATGCATTGGAGGAGAAAACGAAGGAAGTCAGATTTTACACAGAGAAGACCACAGAAGAATTAGTTCCATTATGAAGGTTAAGAAACTGCTCTTTCGGGCCCTCCCTGGTGGCTCAGTGAATTAAACTACAGCACTAAGAAGCTAAAGCCACTTCAGCATGAGTTCCATCCTCTCCTTAGCTGCCCGCTGCTCCCCTTAGCAGTGTATTTCGTCAGTTGGCCTGTTCTGCTCTGCTCTGTCTCTGGTGAATCTTCTCACCACTCTTGTCCCTCTGGCCGGTACCCCAGTTCTGTATGCATAAATAAAATAAATCTGTAAAAAAGAAAGAAAGAAATTGCTCTTTCGGGCCTCCCTGGTGGCGCAATGGGTTAAAGCACAGCACTGGCCACAGCCACTTCAGTGCAAGTTCAATTTCCAGCCTGGAGGTGACCACATGGCGCGGCAGACCTCTCCTGGCCCGCCCGCTGCTCCCCTCAGCAGTGCTTCGTCGACCTGCCTGTTCTGTTCCCCGCTCAACTCTTGACTCAGTCACTAGCGATATGAAGGGGTAAGTCACTTCCTGATTTTGGGCCTCAGTTTCCTCATTGGCAAAGTGCTCTGGGTTTGGGCACCAGAGCTCCTCCTTAACTACACTCACTTTATGTGGATCTTATGCTTTCAATCAAGTCTAAAGTTCGGTGGCTGTCCAATTTGGATCTCCAAATTTCAAATCTCTAGGTTTCTCCCTCAATTCCAGACTCACACTTCCAATTGCCTACTTGATATTTTCTTGGATGTCTAACTAAACCGAGCACATCCCAAACGGAACTTCCAACCCCACCCAGTATAATGTAGTCCTTGCATCATCTTCCCCATATTGGCAAAAGGAAAGTCCAATATCCAGTTGCTCAGGCCAAAAACTTTGAAATTATCTTTAATCCCCTTTTCTCTGTACTCCAAATCCAGCATGTAAGTATTAGTAGCTTTACATGGAAAATATCTTTAGAATTTTACCATTTTTTTACTGCCCCAATTCCTTGGACTTAGCTAACAATATTTGCCTAAATTACAGCAAATGTCTTCCCTCGATCCACAAATAGATTTCCTGACTCCACCATATATTGTCTTCAGTAGGGAGTGACTCTTTAAAAATGGAAGTCAGGGCCCTCCCTGGTGGTGCAGCAGGTTAAAGTGCAGCACACCCAAGCTAGACACAGCCGCTTCAGCACCAGTTTGATCCCCAGCCAGGGGGTGACCCACATGGTACGGCAGACCTCTCCTGTCTGCCCACTGCTCCCCTCAGCAGTGTACTTCATCCATCTGCCTGTTCTGCTCCCCACTCTGTCTCTGGTAAATCCTCTCACCAACCCTGCACCTCTGGCCTGCACCCCAGTTCTATATGCATAAATAAGTCTTTCAAAAAAAAAAAAAACAAAAACAGAAGTCAGATGATGTCATCCTTATACTCAGAACTCGCTAGTGGTTCTACTTCTTACTCAGAGTAAAAGTTGAAGTCTTTACAGGGGACCATAGGTCCCTACATGAAGTAGGCCTGGTCATGACATTGGTTTTTCTCCCCATTTCTTACTCCATCGCGACTCCGGTCCCTGTGGCTACCTTTGCATCCCTTGAACTGCCCAGTATGCCCCCACAGCAGGGCCTCTGCACTTGCTATTTGAGGGTCCCGACGTGTTACCTTCCTACCGCCCGTCAGATGACCATATGGCTCATTGCCTCGCCTCCTATACGTTTTTACTCAAATGTCACCTCCTTAGTGAGGTCTTCCAGGCTGCTAAATCAGGAATTAAACACAAAACAAAACCCTTGTGCCTCTTCTCTGACCCCCCCACCCTGATTCTTTTCTCAGTAGAATGTATCACTGTCTGAAGTCCTGTGCATTCTACATGTGTCTCTCCAGTACCATGCGTGCTCTAGCAGGGTAGGAGTCTCCCGTGTTTTGCTCATGGCTAGCTCCCCAGTATCAGAACACTGCCTGGCACGTAGTAGGTGTGTAGCAAATAATTGGTGAATCAATAAATGAATGGTTGAGCTGGTTACTTTGTGTTTTTCATCTAATAGTATTGCGGTACAATTGACTTTTAATGTGTGCAGTGTGATGATTGGATAAATGAATAAGTGGTTGAATTGGTTATTTGGAAACTACTTACTACTTCAGCCATTTCCTGTTGCTCGACCAAGTTCATCCATTAGCTTTTGAAATAGTGGCCTAATTTCAGCTGCAGTGGATTTCATGTGAAATTTTTACAAAAGAAATCTCGTTAGAAACTTCATCTTAAGGGTAGTGTATTAAAATATGCATGCTCTTGAATCAGACTGTTGGGGAGTTTGAGTCCTAGACTTTTGTGTGAATCAGGACATGTGAATCGGGACAAGTCAACCATTCTGTGCTTCAGTTTCCTTACCTATAAAACATGCTATGTTGTCATTTGGGAGATTTAAAAAAGAATGTATGTAAATCACGTAGCTCAGACTTGGCATATAGTAAAGCTTCACTGAAGAGTGACTTATTACTCTTATTAAGATGTAAGACAAATTTTTCAAAAAACAGAGGAAGACTTGCAAGAGAAACAACTGAAAACATTTTTCTTAGTGAAACTGAAATAGCTGTCGAGCTCCTTTGTATAAGGGGCATTTCTTTGGGAAAGCATCCAAAATTTGAAGGCCAATTGTTTTGTCTCTTTCCTCAGGAGGCTTTTGTGGGACTGGATAGACTCTCTTCACATTCGCGACATCCTTATAGAGGGACCCCATCATTCTGCACTTCTCAATCCTTCTATTTGAATCCATTTCAGATGCTGCATTTGATTCCATGGGTTATGCTCCTGTATAAACTGGTGAAAAGTCCAGCAATCCCCCCACTGCTTTTTAAAGATCTTATTTATTTTTGCATAGAAGAACTGGGGTGTAGGCCAGAGATGCAGGGGGTGAGAGGATTCGCCAGAGACAGAGCGGGGAGCAGAACAGGCTGATCAACTGAAATATACTGCTGAGGGGAACGGTGGGTGAGACGGGAGAGGTCTGCTGCGCCATGTGGGTCACCTCCCTGGCCTGGGGTTGGACTCAGGGTGCAGTGATGACAGAGCTGACTTAACCCCTAGGCCACCAGGGAGGGCCTCAGCAATTCCCCTTGTGGGGAAGATGTTTGCCATCTGCTGGCAGACTAGCTTTCTCAATGTGTGGACTAGCAAACAAGATTGTGTGTGCTTTGCAAGGCAGGGACGATGGTCTCTGGTCCTGTGGCCCGCCTTCCAGCAGCTTGCTGTCACACACGCCTTGTGTTAATTCCCAGTTAAGCAGAGTGCTCACAGAACCAGTGTCAGAGGCCCAAAGGTGCTGGATGTGACTGTGCAGGCACACTGGCAAGGCCCCCGGCCTGCTCAGGAGTGGTTGGCTCCACAGCTCGCAGAAGCAGCCAGCAGACAGCAGCTTCTCCATGGTTGTGCATGTCTCACTTGCTTTCCAGGGGCCCACTTCTTATATTCTAACCTCTCTCTCCTCCCACAGCTGCTTACACAGAGCTGGGCTGGGCTGGGCTGGGCTGGGCTGGGTTGGGTACACACTCATTTATTCATTCATTAAACCTCACAGGGATCAATAAACACTTGTTAAACCACACTGCTGCTTTGCTGCCTTAGAACTATTTCTTAGTGTTGCTATTTAAATGAGAATTTACCTTGTTTCCAGCTCTGTGGTAAATTTCTTGAGTGCCTGGACTTCTACCTCATTCTTGTCTCCTGCAATGTTATACTTGATTCCTCATTCAGTCTATGTTTTTATTATTGTGGTCTACAGATCTGCCCTGGAGAAGCTGTTCTGAACCCTAGGATCTGGGCAAAATTTTCTCCTTGATTTTTTTTTTAAATGGTGGTTGTTAGGAGAAAATAGCATGCAGTACTTAGCAATTACTGAGGCAATTTCCCACTACAATATACTTTTAAACAAAACCTGTCAAAGCCGGTGTTGAAAATTAGAAACTCACTCATAAACAGTGGTCCATCCATTTTCATTACTCTTGGTGGCCAGCAGCCCCGTGTTTCCTGGATAGGTCATCAAGGCCAGATTATAGCCTTGAGCGGACACTCTTTTCAGGACCCCATTGCTGCTTATGGTCAGCCAGTACACTTGGCCACCAGGCACCACGAGCCACAGAGGCATACCGCCCGCGTCACGGCGAATGTGCACTGAGTTGCCGTTGCTGCTGGTAATGGCGCCCAAGTCTCCCTCGGCATTGTAGGTGAAATTATACACATAGTCCCTTGTTATCAAGTTCAAGGTGTGCAGGTGGGTTCCATTCACTGTGAACTGGTATAGTTCCTGATCAGCAGGTGAAGCAATCTCATAAAGATTCATGTCATTCAAGTGGGCTTGGTTCTTGCTAATGGTACGAATTCGAACATTGCCAAGATCAGCCACATAGAGGGTACCATCAGGTGCCACTGCTAAGGAGGAAGGAGCTTTCATCTTTGCATCTTTGGCGTAGCCACCATCACCTATGGAAGAAAGTCCGTGATTTTAATGATGTCAATTGATATAAGCATACCTTGCACAGAAAACACTGCATCAGGAATCATTTCAGGTGTTCGTCTTTCTATGATTTCACTCAAGTGTGGTATATAGAGAAATCAAAGAAATGAACAAACTAAATAGACTATTGGACCAAATTAGGCATTACCGGAGAGAAGGGGAAGGGTGGGTAAATGAAGTAAAAATAGGTTAATTGTACAATGAACGATACAATTGGACTTTTAATGGTGAGCTTGATGCAGTATATACAGAAGTTGAATTTTAATGACACACACCTGAAATTTGTATAATGTTAGAATGCAATGTAACTTCAATAAAATTCATTATACAAAGAATCATTTCTAAAGGACGCCCTGAATGCACCCCTTGACAGTTCTGAAACCCATTATTCAAAATTCTTGTCAGTACCACTGTAAATGAACAGTAAGAGGCAATTATCTCAGTTAACACCAATTTTGTGAAATCTTCAATCCTGCTGTTCAGTATCTATTCTATTGTTGAATACAAAAACAACAAATAATGACTGTCACACAAAATTGGGTTGGAAATCCATGAGACTTATGCCTGCTGAAGCTGGTAGGATCTACTTCAGGACTTTCCAATCCTACTGTGCCTGGAGGAAATTTCTTCTGTTAATTCCCACTGTCACATTGTCATAGTACGCTAAGTCTATAAGTGTAACAATGATTCAGAACATCAAACTTGATAACTGGAATAAACATTAGATTTGCCTTGAATGAAAGATATATATTAGCAAAATAACTATAAAATTAATTGTCCAGGAAAACATTGGAACTATTGATCTAAAGTCATATCGATCAAGTTGCTCGCTCTTGATTCCTCTGGCCCAAGGAAAGGCAAAGGTTAAGAGAAACATTTGGGACTGGATGAACAGTTTAATAGGACTGCACATAGCATGGAGGGATTTCCACGTCTCAGCAATAAATGTATCTATTGACATTTAGAGGAGTGTTTGCTATCTGGAATATCCACTCTGTCTTTTGGGGAAAAAGCTTTCTCTTTCTCCTGTTTCAATTGGTAGTAAAGGGCACTAATGATTATGATGAAAGTTTTAGAGTTGAAAAAAAAATGTAAGTAGCCGTCTGATGTTCCAAGAAACCGCCATTGTGGGGCCTAATGTTGCCCATGGATTCCCAAAGTAGTGTGTAGGTTTTAGATCCCATACGCTGAAACGCTGGAAACCAGGCACTCAGGACAAGGATTTTCCCCCCTTAGTTCAGTCTGTAAATATGGGATTTCCCTAACTATGCTTTTACCAAGGTACAAACAATATCTTGGTCATACATTTGCATTATGGTCTGAGCTTCTTAGCGTATCACCATTTTTATTACACTGGTCTAATCTCAGAACAGCAACATGTTATAATGGAAGTAGAGATGTCACCATTTAATACATGAATTGAGTCATGAAGAGGGCTGGGGGCTACAGGTGGAGTCAGTCGTAGAACAGTGCCCGAAACTATGCTCTCTGGCCCACACTATGTTGCTTTCTCTACTCGCTCATATCTAAGTTGACAAGTAACACTTTGGTTTTCTTTCTGAAACCTGCTTTTCTTTTGAAAACAGAGAGGGGGATCTGGTGAATTGCTAAAAAGGTCATACCTGAAAAACAGTCACAGTTGGGATCAATTTTGCAGTCACAGTCAGTGGGGGCACCGGCCATGATGGAAATCTCCCCATTGGTGGTAACTTGCTGAATGCGGTTTACTTTCCTCTCATCCGTTTCAGCTATGAAGAGCAGCCCACTGTGGGAGATGCTGATGGCCCTTGCCGACTCTAGAGTGGAGTGAATTGCCACCTTGCTGACCAGGAAATGATCGATTCCTGGCACCTGGCAGTGAATGGGGCGCCCTGCAATGATACGCACACGCCTGTTCTCAGAAATTTGCAGCACAATGTTGTTATCCAGGACATACAATGAATTGTCCATGGGATTGACTGCAAGGTCTGTTGGCCACTCTAATCGCACCTGAAAAAGGAACAGAACACACACCATTAGGTTACAATATCTTTCCAGAAGCAGTACTACCTTGAAAGGGAAAGTGGCTTATTTCCCCACCCCTGTCCCCCACTACCCTCATGAATTTCAGCAATGTGGTTTTCTGGCCAAGTTGGGAGGGACAGCTGATGAAATGTTCTGGTAAACATGTTTATCATTTATGCCATGTCCAACACAGTATAATTTTTTTTCCCCCAGTAATTCTAGAAAAATCCTCTGGAGCACTTTTTCAGTGTTGGTCTCTGGCCAGCAGCGCAGCATCATCTGGGAACGTGTTAGAAATGAACACTCTCAGGCCCCAGCCATGTCCTTTCGACTCAGAAACTATGGGGTAGGGCCCAGCCATCTGTGTTTTAACAAGGCTTCCTGGTGATCCTGATGCTCACTGAAGTTTGAGGACCACTGCTCTAGGGCTTCCCTGTTGCTATGCTACACAAATGTCCCCATTGTGACAGAAGAACAACATCATAGAGGATTCTAGGAAACAGAGTGCTGGAAAAACCAGAGTTTAACAGAAAAACCAGTCTTAACAATACTTTGGGACAGGATCTTCCTTAGCATGGGCCTGGCATCCATCCTGGGCAATACTCAGGTACTGTTGGTGGGTGATTCGGAAATGTGAGTTCTAGTGCACTGCTGACTTAGTTCACCCATCTCCCTTTTCTCAGCAAAGGAACAGGTGGCTTTGTTATTTCACCGGATATTTGCTGAGTACCCCCTTTGGGACCAGCCGTGTGCTAGGCTTTGGGAATCCAAAGAATACCACATCACTCCTCTGTTTTCAAATGACTCATGGTCTAGTAGAGCCTTTGGAGAAGCTGTCAGTCAATTACTCTTATTCTTACGAGAAGGAGGCAGCAGAGAGTCTGAGAGCACTTCATCAAGATTAGCAGTCAGAAGGCAGAGTATTCCCAGAGAAGGTGCTTCCTCAGCAAGGTCAGAGGTGACCACTTGGAGAGGAAAGGGGTGGAAATATTGGTTTTTTGGGGGAGGAGAAGAGCAGAGTTGAAGGCAAACCAGGTAGAGGGAATAGCATGGTAAAGGTCTAGAAGCTAGAGATGGTACGACCCATCCAGTCACTACAAACAACCGAGTGATGCTATTGTGGGCTGAACGTAAGGGAATGGTGAGCAGTGACAGTCAGGAAGTAGACAGTGGCCAGGTGTTAGGGACTGAACTGTCACCCCTAAATTCATACACTGAAGACCAAATTAATCTCTCTGGAACACAGACCAGGAAGTAGTCCATGATAGGCACAGAGAAAAAGGCCATAGGGAGACACAGTAAGAGGGTGGTCATCTGTATGAAGGAGAGAGGTCTGAGGAGAAACCTGCTGAGACCTTATTTTGAACTTCAAATCTTCAGAAATATGAGAAATGTTTCTTTTGCTAAAGCCACCAATCTGTGGTATTTTGTTTTTGTTTTGGTAGCCCTAGTACACTCATGTGCCAAGTAAAGGAGAGACATATAGGTCTGGTGTTATGTCGATGGTTGTGGGAAACCACAAAAGAGCTTCAAGAAGGGGTGAGACATAGTCACATTTGGGTGGCTGAGGGAATCACACTGGCTTCTGTTGAGACCGTATGGAGGAGGAGGTGAGATGGGAGGCACACCACTAATGAGGAGACTCCGCTGTGGGGCTCAGGTGAGGAGTGATGGTGGCCTGAGTTACAGTGGCAGCAGTGGGGATGAAGAGATAGATTTGAGACGAGGTAAGGTGTTAGATGCAAAGGTGCTAGCTTGTGTGTGTGTGTATTGTGTGTTTATGTGTGTGTGTGTGGGGGGGGTGTGTTGCTTTCTGTCAAGTCCAATGCAAGCCACTGGGGACATAGAGGTCAATCAAACATGGCTCTACTTTAGTTCCTTTCTGGGCACGGGAATTAGCCCAATGCCAGCTCTGACATCTCCTTGATAGAGACTATTTATCACTGAGCACTCGTCAGAGAACTATGTTACAGGCGCTCTCCACTCCACTATTCACCTTTGCTGTCCTTTATTCCTCTTCTTTTAGGATCAACAAGGGCAGAAAACTCTGTCCTATTGCTGGCCAAATATTAACAGTAATGTAGCTACTCTTCCTTTGGCCTTGAGTGAAAGCCCAAGGAAAGCTTTGTTTTTCTCATTGAATCAGAAAGTCTGAAAACAAAAAATGAATCGTGATTGTCATTCTGAGGCCTGCTATTTCCCTGGCTAGAAGAAGCCTGACCCTCAGTAATGAGGTGCATGAAGTCTGAGACAAGGCCCTCCCTCTACTTCTGTCTCTTAATGGGGGGCAACTGATGATGTAAAGAAGACAGAAGTTGCCTTTGACCTCCCCTCTTGCGCCTTTTGGGGCTCTTTGCCTCCTGTCTCTACGTGTCTGTCCCAGATGCCTGGCAACCTCATTCTGTCCCCATGTCTCTGTGTGCCCTCAACTTCCACCTAGGCTGGCCTTCTTTGGTCAGCACCATATGCCTCTGGGCAGCTAGGAATTTGAATGCTAATGGAGTATAAAGCTGAGCTTGTGTTATGCGTGTTCTACAGAGCCTCTCAGACTAGGCCATTGGATAAACATTAAACACCAGCCTTAACAGCTCCCAGAGCAGTTTTGCTGTGATGTGTTCCCCAGCATGTCTGTCTGAGGCCTTTGCATGTCAGTGCCCTGCTGGCGAGAGGGAGAGGGAGCACGGCTGTTGTGGAGGCCCTGCTCCTACTCTCATGTGACTCCACCGTGGCCCTCTAGCTACACATCACGCTCGCACAGAGCTCTCCGTCCACACTGGCCCTGTGGTGCACAGTCCCTCAGGAAATAAGCCGAGGCTGGCTGAGGAAGAGGAAATGAATTTATTTCAGTACAACACTCCTATTTTGATCAAGTCTGAAGTCAGTGACCCAGAAAAAACAAAGCTGGCAGAAATGACATTCTCATTATCCCCACTCTGAGAGCTGAGGCCGGGGCGGAGGTCAGGGACGACACACACCTGGCAGAAGCCTTAGAAGACGTGCTTTGGATTCTGTTCTCTGCTGTCAAGGCTGCCTCTGAGATAAAGGCTGCTAGTTGAAAGATAAGCTGTTAAATTCTCCAACTCATTCAACCTGATTTAAGCCAATACCATTGGTGTCATGTTTATTAGATTTAATACTGCCTCAAAAATACACCAGTCCTTGTATCTGTTTGTTTTCTTTTCCATCAAATAAGTCACCCTGTGGCAGTTTCCTGTGACTAAAGTGGCCTTTGTGCTTGAGAGACACTTTCTACATCAGCAACACAGAATCTCCTTAATTCCCATTTGATTTGGCTGGCTGAGTTGTCTATGAGAGTCACTCAGAGGAGAGATGCGCCTCTCTCGGCCTGCCTCTGCAGAGGCTGGGATTTTTCACCTTCCTTAGATCACCACTTCCTTTTGTAACCTTCTCATATTATGCACCCCTGTTTCCAGGTAGTTCTCAAGGAAGCTGTGCCTTAGACCCACACAATGGAGACACTGTATCTCTCACCAAGATGTTTCCATAAGCACAACCTAACACATATTGTAGAAGGGAGTCTTGAGCTGATTCTGGCAGTCAGGATTAAGTTCTACTCTTCCCCCAGGGACTCCAAAGTGATATGCTAATGAGATAGGGCTAAAGGTTTCCCCTGAGCCTGCTGGCTCTTGCCCAAGAGGTATTGGAGGAAAATAAACACTTTCTTTGGCAGGACAGAGTAGAAAAAGCAGTGAGGGAGCAGCAGTGAAGCTCTGAAGAATTTGCCTGGTGACCCAGCCTACGGGCAAACGATTTAGCCGAATTTGTGGTGGTTGCCCCACCTTGTAAAGACACATTAATTTGTTTAAAATGTCAAAATGTATTTTAGCTAAACTAGCATTAAAGGTCACTGGTGCAGCCGACAGCTAGGGGGGATGTATGGATTTCCCAGTCACCTTCCTTGAGAAACAGCCCTCAGCAGAAAGGAGCTCTCCCTGCGGCTGTCCAGCCTTCACAGCGCTATGTCTTCTTCTGCTAAATGAAAATTTGCCTTGAAGGAACTTGACTCTCCGGTCAGCCAGTCCCATGGTTGGTTTAAAGATCCAGCTAATTTTGAGCTAAGTAGCAGTTTGTAAAGCAGCACAATCCTTTAGGGGAAAATTCATTTGTAAAAGCAATATCTAAATATGAGTGCATGATTAGACTAAACTAGAAAACTTCTCAATTATAAGCTTAATTCCACACTGTAGACACAGATCATAATTTGTAAACTTGGGCTCTCTAATACTTTGAAGGCTGGCTCCTTTCTTTCTTCGATGTAATGCTAGCCAAATGGGGGAATGTGCACGGAGCCTCTGGTTTCCTCATATGTAACAAAGAGGTTAATAGTCATCTGTCAGCTTTTGGATTTACCATGTGGATTAAACGAGGAAGTGATAGGAGGCACTCAGCCCAGAGCCTGGACGAAGGACAGGATGGTGAGTGTGTTGATGCAAATAGTGTTCTCAGAGCCATAGACCTGAAGAGCTAGAAGGAGCCCAGTTCAGTTACCATTCAATGCTGTGCCCTTTTATCTGTTTTGCAGACTTTAATGTCCATATGGCCTCTACATGAATTTTGCCTTACTGCACTATTATTGACTTAATACTTTTCTTTAATTTGACCTATCTTTAAAATATAAATAGGTGCTGCCCTTGCTTTGAACCAGTCCTAATCAATAATATCCATAAAATGACAGGCCTACTCAGATGAACCTTCAATAAAAGTAACTACTGTTTATTGAGTTCTTCCCTATGTGTCAGGCTCTTTCTATGGATTCTTACTTTATATGCTTTAGAGCGATGACTTGAGAAAGAAACTATCAATATCCCCATTTTCAGGTATGTGTTCCTAGCCTCTGTGTGGAATGAATCCTCATTTAGAAGGGTGGACACACTTCTTCACGATCTCCTCAACATGCCTGGTCTCCCTGTTAAGGAGAAGGATGTCCTAAAGGAATTCTGCAGAGTCTTGTGGACTCCACCCCCTACCCCAGCTTTCTGGACTCTACCCCCTACTCTAGTGATTGGAAACTACAACTCCCAGCAGTACAAGGGAGAGAACTATGAGGACCCAAGGGTGGAGCTAGCAGGAATTCTGGGGCATTGGGAGATAAATTGGGCGCCATTGCATCTCTTGCTCTCTTGCTCGGGAAACGGCTCTCTGGACCCTGTGGCTCAGCATTTTCAGTCAGCCGAGCTGGTAAGGTATTCCAGTTACTTTGTACACTGCTCTCTTTCCCTGGGTTGTTTCCTATTCCTTTCCCCCTTTGTAAATAAACCCATTATTGACCCTTTTGTGTGTACCTGCAGTGTAACTGAGTTGTGAGCGCGTGGGTGAGGCCCCCACAGACGGCCCAGTCCACTCTGGGCTACCCTGTAACATCCCCATTACCTCCTTTGACTCAACCTAAAAGTTATTCCTTTGCAGAGAAGATCAAAGTTTGCTAGGAGTCGAGTGACTTGCCTTTCTTTTTGTCCTCTCTTATTTCTCACTATCACAAAGCTAAGTAAGATATGTCCCTGCCCTTGATTAGTTTAAGCGGGGGAAGCTCAGAAACAGGTAACTTCAACAGAACGTGGTGAAGCGGCATGGTAGACAGGGCGACATGGGAGGTGTTCCCATGGGGGGGGGTGGCGTTTGGTGCAAAATTCCTCGAGAAAGGTAACCTTAATCCTGAAGAATGAAACAAAGGTATGGAGAAGAGGCAAGAGTGGGGAGAAAGAGTTCACAGGGGGGAAGAGGATGAACAAGGCACAGGAGCATGAAACCAAATGGGAAAGGGAATCTAACATTAGGGGCTCCTGGAGCTTTAATACAGTAGGGTCGGTCATGGTGGTAAATGAAGTTAGAATGTTTTCCAGAGATCAAGTTTGTGTGTCTTCCCTGAGACACTATTGTGCCACATAGTTCTTTGTTGTGGGAGCTCTCCTGTGCCCTGTAAGATGTTTAATGGCATCCCTGATTTTATTCATGAGATGCCAGTAGCACCTTCTCTGAATTGTGACAACCAAAGACATCTGCAGGCACTGCCAAGTCTTTGAGGGACAAAATTCTGCCTTGTTGATAACTGTAGGCTGGGTCATGGAGGACTGTGTGTGCCAGGGACTTTGTAGACTTAAACGGGGGGTGTTGAAGAGTCAATGAAGGTCTATAAGATTGGGAATGGATGCCAGATTAGCATTTTGGAAAGATCATTTAGGGTACAGTTGGCAGGGGGCAGGGTCAGACTGGAAGGAGGCCAGATTGATGCAGCAGAACCAACCTGGAGAACAGCTATTCATTAGTATATTCATTCACTAATACAGCCTTCCAGCTGACTACCTGACAAATATTTGGGTGCTCATTCAGATAGACATAATTCCTGCTTTCATGATGCTTAGAGTCTGGAAAACTGCTTCTCACACTTGTTTTCATTTGCAAAGCCCTTTGAGAGTCTGATGAAAATACTGTCTTCCTAGAAAAAGGTTCAGATGTAGAAGGAAGTGGTTAGGAGTTATGACTTCCTGGGTTCAAAATTCTGTTATTTGCTAACTCTGTGATCTTGGAGCAAATCAGTTAATTTCCTTGGGTAGACTCTGGGTAAAGTAATAGGTTCTCAAAAATTTATTTTAAGAGTTATATGAAAAAAATCTACATAGAGCACACAGCATAGTGTTCGGTACACAGTTCTATAGAGTGAGCTATTATTTTCAATTATGGAACTTGCTTTTATTTCTTCTGACTATTGCAATGTTCTCTTCTGTGCAAATCTCAGGAAGTCTTTAAGTGCACTCATACAGCCACATTCTTTTAAGGCTCCCCCTCTTTCAATGTCAGCAGTCCCCTCCTCCTTTTCCATTTATTCTATTCCTTGAGAATCCTCCTAAGCGATGTGTCTGCCAAGAAATATTTGGCTTGTATTGGGATATATTATTTCACATACACTTGTCAGTCAATTTCATGGCTAATATTTAACTTATCACTTGAATTACTCCACTGTTACTTGTAACAGTACTCTTGATACAATTCCAAGTACAGAATATGCTACTTTAATCATTTTCCCTACTTATGCCAATGTGTCTCTTTTCCCCATTGCAGGCACTATGCTGAGACACACTGGATTCTGCCCTCATGGAGTGTATGGTCTTTTGCTGACTTTACTTCCTACATTTTCCCACATAAAGGGTGGCTAGGGCTTGGAGCAGTAGACTATTCAGTTCCATTCTCTCCATTTCAAGAAATTCACATCCATGGAATCCTATATCTTACAATTGCCACCAACTGTTAAGTTCCTTTTCCTAAAGCCCAATTGCACTGAAGGAAGCAGTCGTTTTTCAAGAGGGCCTGTTTCTCCTCCCCAAATATGACATTTGTAATCTCTGTCATTTAGTACATTTCCAGACTTATGGTTCATTTGAAAAATGACTCTGATTTCGATCTCGGAGGCTTCTTCAGTAGGAATTTCCAGGGAGTCTTGATAATCTCTTCTGTAGTATGCCCACGGTGGGGAAGGCACAGTGATGGCACTGAGCACTCTCTGCCAGGTGTTCTGTCAGCTCCACGTTCGATTTCCCCATGCTTCTAGAAGCTGATATCTCCACATTGTTAGCATCACTTTTTGTCAGTTTTCAAATGATCTTCTCATCTCTTGACACTGATACTATCTGTGCTTCTTCAAATTTATAAAAGAAGGAAAAAGCCATCTGGAGAAAGTTTGGTTTTCTGCTGTTGGAAGCATGATGACGCCTTTTGAGAGTGATGGCCCATATTGATCTTGCTTTTAAAAAGTGGAAATGATTAGAAGATGAAGTACACCAGGACTATGTGGACTTGTCAACTGGCAAATCATTTGCCATTATCTCAGACCCACACTCTTGTGTTTTCTCAACTAATGTCTGGAGAGTTTGACAGGCCTCTCAACCTTTGGTCAAATGCATCAGGGTGGCCTGCTCCATGGCTGCCCAATCAAAATAACTGACACTTCAGTCACATTATTCATTGCAGATGCATAGCCAGGATAAATCCAATCAAGAGTTCCATTGAACTGATCTTTAGAATCAGTCTGCTGCAGAGGTTATAGATCCAATCACATCTACCTCAATGTTCTGAAAACATTTTGGATGCTGGGGGAAAGCAAGCCAAGCCAAGCCAAGCATAGTAAAACAAATCCCCAAGGTAGACCTGGTGTATTCCATCTTCTAATAATTTCCACTTGTTAAAAGCAAGATCAATAAGGGCCATTTCACTGAAAGGTGTCATCATGCTTTTTTAACTGTAGAAAACCAAACTTTCTTTAAGAAGGCTTTTATAAATTTGAAGAGGCTTAGACAGCACCAGGGTGAAAACAAAATGTTGAATGTGTGGTTACTAAAATGCCAGAGAAGGCTGGTTTTAACTCTGCCTTGTCATCTATTCACTTTCTTCTCTTTTGCAGAAAATCCTCCGTTTTTGATCTGGGCACGGGCACACTGCTATCTAGAATAGAAGCCAATCCAGCCTTATTGGCAAAGTCCTTGTGCCCATATGATAAAGTTCAAGGCAATAAGTAGTAAAAGGAAGTGTGGAATCATACACACTTTTTTGTTGTTATTTATTGGGGTCATATTGGCTTCCAACACCTTATATATTTTAGGAGTACAGTTTCACACCTCTGTAAATATATGTTATCATACCACCCCCTACCACCAAAGTATCAACAATCCACCAGAGTCCACTGGAGTCCTCCCAAACTTTGTTCTGCTCTCCCACTCACTCTGGTAAACTGAGTTCTGCAGTCAGAATGCAAAAGGGCTGGTTTGGATTTTGTCTGGTCTGCTACTTTGCTTTGTTTCTTTATCTTCCACATCTGAGTGAAGACTTATTTTGCTAAGCAGAATTCTCTGCAGTTCCTTCCATGCTGTTGCAGATAGCAAGATTTCATGTTGTTGTTGTTTTTTTTTTTTTAAATATACAGCTGAGTATATTCCATTATGGATACAAACCACATGTTTAGATACTCAGCCATTTGTGGGCACTTAGGTTATTTCCAGTTTGTGGCTATTTTAAATTGGGCTGCAATGACCATGGGGTACATATGGGATTTCACATTAATATTTTTTTTATTTCTTGGGGAGATACATTTAAGAGTGGAATCGCTGGATGGTATGGTAGATCACTTTTAATATTTTGTGAAACCTCCCCACTTTTCCAGTGGGGCTAGACCAGTCTTCATTTCCAGTAACAGTGTAAGAGGGCTCATTTTTCTCCACATCCTCACCAGCACGTGTTGCCTCTGGTCTTTTTGAGGTGACCATTCTCATAGGAGTGAGGCAACATCTCATTGTGGTTTTGGTTTGCACTTCCTTGATGATAAGTGATGGACACTTTTTCATGTGCCTTTTGGCCATCTATATGTCTTCATTGGAAAGTGTTTATTTTTTCCTTTTTATTCATGTAACACTACTTAACAAAACTGCATTGGTTTCTCACCTTAGTAGCTGTATAAACCATACCACGCCAGCCACGAAAGTCCAGTTACCATTCACCACCAATCACTTGTTCTGTTTATATTTGGATTGGGGTGTTTTTTGTTGTTGATTCGCATGAGTTCTTTATATAGCATGGCTATCAAGCCTTTGTCAGATGAATGATATGCAAATATTTTCTCCATTAGGTAATCTTTTCATTTTTTAAAAAGATTATTTATGCATACAGAACTGGGGTTCAGGCCAGAGGTGCGGAGGGTAAGAGGATCCATCAGAGACAGAGTGGGGAGCAGAATAGGCAGATCAAGGAAGTACACTGCTGAGGGCAGCAGCGGGTGAGACAGGAGAGGTCTGCCACTGCCATGTGGGTCACTCCCTGGCGGGGGGATTGAACTCATGGTGCAATGGCTGCTGATAGCTCCACAGTGCTGTGCTTTAACCAGTTGCGCCGCCGGAAGGGCATTTTTTTTTAAAAAAAGATTTATTTATTTATGCATACAGAACTGGGGTACAGGCCAGAGGTGTGGTGGGTGAAAGGATTCACCGGAGACAGAGTAGGGAGCAGAACAGGCAGATCGATGAAGTATACTGCTGAGGGGAGTAACGGGAGGGTCAGAAGAGGTCTGCCTCGCCATGTAGGTCAGCTCCCTAGCGGGGGATCAAACTTGTGCTGCAGTGGCTTCAGAGAGCTTCGTAATGCAGTACTTTAACCCACTGCACCACCAGGGAGAGCCCATCAGGGAGGGTATTTTAATGGTAAGTCCTTTTGTTGTGCAGAAGCTTCTCTGTATGATACAATCCCATTTGTTTATTTTTAGAATCCACACATTTAAATTGATACTATGCAAAAACAAAACAAAACTATCATGAACAGGAACAGACGAACAGAATAGAAGAAGATATTTGCATATCATATGTCCAACAAGGGGTTAATATACAAAGTATATAAGAACTCATAAAATTCAAGAACAAAACCCAAGCAACTTGATTCAAAAATGGGCAGAGGATCTGAATAGACACTGCCCCTAAAGAAGATGTCCAGATGGCTGACAGATATCTCAAAAAATATTCATCATATCTTATTATTTGGGAAATGCACATCAGAACCATTATGAGATATCACCTCACACCTGTGAGAATGGCTGAGGTCCAAAAGAGAAGTAACAAGTCAAGCCAGGGAGGATGTGAAGAAAAGGGAACCCTTACACCATGTTGGTTGGAATGTAAATTGGCACAGCCAATATAAGTATAGAGAGTCCTCTTAAAAACTAAAAATAGAAATTTGACACTATCCAGTTATCCCGCTTGTGGGATACAAAATACAAAGTATAAAATTGAAAGGTACCTATGTATCTTCACGTTTTTCTGCAGCACTATTCACAATAGCCAGGAAGTGGAAACAACCCAAGTACCCTAGGACAGATGAGCAGCTAAAGATGAGACATAGATACACAGTGGAATACTACTTGCCTATAAAAAGGTAAAATCTTGCCATTTGCAACAACATGGATGGGATTTGAAGGTTTAATGAAATAAGTGAGGCAAACACCATGTGATTTCACTCATATATGGCATAAAGGAACACCCAAAAAGGGAATGAACTAGATAAAACAAAAATAAATGTTTAGAATACAGCACCAAATGAGCGATTACCAGAGAGGAAAGGTGAAGAGGGTGGGTAAATCAGGAAAGAGAGGACAGCTCAATGGTAAAGGGTCAAATAGGATTTTTAGCGGTGAACTTAATGTAATATATATACAGATGAGGTGATTTTTAACGATGCATACTTGACACTGACCTAATGTAATGTTACTTACACAAAAATTATAAATCAGTAAATAAATTGGTGCTTACTGCAAGGCCATTAAAGAGAACGCACTCAGCTGGAAGAAGCATTCTTTTGCCCTTTCTTCCACTGTGCAACATTGTATACTGGTGAGAATTTTAGCAGAAATCTTAGATCACGATGTGGCCATGAAAATGGAAGCTGCATGCTAGGATGGCAGGACAGCAGCAAAGGAGTCTGGGTCCCAGATGACAGCATAAAGCTGACAGTCTGGCTGCTACTTGCTTATGTCACTGTTACATGGGGAGTTTTCACTGTTCTCAGCTGAATTTAAATGCAGCGAAGAAAATGTCCTCAGAGGCTTTGTTCTTGACTGGTGCTACTAATTTCACCCTTGTGGTCAAACTGTTCTAACATGCTTCTATCTTGATGTCTCGGGATGGATCACTGGGAAATACATGAATGTCTCAAAGTGACAACACGTGGCAAAGTCCACCAGAGCAGAACTTTGTTAAAAGATCACTAATTACTTAAATTGGCTGATTAGCTTCAATGTTTCTTGGCTGCCCAGTGCTCCATCTTTGGGTACTTGAAGCTGCTCTTCTAGCTTCATGACTCACTCAGATCCCATGCTTCCCCGTTATACCAGAAACACTAGTTTGCCATCCTATGAGCTCTCATAGATCTGCAAGCCCTCAAAGGCAGGGGTGAGGTCTCATTTGTTTTTGTATTCCCAGTATCTGGTAGTATAGTTGGCAAATGTTTGTTGAATGAAAACATTAGTGCCCATTGACTAATATTCTCAGTCCATCAAAGCATTTTAAAATTATATGACACAAATAGTTTCTCAGACAAACTTTTTGCAACAACATTTGAGTCAGTAAATGGCTTCCCTATGTAATGGGAGTTGCTACATTTTCGAAATATGCATTTTCTTTACTCCCTCCATATTTTAATTTTTCTGAAGTGAGGGTGTGTTTTGTATTCGACACATACATTTAATGGACCATTTCTCCCCACCAGCAAGCTATCAAATTGATCCGATGTCTAAAAATTCATGTTTTTTTAGAATTGAGGAAACAGTATTTCCATCTTGGTCCATGAAAGTCCCTAGGACTTTCTGAGGTTTGTAAGGTCAAAACTATTTTTTTCTAATAAAACCATTTGCCATTTATACTTAGGAGTGTGCAGTGGAGTTTTCTAGAGGGTAACCTAAGGCTAGTACATCTCTGTGTTTAAAAGTCACAGCTTTCATTTTAATAAGGTAACAATTGGCAGTAAAGCCCACAAAAAGAAAAGCTCTTTTTGGCCCCCAATATTTTTTAGGAGTATAAAGGGGTCCTGATGCCCACACTCTTGAGAATGGTTTCCCTGGAGGAAGGAAACAGTGAGTGAAGTGATTCTGTTTTATGAGTTTCATTCAAATTCATTAAGAAAAAAGCATGTATTCCTTCCAAGATGGTTCCCGAGGCCATAAAGTTCTGTCCAAAAGCACACTGACAGAGTGGCTGAAAATCTTTACTTCCTCTAGAGACCCAAGGCCTGATGGGGGCTATAAAAGTTTGTTCTTACAGGCTCCCTCGGAGCAATCAGCACGTACACATTCTCCGTGAGTCTGCTGTGTAATTGCCACTACCTCATCTTAATAACAGGCATAATTGCTCTGAGTTGCTGTCGACCCTTTCTTGCATCTCCTCTCTGAAGCCTCAATTTTGGAAATGGCACTTGTGAATACACAGAATGTTTAACCACTTCCAGTTTTCAATTTACAGTCAAAGTCATCTATCAGCAGGAGATGAAGGCCCAGTGTGAAAACTACAGAATGTCCTTCAGACTCCACAGCTAATTTGTTTGTAAATTTGATTGTTATTGTAAGAAGAACATATTGTACATGATGCTACTTGCCAACTTACTATTTGTATCTTTTTGTATCTTGGGTTTTATCATTAGAGTGGAAGAACTTAACCCTTTCAGCACTTCTATGGGTGGGGAAGAGAAGCATGAACATATTACTGTTTTTTTATTTTTTAACCCTCCATTTCAAGAAAACTTTACATGTGCTTTTTAAATACCTTGTGTATACCCAGCATTGTGGGAAACAGACATACAGGAGAGACAACCAGATAACAGCACGCAGCAATAGGAAATCAGATGGGAAGTCAGGTGTTGAGACTGTGAATTTGAAGTGAATTTACAGGAAGGAGAGGCCCATTATGTGTCTTCAGGCAATAGGAGGTTGGCGGGGGGCGTTCTTATCCTTTGAGCTAAGGTTTTGATAAAAAAAAACCAGGGACTTAGGAGCCAGGGACTTAGGAGCAGGCCCTGGGATCATTCTGCAGAGTTTCTTCCTACAGAGAAGTTGCAGAAACTTGTCTATTGCACGTTGTTAATATTATAGTGTTGGCTCGACAGGATAGACCAAGCTTCCAATTCCCTTTGGCACCTAAAGCAATTTACAGGCCAGAAGTATGACTGCACAGCTTTTATGAAATGGTCTGATTTCATTGATCAGCCACTCTGAGATTATGTTTTCATTTCTGTAGCTACTGCTAACCCTTCTTTCCAGTATAGTATTTCAGGAAGGAACTATTAAATTTCACCATGGAGATTTTAAGATATAAGTGGCCAGGGTTCTGAATGGGAAGAGAAATATCACAACTTATGATCGCTCTACCCAAAAGTTCATTTCAAGTTAGACTAGAATCCAGATAGTCTCTCTTATCTTAACTCTGTAATGTTTCCAAATGATAAGGACACTAATAAGAGCAGATGGCCTAATGAACATTCACAGGGAAGATTTAACTGGTCTTATTTTCATCAGGCCTCCAGTGTGCTTCCGGGTTTTCCCACTGCTTCCCTGTGTGCATTACAAAACAGCACGCAGTCAACAGATGGCCCAGCTCAGGCTTCATCCTTCCAGAACTCTGGACACTGGCCACCTGACCACTTACCATGTGTACAGAATCATTTAAAGAGGCTTGCAGGCTACAGACTGGAGCCTGAACAAAGGCAAACAATGGGGATGCATACTGAGTACCCGAGCTTCCGCAAGAGGGGCGCCTGAATCACTCTCGCAGCTCGGCGAGCAGCTCTGGTTGAGGTATCCCAGTAACAGCATCTTATGGATGCAGTCATGATGAAATCCTCTGTGGCAAACGGTCTACTCTAATTAACGTTTCATTCAAACGGGCAGCATGTCTGAGTTACTCTGCAGCAACCATGGGTGGAAATCTAATAGCTCCTTGCACAGTGAGCTGCCGATGAAGCTGTTGTCTCACAGCTCAAAACTCAGCCCTTGAAAGAAGTTGTGAGGCTGGTGGACCTGCAACTCTGAAAACTGCATTTCTCTTTTGCTAGCTGGATTTCAGATAGGTCTAGACAATATGGGAATTAAGGGGATGCTGGGAGGCCGGAAGAGGGAGAAGGGATTTGCTCCTTCCTGCTTGTTTCTGGACAACGCTGCTGCAGCCTTAGCTCTTTATTCCTGCAGCAGCAGCTGGCTTCCTTTCCCACTCCCTTCCATACTCTGAGAACCAGGCTTCCGATGCCTCCTCAGCAGTGTGGAAGCTGCCAAGTGCTTTCCCGAGAGAAGTAGGTCCCACTTCCGCTGGGCAAATCCTCCATCTTTTCCCGTCCTTACAATTTCAAGCTCTCTTTTGTTTTCCCAGCCCTAGAAGTGGTAGCTGCTTCTTACAGATACTCTCTTTTCAACCTTCTAACACCTGTGCAGTCCATTTCTTACATTAAATTCTCTCTGTTAAAATAACAAATGCGGCTTCTATTTTCCTGGCCTCTTCTGGATTGTTATTCACAGTATGAACCCAAACACAAGGATAGACGAACAATAGCTATTTTAGCCCAGTGGTAATAGAAAACCCAAGAAGGTGAACAAGAACCATCTGAGACTACCTTGACCTCAGAAAATGTCTCAGTCATGAGAACCCTCTGTTTACCTACCAGTCTGTGAAGCTGACATATCCAAAAAAATATGCATAAAACAAATCCACTCTGCTGGGTTTTATGAAGCTTGTCACTGTAGTCAATTTCTCTTACTCTCTGAAACTTCCATGTTGATGTCATTATTCTCTAGAAATTTATCTAGAGTTTTTTGGAGCACGACTGTATGGTGGACCATGCCACCCTCCCACACTGGAGAATTAGAGACAGAATTCTACACTGACTGGTTAATAAGTTTGGCCCATGACATTTCCTATGTGCTTAGCATTTACTTACAAATAATATATTGGGTATTTGCTATTAAATATTTTTTATTAAAGAATTTTTTTATTAATGAAGTACTATTATTTTATACCTTTGTTACTATTTTGACAATGTAGGATTTCTGTCCTTAGGTGTGGTCATCATAGCTGTCCCACCAGCAAAGCACCCATAGTCCTCTGCCACAGTCTCTTATGCTCTTTCCACGCCTCCACCCCATTTCATCCCTCCTTCTTTTACTACCTCTCCTCACCCCCCGCCCCCCACCCCCGCTCTTGGATTCTTCAGATCTATGGTAAGCTTTCACAGATTGGTTTTTACTTTTAAATATCTTTTAAAGTCACTTTTCTTAGTCTCCTTGTCTGATATTGGGGTTCTCCCTCTTCTCCTTTATTTACAGGTAGAAGGGTAGTCTGAGATGGAACAAAGGAAGAACTGTCCTTATGTATCGCAAGATAACCAACTCTTCACAGGTATGGCCTTTTGGTAAACATTTTCTATGTCCCTTCATTTCACCTTTACAAATATATTAACTTTCTTTTTTTCACATGAAAAGACAACACTGCTGATGTCAGTCAACCAATAGAACATTCTCTTTGAGTTTGTGTTTCCCTTTCATAAAGATGTGTTGGCCTGATCTATGCATTTTCCCCCTTCCATAGTTAATTGAGAGCGGGGCTATGTTTAATGGTATAGTAGGAAATAGAGTTATTCAACTGGCTTCCTTTGGGACATAGTGCCTGTATAAGACTCTGACACTAAGCACTGATTTTACCAACCATATATCCTTATATTTTCAAGCGGTGCACATTTATTTCAGGTCATGGCGCCTGCCGAGCAAAGCGTGTGGAAGACTGAGTGGTTCAAAAGTAGTTTGCAAGCTTTGCATCTTGTGACTCTCCCTGAACTTTGAAGATGCTTTTCCTCTGGTGCTTAATAGTTTTAATAAGAGCTAACATGCCATTGTCCTTTGTGTGGAAAGAGGACACTGCTGAGGGAGTTTTATTTGTGTGATAAATTATGTTTTCGATATAGCATTGAGCACGGTACTTGACTTTTATTTTAAGGCCCCTGACAACTCTGGCTATTTGCTTGTGTGCAGACATTTCAGCAGAATTTGGATATGCTAGAGTTGAAGATGTTGGCCTGCTGTTCTCTACTTACATAAACAACCCGAGCTGGCGCTTGGAGGGAGCAATGCAAATATTTCCAACAACAGATTATTATCCCCTGATTGGGACTTAATAAATGTTTAAAAATTGAAGTAACACTAAATTATAACATGACATAGGCGTATGTCATGTGCATACAGTACATGAAGAGATGCAGGCCTGAAAAATATTGTTTTAAAAGAGCAGGTTTAAGTGAATCTGGAGGAGAGAGATGGTATTTTTTAAAAAAGATTTGTTTATTTGTACATACAGAACTGGGGTACAGGCTGGAGATGCAGGGGCGGTGAGAGGACTCACCAGAGAGAGTGGGGAGCAGAACAGGCAGATCAACGAAATACACTGCTGAGGGGAGCAGCGGGTGGGTGAGGAGCGGTCTGCTGCGCCATGTGGTCACCTCCGGGGCAAGCCGGGATCCAACTCTTGTGGAAGTGGCTTTAGCTTCTCAGTGCTGTGCTTTAACCTGCTGCGCCCCCAGGGAGGGCGGAGGTATTTTAAGGAACTCTGTGGACAATCTTTTTGCAATGCTTTTCTACTTTATCATTTGGTTAACTTTGGGTCTTTCTAGATCAGAAAAATTTTAACTGATTGACGTGCTTGGATCTGATTGTCTTAATGAGAAAGATGGGTCAATGCCTATACAAAGCAACTCAGAGACTAAACTGCCTTTAAAAAGGACACTGCTTTCTTCCTATGAGCATTCTGGCTTCAGGACTTCCTTCTTTTTGATTTCTCACTTAGCTGGGAGTCTCTGGATTATGTCTTTGGAGAGTCATATTCTTTATGTTGACCTAGATAAACTTGTCTTCTTACTTATCGACTCTAATATTTAATTTTTTTTTGTGAAACGGACCCACATAGGAGGGCTGCAGGCTACCCACTGATTCAACTGTTCTTTTACCTCTTGATTCCAAAGAAATGGAAGATGATCTAAAATCTATATATCTCAATTTCACAGACATAGGAAACTCACACTACATTTCAGCCTTAGCTCCATAGTCAGCATGATACTTCTTGAAAGTAGAAAGAAAATGAAGGCTGTGGGGCAACTTGCAATGACTATAGTGAATATCCTTTAAGTGATCTAGAGAGTTTCACATCAGAATTAGGCCAAGGAACATTCTGTGAGGGTCACAGCAGGTTTAGACTGGCCCGTGGAGCACATGCTTGTTACAGCCCATCAAGCTTGTCTACAGGTACATGCATGTCTGTATGCAAAAGACACACCTATATACAAAAGACAGAGGGAAGACTGCATAATTTCTTTAGCAGTTCCAAACTTGTTCTTGGTCCTTTTTATCTTAGTTCAGTGAAATTATAAGTTCAATTCTCTGTTCTGTGAATGTGAGGCCAAATGTTATTACTGCTGCTGCTTCTACTACTACTATTGCTACCACTAATTTCCTGAGCATGCATGAGATAGGCACTTTGCTACTTTGCTTCCCTAGAGAGGAAGATAACTTCATGATCCCCATTTACAGATAAGGAATGTTTCCAGAGGCACATTTCTGCAGGTAGTTGAGCCAAGATTCAAACCCTAGTTGCAATTCCCACCCACTATGCTTTACTGGCTTCTTGTATTGGCCTAACTCTGAAGGAGAGTCTATCCTAGAGGCTTGCTCTTGTCTCTATATCCTCTCTAAAATGATCTGAGAAAGGTTTGGCTCTTCCTTGTCGTTCCAGAAGGTGCGTTCC
The DNA here is from genome assembly GCF_000260355.1 of Condylura cristata. Lineage (NCBI taxonomy): Eukaryota > Metazoa > Chordata > Mammalia > Eulipotyphla > Talpidae > Condylura > Condylura cristata. The sequence continues at coordinate 26,334,219 of NW_004567120.1, forward strand.
TGTATTTTATAGTGTGAGGAGAGTAGGTTTGAACTGAACAAGCAATAAATAACTTTTTCCAAGAGTGCATTTAAATTAGAGTGATAATCACAGATATTACAAAATCAGAATAACCACCTTGCAGACTTATTTTGTTCTTGTGTGTTCCTATTTTAGCAAGTGTATGATGAATCAACAGAAAATATTTCCTGAAGATGCCAATTAACATCTTACATCATCCCTTATATTTGTAAAGCGCTTTCACATTAAAAAAGTGAGGGCACTTAATCAACAATTGGGTCATTTATTGAATTACCCTTCATAAGGAGGAATAATTAACCTGCTCTAAAATTCTGGTATCTGTTTCCAAGTGTACTGCTGAATCTGAAATTACAAGGAAAGTATTTTTTAGGCTAAGAAGTAGACAAATATCACCATAATTCAGAGGAGAATGGAGTAAATGACTCAAAAACAGATCTCTTTTCTAAAATACGGATACAGCGAGTAACCACAGAATTGATTTAGTATGATTATGTAATTTTCAGTCACAAACTCTAAAGGATCACTCATTTACAGGTAAGTAGTGTGGAGAGTCACTAGGGACTCCTAAAGAAAACTTTTTATGGGTGCTTTGGTGCTGCTGTCAAATCAGAGTCTGAACAACATTAACTGCCATCTCATGCTCTGTGACAGCATAATTTGAGTGCTGCAAAGATCGAGGTTTGTGACACCCAATTTCCATAAGCCACTAACCTAACTGGTGTGGCAAATGAACACATAAAAGCCAAGGTTACATGTAATGCACCTGACCTCTCCCTTTAGTTCTGATCAACACTAACAATTTATAGTTGCAAATGCCTTTCAACAAAACAAAGTTCGTTCATCTTTCTTATTTATCACAAGGGCTTTAGGAAACAATAGGTGTTTTCAATCCACATTAACTGTGAAGAAAACCGACAGCCAGAGGCCTTAAATAACTTGCCTAACATTGTGCTGCTAGTAAATAGCAGCACTTCGACTCACACTCAGGATTGTCTATGTTCTTTGACTAGACATGCTATCTTGGCCAAAAGGAGATGGGTGATTAGGCAACAGTCCAGAGAACTTTGGGAGGACGTGTTCCAGCACTCCTGAAGAAATGATACGTGTTCTGAACTCATAAGCACATCTATTATCAAGTTGGTTCATTTTTATTCAATGGACATCTGTTTCTAATTTAAGCACTTTCACATTTAAGATTATTAATATATTAAGGTCTTTGAGAAGAGTGTGACTAGGTTAGCATCTTCCTGCCAGGGTGGCTGTACATGAGCTCTCTCTTTACTTTGTGTAGACCAGCTCTTCCCTCAGATTCCCATTTCTACATTTATAGTACATGTCTTTAGATCAGTAAGCGTGACTGGTTGTGACTAATGTGGATTGACAGAAAGCATGTGACTCAAACGAGCAGAGCAAACATCACCAATGCAGTCTGCTTATGTTTGGACTGCTGCACTAGCCAGTTGCTGACTGTACACTATTGATGGTGTCCATGCATGAGAACAGTGAAAGAACATGGGAAATGCCATGGAAGGTTTGGCTCATATATATTTATTATTATTATTATTGGAAAATAATATGGAATTTACAATCTTATGCATTTTGAAGTGTATATTTCAGAAGTATATTCATATTGTGCAGCAAATCTCCACACCTTTTCATCTTCATACACTGTAACTCTATACCCATTAAACACTAATTCTCTCTTTTCTCACCCCCTTGTAAACACCTATTTACTTTCTGTTTCTGTCACTGTTTAATTTAGACACTTCCTATGAATGGAATCATACCGTATTTGAGATTTTGTAATGGCTTATTTCACTGTCTTCAAGGTTAATCCAAGTTGTAGGATGTGATAAATTTCTTTTTTTGTAAGGTTATTTAATATTCCACTTTCTGTATATTTCAGATTTCCTTTGTGTTTTTATGGGCTTTAATGCCATCCAATCTGTTAATTGGTGGTCATTATAGAAATGGTTGATTGAGTTGGATAAACTAATCATCATGAAATAGGAGAAGGTAAATGGTGGCACAAGGCTACTAAAATTTTTTTTTTTTTTAAACTTCATCCCGCTACTCCCTAAGCATCACTAAGCTACTGTTGGAGGCTTTGTCTACTCTTTAATCTTCTCTTATCTTTAGTCATCTCTCTCTTTCTCCCACCTACTTGTGCTAAGTGCCCTCTGGTATTGCTGGCCCGGAAAGAGATGCTTATAGATAGTTCAGACAATCTGCTTTCACTTTCCCCATCTTGCTGCTTACCTGCAATACACTCCTTTTTTTAAAAAAAAAACAAAACTACATATTCCCCTGTTTGAGTTATCTGGAGTGTGACCACAGACCTTTTCTTGCTGTGACAGTGAGATCGGTTCCATAGTAATTGAAGCATTGGGAGGGTGTGATGGGGGTGGAGGTGGTGAGATTTTCATCTCTGGTGGCAAGAACTTTTAAAATAAACTTTCTTTTTTTCCCCAGGAGATCCCTTTATTCAAGCAACTTATTATAATTCAGATTTTCTTGATTCCCTACAGAGTTTCACAAAATTCAGAAGTCTGTCCCCGCAGGGAATTTTACTTATAATGGCCTTCATTCGGAGATCTAATTCTGTTCTCCTTTACTGTGCACATGGAAGAGTGATGGAAGTGCACAAAGAAAGGCAAGTAACCCCTGAAGAACTTGACTTTCAATATCATCAGTATCACTCAGGGTGATGGAGGACATTCTATAGACATGAAAGGGTTGGCAGGGAAGAGTAGAAGACACAATGAGAAACAGGAGGCAAAAATTTAAGATGAGGAAAAGAGGTGCCTTTTGTGTTCTCAAACTACTATTTCTTTTCTTTTTTTCTCAACCCTGATTGCTATAAGTTTCTATGCGTGGATGTTATCACATATATTTTTTCAAAACAATAGAAGATGATGAACCCATTTGTATAAAGTTGAATTAACATGTAAATTTTGAAGAAAAGGCTTTCTAGGTCCCCTTCTATCCAGTTGTGGTTAGTTTATGTGAAGGTTGATAAAGCTCTAGGGATCATAGCAAATGATTTTTTCGGTTCTGTAGAGATGGGGTGACAACCAGGGAAGGCAGAGGTTCGCTGCTTGGGGCAGGAGATACAATACTTATGGAAGAGAGAGGGGAGAGTTTTGTTTTCTCTATTAAGGAGAATGACCGAAAAGAATGCAAGTTCATTCAAAATTACTAAGGTCCAAGGTGGGTAAAGCACAATTGTTCATTACATTGACTTCACCTTTCCTGTCTAGGGAGAATGACCTGTTAGAGAGAACTTGCAAATATGTTTTTGGAACTAATGTTTGTGATTACTGAGAAAATGTGGACAGCAGATGAAGGACTGAAAGGTTAGAAGTCTCAAACATAGTGAAGCACAGTTCTGACTTCAAGAAGAATTAGAAGATGTGCCTCCCACAAACTGCATGGAGGGAATCTGATGTTAAATACAAAAAAATGTCCTTGAAAATGTGTTATTTAGACAGTTGTTTCTTTGGTTCATAGATGAAATGGTATTGATGACTACCAATCTGGTAAGGTTTCTCATGATATCTTTGTGGATGAGCTGGGGGAAATACAGGTGAGAGTAGTGGCTTCAAGCTTGTTCTAATTATAATAAATGTATTTTAACCCTTTATCCAGAATATACAATTGAAATAAGTGTTAAGTGAAACAATATTACTTTCTTATTCTGACCTCAAATAACACATTTGAATTTTTAAAATTCTGTTCCCCCACCCCCCCCCTTTTTTTTTTAAAGCTGGTCATAGGCCATTGCACTGATTTTCTGATCTACTATGATTAAATACCCATAGGTACAGTTTAAGCAGGCTCACAATCTAACAGATAACTAGTCTAGTGGTGGCACAATTGTGTCTTGGTAGATCAAGCCATTGGTTTTGTCATGGATGAAGACATAAAAGGAGTTTAGCAAATCCATAGGTGACACAAGGCTGGGAGGAATAGTGAAGATGCTGGCTAATAACAGAAGAACATCAAGATATGGACCAAGTCTAATCAGATGGAATTGAATGTAGACGAATGTAAGATCATGCACTCTGATGCAAATAATCGACTGTTGCAAATATAAGACAATGACATGTGAATTTTTAGTCTTCTGTAATCACGTATATCTAAAGTATCCAAAAATTCAACTTTAGTTGTGGTTTCTTAATATGTGCTCTTTATTTTCTTAGCATTTTGCAAAAGAGCCTTAGAAGTTGTTTCTGAGCTACTGAGAGGAGTGAGCTTGAAGAGGGAAGTAAACTTTGAGAAGAGTTCTTTTATAAGCCACCAGGTAAAATGAACAGAAATAGGGACTATAAAAAGAGGGTTGTGTAAGTCTCCCTTCTACCTCTGAGTTATCCAGAACATGGGATACATGGGAACATATTCGGAGAAGATGGAGAATGGTGAAGAAGCTCAAGACCATGCCAAGTGAGGTAGACTTAAATGAACTGGGGATGTGATTTAGGAGGCCTCAAGAGGGTTACACACATATATTGAGAGGCTGTCATGTGGAAGAGACAGTTTGATATAGTAGTTTGGTGAAAAGAATGTGAACTGTGGCTTCATTTCAACTAAGTGCAAATTTCCACTTTGCTACTTATTGGTTGTGTGACCTTGGCAAAGTTACTCAACAACTCTGGGCCTTGTTTTCCTTATTTATTAAATATATTGGAACATAATACTTAAGGATTTCCATGAGGATTGAATAAGATAACATAAATGAAAGTACTCAGTATTTATTTCACAGAAAACAGATTAAATTTATAGCAGAGGGCCTGAGAAGTTACAGTAAGACTGGATGGTGAAAGAGGAAGATTAAAAAGCTAAAGTTAAAATTTCCCAGAAGAGTTTTGCACCAGCCAAACATTCAAAGATGGAATGAACTTCTGGAGGGAGGTAGTGAGCTTCTCACCACAGAGGCATTTGAGGAGAAGTTAGCATGTTATTACAAGGTGGGACTATTCTGGAAGGGAAGTCGAGCACCAATAAGTAGGATTCCCAGTCGGCTAGCTCAACAGACTAAATGCATAGGACTAAAGTTTGCTCTACCAGTGAATCAGTTACCATCCTTCCTGCATGACCAGGAAGATGTCTCCCTTCACCTGTTAGGTGGGGGAGATATAGTTGATCCAGCAGTCTTGTATGGGGGACTGATTACATATAAGATACTCTAGATAAACACCTCAAAATGTGCACCAATAGATACTGTGTGAACAGGACTATTTGTGCGTACTAAAAGCTTCATGCTGCTTGTGTCTCTGCTTTTGGGTTGATCTTTTTTTTTTTTTCCCCAAGAGTATTAGGCTGCCTCCAAGGAGTAAATCAACCTTCAAATTTGTTACTTCACCAAGAGACTTGGTCCAACCTCCAATTCTATTCTAGTCAGGCAGGGCATGGCAGTGAGTTACCAGAGCAGTACGATTCAAAAGCAGCAACAAAAATAAAGAGCCCACTATCTTCATAATCAACTCATCTCCTGAAGTGAGAGGTCTGGTTGTTTATAGCCGTGCTTACAAAGGGCAGTTATGCTTCAGAGTTTATACCCAGAGTTCAGTTTCCCATTTCAGTAAATCAAAAAAAAAAAAAAAAAAGATATTGATTTTGAACAAATGGCTGATTTTATTGTCAAAGCAAATTTCATTTCTTGAGATGATTAGATTTTATTAAACTATGTCCTAAGTGCCACCAAACACAAATGGTGTGAATAAACAGCATACTCCTCCACCAAAAGTGAGTTGTCAGCCACTAAATACAGTGATGTTTGGGCAATTTCGATTGTTGTCGAAAATGTAAAACTTGGGAAAGTGTGCACTGGGGTCAGAAAGCTTGTGAAAATCTTGCCTGTATCAGTTATAACTCATGGTCATAGCATAATATATAATCCTTGGGACTACAAGTTTTCTCCTCTGTAGGTGGGGATAATTATACTTGCTTCTCAAGGGTTGGATTGTATGGATAAAACGGGAACAGTGTGAATAAGATGCTTAGCATAGTTCCTGCTGCATGGAAGTTATCAACAAGAGGTAGCAGTTATTAGAATTACTATAGGGAAGCTGTCGTGAGCTGCTGAAGATTAGGACATGCTATTGAGGACTGATTCTTCCTGGGGCTCAGGTTTGCCTCAGAAAATTCTAGAAGCAAGCCGGTAAGAGGAGAACTGTTCCATATCATTTCCCACCTTACATGTTTGTACTATACTATCATGGATAGTAGTTTCTTTGTTGGGGAACATTTGTTTTGAAATGCAAGGAAAGTAAAAAGGAACTTTAGGAATTGGGTTCTATTTTTGTAGGAAAACCTTAGTGGAATGGGAAGGGGGTCTGAAAAAATAATTGATCCACTTTTCTGACTTAAAGGCGGCCTGTTTTTCAAGCATTACTAAATGATTGCTATCTAACATGCTTTAGAACTTTCAAAAGGTGGGGACTCTAGATGATCTTTTGATAATGTATGGTACTGCCACATAGTCTTAGCATCAGTAAGCTCTTCATAAGGCCTGATTATGCTGCAGCACAGACCTCTATTTTCTCTCTTGTCTGTTCCTGTCAGCAGAATCTGTGTGCTCTCATTTAGACATTTGTCTCCACCCTCAGCCATCAATATATTTTGATTTACTGAAATGTGAAACTGAGCACCGTGTAAGCTCAGCTGGATCACTGTAAGTACTGCTATAAACAACTGAGTTTTGCTCTTGGAAGGGAGTATGAAGCTCCCTACTCAGCTTTCTTTCCTCTAGCTGAAGACAGCCCATGTTTTTAAGGGCAGCCCTGGGAAACACAGGTCCCTAATCTGCTACGGTTGTCCAAACAGACCGGAGCAACCCGCCATAGAGGCTGACACGTGGAAAACTGTGCCACACATTGGCTTCTTCTGGGGAAACCCTCACTGTACTCACCCATCTGATTTTATTCTGGGTTCACCTGTGCCACGTGTGGCCGCTGGTTTGCCACACCTGGGAGCTGATCTGCTTCAATGCCAAAGCCTCCTTTCCCAGATGAACATCTCAAAAGAGTGATCTATTTTCACTTTCTCCATTTCCTCACCTCCCACTCCACCACAGCAATCTGATTCCAATTAATTAGCACTCTACTCAAGGCACTCTTATCAGAGTCACGAATGCTTCAAACCAAATGACTTCTTAAAAAAAAAAAATACCTTGCTTTACGTGACCTCTAAGCAGTATTTGCTGTTAACCATTCCCTTCCTGTTGACAGCTTGTTTCCCTTGGCTTTTCTTGACCACATACATTTCTGGGTTTCCTTCTACTTGTCAGGTCTCTTCCTCTCCTTCTCCTTAGTAGGCAATCATTTCTTAGCTTTCTCTTGAATACTGACACCCCTTGGGGTTTACTCTTAAGCCTCCTCGCTTTCTTGATACACCCTTGCCTTGGTTCATGTCATCTACTCCCAGCTTTGCTGTAACCCTGTGAAACCTGATAACCCACAATCTAATCTCCATTCAGGTTTTGAGCTTCCTACCTACATCTAACTGCCTGCCAGATGTATTCACTGGGATGCAGATGAGCACCTTAAACTCATCATGCCCCAAACTGGATTCATCATCAACCCTCACCCAAACCTGCTTCTTCTTATATTCCTTATCTCAGTGAATGATACCCCCCCCACATTCTGTTAATTCCAAAATTAAGTCATTTAACAAGTTCTTTGATTTTTTTAATGTCAATATTTCACAAAGATCTCTAGTTTTTTTCATCCTGGTGGTTGTTTAGATTTGGCCATTTTCATTGCTTGCAGATGTAACCTGCATGAACTTGAACATTTTCGTGGTAACTGTCATCACAGACTTTTACCCAAAGAAATATCTGTTGAACATTCAAAAAAGCATTGGAGAACTATTTAATTTGTACAGAAGCCTCCTAAAAAAGGTGCTAATACGCATTTATAGATTGATTCAATTATACTTTGATTCAATCTATATCAACACAGCAGTTCCTGTCATACCATGGTTACATCAACCACTTCTTAAATGGACTCCCTGTCTCTAACACAGCTCCCCTCCACTTGATTCTCTGTACTCCAGCTAGAATGATCATTAAAAAATGCATTTCTATGACTAATGCTATTTAAAAAACATATGCCCCTGTTAATGCTATTATTGACTTTCCATTGTCCACTAGACAAAATGAAACTCCATCCTGCTTATGAAGTCCTTCACCACTTGGGCCTCACTCTCCTCTTTGGCTTCATCTCTCACCATGCTCCACGTTCTTTGTACTCTAGTGTCCTTTTGTATTGGTATGTATGTTAAGGGTGCTTTGAGCTCACACATGTTCAAAGAACACGCAGTCTATCGTGGGAGACTATTATAAATACACAGTTTGGTGACAGAGAACACATTACATATTAAATGTGGTGATATTCAATTTTAGTAAGGAAATGGGACAACAGAGAGGATTAGAACTAGCAGGGGAGGGTCCTATGGCACAGGTGAAGTGTGTTTTGGGCTAATGGCAGCCATTCTGGACTGAGAATGTGGGATCCCAAGAAGTAGGTCCCTCTTCAAGTAGAGGGTCATAATATGGGCATTGAGGTACAGAAAACTTTGGACGCATTGCTCTGAGACAGCCTAATGGCACGATTCCAGTTTCTCCTTAGGGTGCTTTAAGCACAGAACAGGACATGATGGACAGCAGCAGAAGCAGAGCTGAATAATTTGGACATAAAAATATAAAACCAGTTTTCAATCCCAGTCATTCATGCCAGTTTGTAATATCCTCTTTTGTCTACCCACCCTCAAAGGAAATCCTATTACTGTTACAAAAGCTGATTTTTAGAAAGTGGAAGGGGGAACTTCAGGGAAACCAAGGCTTGGAATGAAATGCTGTAGGGAAAGTGTGATTCTGTTTCCTGGCTACCAGGATTCTTTTTCAGTGGGCTGCACTCCAGCAACATCCCAATTTGAAAGAATGGGGTAGCTTTTAGGGTGGCATTCGTGGCTTACAAAATGTCATGTGAAAGAGAGCTTTTCTCGTGGTGATGAGGATCATATGTTTGCTCTTATTTTGACAAAAATTCTCTTTTCAGCATAACTTTTCCATACAGAATCAGATAAGTCATTTAGAGTTGACTGATTGCAATACTAAGTGTCCTATTTTAAGTTAAAAATATCCACAAGTGAATCATATACGTGCATTGGCTCTCTTTCGGCCTCCTCCTCCATATAAACACGTTCACACCCTTCCTTACTGCCATAAATAATGCTCCTTTTCTTTGCCTTCTTTAGGATTTTGCATCATGGAAACCTAGGCTGCTCGAGGACCAGATAGCCTGACCCCACACACTCTTAAGAAAGGTTCGTTCACTTGGTTTTCCAGGCCTTGTAGTTGACCATTTTAGTTTTGTAGTTGACTATGTTTGACTGTCCTAGTTTTGGGGGGAAAGGCAGGGGCTCAGAGAGAAGACCCCCCCCCCTTCCCAGTAGGGAAGTTCCCATGTTTTACAGAGACGTATGCACATGGAGGAAGGAAATGAGAGTGGCTATTAGGGTTAATGACTGAAGCAAAGACTCTGGGTGATCACTTCACTGTCCTGTTACCCCAGGTTTCAGGAGGAATGAAGACTGGAGTGACAGGATATCCCAACGACAGAGCCTGTTGTTCTTTGCCTTGCAACAGCAGTCCTTCATTCCTTGCTAACTAACTAACAGAACCCTGATTTTAGTTTAAGATTTCAGTAGCAACATGCGCAGGGAAGATAAACAAGTCCCAGAGTACCTGAATCCATCTGGAAGAACCTGTTTTCCCTTTGTGAGTGCTGGTGAAGGGATGGGTATGTGATCAGTTCTGACCAGTGTGACACAAAGAAATCTGATGGCAGCTTTACCTATGTCTGGTCATCTCATTGTGTAAGATAATAAAAGCTTACTGGCTAAACCACTTCTTTCTAAATACCCACAGCCCAAACCATTGCAGTCCTAGTCTTATTACTCACAGCCATAACCATCCTCTCTGATACACTAGCCAATCCTCAAACCCTTAGCTTCCACTCTAACACTTCTGAAAAGACTACCCATAATCTATTTCCTAAGAGTCACAGATTCATGGATGTGAAAGTTTGAAAGAACTGGGGCAAAAAATGAGGATTTGGGACTCTGATGAGAGCTACATTGAATTTTCTTGTTTATTTTCACTGGCAAAAAGACTTCCTAAAGAGATGTGAAATGGTATCATAATGTTGCTTTTATTTAAGGAAACTTTTCAATGTCCCAGAAATAGCTAGATACCTCTACATGCAAAGCGTACCACGTTCATTCATTTAAAAAAGTTCAAGGACTCCTAGTCATCAGTGCCTTACTTATTTTTGTATTATTCAAACATAATAAAGTTCTATATCTTGGCAGACATTCAATCAATGACCTGACCTTACCATCTCAATGATTCAAATTCGAGATACTTTCAATTCACCTGACAGCATTCCACCTGGTATTCATCTCTATTGCTTACCATTTTCCCCCAATGCTTACCACTTTCTCCCAACTGAGGCTGTTTGAGGAAAAGAGTAAGTTACATAAGGGAAACTTTTGCTATTTGGTGCTATAACAGATATCCCAGACCTCCTTTCTACCTCATTTTTGTATGAGAAAATTGTTATCCATTTCCATGACGCCCAATGGTGATAATGCTCGAAGCCCAGCGGCGCTTACCTGAGTGACGTCCATGCCTGAGTCACAGCTCAGTGGCTGCGTGGAAGTAAGGCCATTGGAGCCTATTACAGTCGTGATCACAGCATTCTCATCAATTCTCCGAATCATAGTCCCATCCACAAAGTAGATGAATCCATGCCTATCAACTGTGATGCCTGGTGGGAAATAGCAAATGAGCATTAGTAGTCTAGCTGGCCACCTTTGCACTAAGATCAGCATTCTGAATGAAGTTGCAGAAAAGGAAGGGCATTTTAAAGGCATATGGATTCACCTGTGCTCAGCACAGACTGGACGCTAACAGGAGAGGCTGTTTCAGACACACATTCATATCTTTGAGTATTGAGAAAAAAAGACAAAAAGTTACACGTGGAGATAAAACCAGGTCTTAAAATTCCTGTCACAGCAGATTTACAATGTTGATTGATCCAAGTAATTGTTGACTATTTTGTGAAATATATTTGGCTAGTGAAAATGAAAACAAACAAAAAATACTGTAAAAAGGTCAATCCAAATGATTTCTCTGTGTAAATGAATTATATAATTAAAAAGAATCACACGCATAGCCACCATTAAAAAACAAAACAAAAACAAACAATAAAACCAGGTCTAATAATTTTGTGCTGCCCAGCTTTACATTTTGACCCTCCCCACTTGCTTACCTTCACAAACAGAAAAAAAAAAAATGCCCCCTAAAGATAAAGGGGAAAAGATGGGCAGGCAGTGTAAGCTCCATTCCATGTAAGGCAAGACAGACAGGCCACCGCACATCCCATGATGGCACAGGGAAGACGTGGCTGGTAGAGCACTAAAACTATTTTCAGCAATTCACACTCATTTAACAGGGTTTGTAATCTCCGATAAACTGGACTGAGTCCGCCCCCCCCCCGCCTGTATTGTCCATTAAGAGGGGTTTGGAGTACAAAATTATGGTGTCACAAGGGAATAGTTAAGCTTTTAGTAAAAATAAGAGCCAATAAAAAGGTTCGCAGTCGTTTTTAAACAGTGTGATAATTACAGTCTGGTTTCTTGGAAAATAGATAATAGCAGTTAGAAGACTTAGATTCTAGTATTACATACACCCCTTATAATTGTTGTATGATTTTGTGGCCACTCATCTCTTTATGTATCAGCCTTCTCTTTGGTGAAATGGGGAAAAGATGAAGGTGACACGCTGTCTTGGTTTGCTTGGGACTGAGCCAGGTTTCAGTTTTAAAACTGGGACAGTCCTGGACAAACATAGAGTTGATTACCCTATGCCTAGGTTGTTAGAAATCTCATATGAAGTAATATGTTGCAAGAGTGTCAGATGCACATGAAAAACATATGACTCAACTGCTTTTACTAGAGTTCTTGAAAATAACCACACATTACTTTAAAACCAGTCTATGGTTTAGTCTTTTCCCATCTCTCGCTTACTCAGTTCTTGTGAAACACTGAATATATGTTAAAGTTAGGAGCATTTGTGATAATAAACAAATCCTTTTAACATATACACGTGTGAACACAAGCACACACACACAGAGTAATTTTCCTGGTAAAGAGTGAACTCATCTAAGGGGAGTTTATAAACCTAACTTAATAAAGTGCTTTTAGATGAGCTAATTTGTTGGCAGGAGGTTAATATTAACACTCAGCTTTATGCTGTACTTTGATTAATCCTGATGTTCCTCATGAAGTATTAATCTTTAACATCTATAAAAGTTACATATTCATTTTAACTTTTCCAGAATGCCTCTGAAGTCACCTATGTTTTGGTGACTTCTCCAAGGAAGTCAGCATGTCTAAATAAAGGGGGATTCAGTGTCACTGCCCCCCTATTTTAGGGGCTTAAAGTGCTCTAAGGAAGCTTTAAAAAAGATTTTTAAGTTTGGATCAGGTGAACTGATGATGGAACATGAACATTTCTTTCGCCTCCAGGACATCCATGCTGAGGGTGAACCAAGGGGCATATCTGCTTTTTATTTTTGTTCCCATTTTGGCAAAAACAATTGCTTGACTGCCTAGAATTTGGTCTGGTTTATGGCAGATCTCTGGTTTGGGATCACCGCCCATTACCTCTCTTCTAACTATTGTTGAATTTGAAATGTAAAACCTGCCTGTCATAAGAGAATGGGCTGAAGGATCAAGGCATGGGTCTCCAGAGTAAAAAGCTAAGAGTACATAGGCTTCAGGTGTAGGAGACCACAAATTATTTCCTAATCACTAATTATCACTGCGCTAGATTCTGTCACAGCCAAAGGATAAAGAACCTAGGTAACATGGCACCTAAGAGGAATATCCTGAAACTTTAGTAAAGATATTAAAAATAAAATGTGTCGGTCAACTTTGGGGGTGGCAAATGTAGACAATCTAATTCCCCCGAACGTTGGAGCTGATTCACAAAAGGTATAGAGAAGTAAATACTTTCCTACAGAAACTAGCATATTTGGGGAGATATTTACATCTTTACGCTGACACCAGGGAGGACCGTCCTGTTTCAGGGCTACCAATGTGCATCCCCATCCGAGGACAAAGCTTAGACTGACTGAGGTGGGTAATACTGGATTTTACATGGTCTTCCCACTTTTACTTTCTGTGAACTTCTACACAATGTGAATTCCTCTCTGTTCATGTCAGCTGAGCTCTACAGATGAGGCTGATTAAATACTTACCATTAGCCTTCAGGGTTGATTTGGCTGACAGTTCAGAGAATATTTTCCTTTCATATATTTGTGTAGAATTTTCCTTTTATCATGGTCCAAATTCCAAATATACCCTTCTTTCCCTGAGACTCTTTAATTAAAGCTGATTGGGTTGCATTTATGTTTGGAGTTGAAAAAGAAATAGTAGACAGGGCTTTGAGAGACTATGCAGTAGGTGCTTTATTAGTGCAACACGCCGTAGTTTATATATACACATTTGTTTCCTCTCATCTTCCTTCTCTAACCAACACACACATGCAGACAAGCTTCCCAAGCAATGAGTGTTACTACGTCTTGACTGGCGAGGTTTCAGGGGCATTTAATTTCCATTGAGGTTAAAAAACCAAATTGGAAACCTCAGGCTGGAAAAGAGTTATTTTTTGCCTTTCCCTGAGTGGGGAGGGGGCTCTCCCCCCAATAAGGATTATTGTTATTGCCCAGGGATGTTGACGATGCAGGAGGAGCTATTACTGCCTGGTAGACTCAGTGGGAGGAGGTGGCACACGCCCAGAATATTTTAAGCTTTATTCTTCAGAGCTGGGGATGTGAATGACTTCAGATCACAAAGCCATCTGGGGCTGGCAAGACCTACAGATTCAGCTGACTTTCATATTTTGATATTATTGGACCCAGATCTCCACAACTTGATACCCCATGTTGTAGACATAATTTATTCCAGTGGTCAAGTCCATTGACAGCATTTTCACTGGCATCAAAAACACAATTGAAAGCATGATTTTTGGGTGAGAAAGAAATTAAAGAATTAAACTGCATTTCTAGGGCTCCAGATTTTAACCAGCATTCATTTTTAAAACAAACAAAAAATATATAGGTCCCTGCTTGCAGCACAAGGTTCAGCAGTGGTGTGGGTAGTTTGGGGGTGGAAGTGGGAAGAACACACAACAGCTTGTGTCGCCATCTCCACCCAGGAAAACACTGGGCTCAGATGCCTCGGCAGCATGTTTAGCTTGGAGCACATTTTTACATTTGTGAGAAAATAAATAAATCCTAGTAAATTAGTGCATATAATGAAAGCATTGACAGATCATAACCTGGAAGTGTGAATGGTGCTGTCTCTATTCATCAGCATTAAGCCCTAACAAGCTCTTTCTATGGAAGGGCCTGCTCATAAATAAAGTGCATCTTGTAAAAAAAATTATTCACAATGTCTTATGCAAATAAGGGGACATTATGTAATATCTGAACTGCAGGCTCTTTTCTCTGTGAAGCATAGCTCCTTATGAAACAGCTGCAAATTACAAGCAAAATGATTTGACTCTTCCCTTGTCTTATTATCCTCCAATGAATAAATACTATCATTCTTAAGAATACAATTGCCTAAAGTTGGGACAGCCTGAATAGTTACTAATAAATTTATCACCTGTTGGGGAAGAGGACACTGCTGATCAATACTGAAGCAGCAGGAACATCCTGATGTGGGCTCACAGGAAGCCCAGATGTGGAGGTTAACAGTCTAGAAATAGTAGCTAAAAATCCCAAATTAGATAACAGTGGAAGATTAGAGCTTTTGGCTGTACAGAATGCTAATTATAAATGTTGGCAGAAGGTATCTCTGTATTTAATTTATAAAAATTACAGCTGTTGATGTCACCTACATTTTTATTATTTCTATATTAAAAATGAACCTCTTTCAGAATATAAGCTTTGCAAGGTAGTCATAAAATTCTCTTCATCTCCAGCCCTAGCAACCAGAAAACTGAAATACTGTTTTTTCCCCCACCACAATCTGCTCTTTAATTTTATGAGGCAGAGATAAATGGTTAAAATAAACTTTCAGGGAATGTCCTGAGTGCAATATGGCATCAGCTCAATCTCTAACACTGAGAGTGCTGAATTGTGCAACTGACATTAGCCAGTTGGTCATAAAATGCCCTTTAAATCAAAGAGATATTAAAATATTTTGCTTTGTTTATATGCATTTCAATTCTCTGAAAATTGGTATCATGTGTAGTCTATATGGAAATTCTCCACGAGGCAGAAAAATCCATTCTCCAGCCAATTTGACTGCTGTCCACTTAATTACCCAGTAGGATTAGAAAGGCCAAGTTACTTGTAAACAATACTCCTGTTAACTTCTCTTGTTAGGTAGCAACTAAATGGAGGTTCTAGAACTGGGAAGGCTTACAAATATCTGTATAGGTGGGCTGGAAAGGAGGCGGGGACCTAGTGACTAGTTAAGATGGTCTCACTGTGGGGTCAACAAAGAGAACAGCATTTCTCTGAGAAGATGTAAGATCACTGTATTGTACATGCCTAGTGTGCTATTCAGTCAGGTATTCTGTTTATTTCAAAGTTAGAGTAAATTCCAAGCCATTAAGGGCAATTTCCAGAGAATTTAGATATAAATTAAAAATGTAAGCTAATATTCTACTGACTGAAAAGTTCTTTCTTTCTTTCTTTCTTTCTTTTTTTTTTTTAAGATTTATTTATATGTGCACACAGAACTGGGGTACAGGCCAGAGGCTCAGGAGTGGTGAGAGGCTTCACTAGAGACAGAGAGGGGAGCAGAACAGGCAGATCTACGAAGTACACTGCTGAGGGGAGCAGCGGGCGGGTCAGGAGAGGTCTGCCACGCCATGTGGTCACCTCCGGGGCAGGCGGGAATCGAACTCTTGCTGCAGTGGCTTCTTTGTGCTGTGCTTTAACCCACTGCGCCACCAGGGAGGGCCGAAAAGTTCTTTCTTTCACCAGGGAGGGCCGAAAAGTTCTTTCTTTCAAAATTCAGAAGGTACTCAGAGATATCATAAAGAACAATAGATTTGTCAGCTAGCTAACAAGAATTCTGATTGAGGAAAAGGCAGGTAAGACCAGTATTTAGCATTTGTCTTCTCAGCAACTTCTGATCTCAAAGCTTTAGCTTTCAGGGCAAGATAAAGTGAATCAACAGGCCTTCTAACTCTACCAATCACTATCTTTCTAAAACATTTCAAGGAAGAAGCTGTTTTTCCCTTCACTTATTAATTTATTAAACATCTTGTACCTTTTATGCGCAGGCACTGTGCTGGGCACCTGTGGGCACAGGAGAGTATAAAATAGACATGGGGTTGCCCTTGAGGAGTTCAGAGAATGTGGGGAAGTTGGGTAAATAATCAGGCAACTACAATGTGTGAGAGAAGTTTGGGGCAAGTCCAGAGTGCCATGTGAACAACCTCTTTGGGGGATGGGTTGGGGAAATGAAGTTCCTAAGTGACTTTTCAGAGTAAGTAACATGTAATCAGCTCTGAAGGACCACGTTAAGTTTCTGATGACCCTAGTGTGAAATCCAGGTAAGCACCAATGAAGACCCATGAAGGGTGACAAGTGTCATTCAATAATAACCATTTTCATTTGCAGAGAATATTATATTCCTGGCCCTGTGTTGCCTTCCTTATATCCCTTGTCTCATTTAATCCTCATAACAGCCATGAGGAGTGGGTATTTTTAATGCTATTTTTTTTTGTAAAAAAAGAAGAGAAAATAAAGGTTCAGAGCTTTAGGTTAGGTTAGGTTACACAGCTAGAAAATGCTAGATTTAGCACATGTTTGTCTGATTTCAATGTCCATTCTCATAATTGTTATCCCATGCAGTCTAAATGGGTCTATCAATCACTTTCCCACAGAAGTGGTATCCAGCCTGATTTCAGAGAGTTCAGAAATTCCATGAAATTATCTGTAAAAAATTTTGTGTATGAGTATTGCCATGGCCCATTGCTTTTGTAAGATTGTGAAAATGATCCATGGCTCTTCGCCCCAAGTGTTAAGAAATTTTATATTCCTGCAGATGTCTTGGACCACTTCTGAACTATTCTTCAATGATAGCCTATGGCTCTACCCCCACAAAGCCAGTGAGTTTTGTGAAAGGAGAGTCTTCCTGTCATGGGGATTTTGATCACTTGACTTATTGTATGATTTGCCACATGGAAAGAAGACCCAAGAAACAAGGGTCAAACACATATAGGGGTCAGGCAGGTAACATATCTGTAAGTTAGGTGAGGTATTATACTATATAGGCTCTAGGGGAAATGAAGGTTAACTACAAAGAACATGTCCCATCAAAAGGCATTCAATCATTTTAAAAAGTAAAGACATAACATGAACCAAATGAGTTATATCATTGAACTGGATTTATTCTCCAAGTTGCCTGTTTATGATGCTTCCAAGATGATGATCAGGGGGAATATATCATCAGTGAAGAGGATGCTGTGAACAGAGAAGATCCATGAACTGAGAATAATCTATTAACCAGTATAGTACTGCCTTTGAAAGTTATGTCTCAGTACAGAGACTTCCCATATATCCCCTGCTCCTCCACCCCCCACATTACCGTCTTCAGGATCAACATTCTGCTCCAGAGTGGTCCATTTTTTACAAGTGATGAACCTACACTGACATCATTGCCAAACACAGTTTGTCCCAGAGGTTACTCTTTGTGTTGTATGTTCTGTGGGTTTGGACAAATGTATAATGACATATTCCACCACTAGAGTATCAGAATAGTCTCAGTGTATGAAGATCTTACTTAATTTATCTGTTAACCTAAAACTGCTCTAACAAAGAAATTTTATTTTAAAAAATGTATGTCTGGTCCAAATGTGAAACCAAAGAAAGTCAAATATCGTTGTGATTCTCCTAGCTGGAAAATGAAATACTTGCATGGCTGATAGTGTGATATTTGCTAAGAATGTAGCCTCTTTTGTTCCCACCAGGATCATAACTAGAATACGACAAATTCATCAAATTTAGTCAAATCACACTAGAAAAGTGGGTGTCTAAGCTGATTTCAACTTTGACTTTGCCCTGCCACCCTTCTCTTCCTCATCATTGCTTCAGAAAGCCCTCCTTCTTTGGTCAAGCAGAGACACTGCTTTATATTCAGGTCATCTTATTTATTTTTCTTTCTGAGAATAGAGCTACATTACACTTCCCAGCCTCCTCTGCAGTTGGGTGTGGGCAGAAGTGATATATGCTACAGTTAAGCCAGGTCACTAACAAAAGCTCTACTGCTCTATGGTTCACCCCACTCCCCGTAGGTTGACTGGAACAGAGCATCTGGAAGAAGACTCCATGGCCTTAGGGACTGCGGAGCCACTAGATGGAAGAAGCCTGGTTTCCTAAGATACCACTTGGAGCAGAGATTCTTTCCAATTCTGCCAGGAAACCCATATTGGACTGTGATGTGAACAAGAAACTATTTTAAGCCACTGAGATCATGTGTGTTTATTTCCTCCCCCCCCCCATATATGTGTTAGCTTTGCTGGATCACTACACTCATTAAATCCAATCTCATTAATGTTTCCAGATTTTGAGAAGCTGTTTCTCCTCCAGGAAGCCTTTCCTGAAAACTCTAGTTCATTTTGGTCTCTGTTTTCCAACCAGAGAAACTGTTTCATTTTTTAAATGTGAATTCTATAATCATACTCTGTTCCGACAATAAGTTCCTTGAGGGCAAGAACTGGATTTCATGTTTCACTTTTATATCTCAGCCCAGTAGATGTGAACACAAATGTCCAATAAACCTTGCTGAATTATAGGCTAAATTGCTACACATTTATATTGAAGCACATCTGAACTGAGTCAAATAAAGCTTGCCAAGAGGTCAAGAGCTGCATATACATTTCTCAAAAAATTAGCTAGAAGAGAAGCAATGGTGATGTCTTTAAAGACCTTCAAGAGAAATGCAGTCCTCCTTCAATTAGTGATGATTACAGTATGGGGGAATCGGAGCTGACAACCAAGAGCAAACAGAGTAAAGACAATGGATCAAATTAACTGCAAATGAATTTGATCATGGATCGCTTCACTGAATAGTTCAGTATCCCCTCAAATCTAATTTACTCTGTCAACAGTTTTGTGTTATGATCTTATGATCTCGTTCAACACTACATTCTTAGGGATTTTAAGGAAATAGAAACCCTTAAGATTTTGCTTTAATTTCCTTCACAGTGGACCACATTAGGGAAAGCAGAGAGAATAGTGACTCCAGGGTCACTTCAAAGGATGTGGGTTTGAGGCTGACTTTTCTTATATATTAGCTATAAATTGCTCAACATTTGATTTCCCAACACATGTCCTACTGACTACCTAGGGCAAAACATTGTTAATCACACAGAGCCCAATGAAATGAAAGCACTTTGAGAAGGATGAAGTATTATGGTGAAACTGAGTGGTGTCCTAATTGCTCAGTTACAACAATAATTCTTTCCAAATGTGACTTTTCTAAGCCTAGAATCAAAGATTTCCCCACAGGTTCTGCTTCAACATTTGAGGTTTTATGTGCTGGACAGACAGAATATAATATTTAAGCCCATATAGCATTATGTAACTGTTCTCAGTAACAGAGTGTCCTATGTTAGATTCACCATAGAGAGAAAGCAGCGGTTGAAAACAATTTTGTTAGCTTACCGCACTATTGAACTATTGGTGTAAAAGCCTTTAAGCTTTTATAAAATGGCTAAAGTTTTCTTCTAGAGAATCAAATAAATGAAGCCCATGCTGTGCAATTGGCACAGGGAGGCTGTAGGATGGGGTTGGTCCTGGTATCTCGCATTTAACGGTGACATCAGACACCAATAATGGTGTCAGTTATTTTTTCTAACTTTACAGAGATAGGAATGTGTGCACATAAGGGAGGTTTGGGTATGGAGATGATTCCAGTTCAAGCTAAAATGCACATCTCTTATTTTATTTTTGTGCTCGAGTTCTTGTTCAAAAGATGCCTGCAGGCTGAGATTTGCGGGGACAGAGTACATACGAAGTTGACCAAATTCGAGCTGAATATTTTACATCCCCTCTTTAAAATATTCTTCAAACATCAAGCAACTATATCTGGGACACTACTCAGACACATTTTGTTCCACTCCCAGCCTCTGTCATCCCAAGGAAACAAACAACTTCACAAGAACCTTATGTGAACAATTAGCCCGAGGAGGGAAAGTTCATTTATTTTCCATGGACTAGCAAAAAACTAATTGCAGTTGTTACACTCTAGAGAAAATGAGTCTCTCTCAAGGTGTGTGAATGACCAAGAGGTTCTAATAAAAAAGCAAACTAAGTAGATACCTATTCTACTTGGCCTGAATACTCAAGAGAAGCAGGATATGAGGAATTAAGTCTGACAATGCTTACTGCTCACCAAAGTGGGCTAACTCAAGAAGAATTAAAATTTCGGTAGGATAATTATTTGCATGTAACACCCATTCAGAAGCAAACGCAAAGGGCCCATTTAAAATTCTCCCAACATCCCTACATTCTGACTAATGAAGCTAATGCTGGAAGAGAAGTTCACAAAGTCACAAGTGGCAGACAGTCATTTGCCAGAGGTAAAGCAGGTAACAAACACTGCGTGAGTAAAATTTTTAAACATTTTAAATGGAAATTGAAGAGCCATTTAGGAGTACTGGTTTGGGCTCAATCAAGAATGCGTTATTACAACACCTCCCCGCTTCCACACACACACACAACTCCTTTGACCTTTTTCTTTTCCACCCTTGACCTACAAATTTGACAATCTGGGCACAAGGTTACATTGAAAGTGTGGGAAAAACTGGGATACTTTATTCAGAAGGGGCTGGAGACTTCCCTAGCCTGTCTTGACTAAGATTGGGGTTTCCAAGCTCATTTCCCTCTTTTTTTTTTTTTTCTAAATTCCATCACCAGACATGCTCATGGAGGAATCTGTGGATAGAAGCTAGGAGAAGATCCATCGGTGAGACTGACTGCAGACTGACCAATTTGCATAATCCCGGTCTCCAAGTTTTCACCTTTGTCTAATGGTAAGAATGAAAGTCGAGCAATCCATGTCAACAGATGAGCCTGGAGACCAAATAAAATAGCCCCTATCCAATCTGTGAAATCTTACTGAAATGTTAATATGAGCAATGTTAATAGTTATGATTTTGAGTAACTTGGTTTTCTGGCATCGTACTGGTTTATTTGTGACATGAGAAACTGCTTCAGCATGGCTTGACTTAGATGGCAGGAGCCCTGCATGTAATTCTGCCGACATATTCTCTGTGCAGAAGGTGAAGTACAGGTTGCACAGGAACCTGTTACTTCTCCAGTCAAACTGGCCTATGCATGGGCTCTGAAATCTGCCTTTCACTTTCCATTCACTCCATTGTGCCCTGTGCCTGGAAAACCCTTTCCTTTTCCTACTCCCTAAATCCTGCTCATCTTTCAGGCACAGTGCAACTGAGCCTCGTCTCACTGATTATAATATACAAATGGACTCAAACACATGCACAGATTTTGATAGGAGTTCCTTGTCAATTACATGAACAAATGTCGTTGGTCTCATCTGATGGTAGAAATCACCCGAGCCTATTAGAAGAGATGTGCTGTGCCGAACAAGTGGGTAGGGACTAAGGGTGAAAACAGGAGTAATATGTCATTAGGGCAAGTCTGCAGCCTGGCCTGTGACTAAAAGTCTGGGGTGTTTTGATTGCCCTAGTGTATGCATTTTACACAGAGTTGGGGCCATTTGTACAAATCCATTTCGCGACATCACCTACACAGGGTGGGCTGAGTCATTCATTTTCCATTTAGTGTTGCCTTTTTGTTATCTACTGCCCTACTTTTGTCTACTCTCCTTGCTTTGACCTCTTCTTCCTCTGAGTTCACTTAGTCTATCAGGATAGAGGGTAGAATCTAGTGTCAGTTTTTCTTTACCGAGGAATCCAGTCATTTGTTAGATTCTTTTCTTTCCCTCTAAGTCTTCCCTCATTTGCTGCTTTTTTCCCAGCAAATCCCTTTCTGCTCACCATTCTCTGAGCCCCTGTAGTGTTTACATTTCATACCACACCACCTAATGCTGAATTACAGTCTCCTCTAATGATTCTTCTTTCATCTCACCAACCAGACTGTATTCCACTCCCAGGCAGGGACCATGTCTTTTTATTCCACTTACAATTTTCAATTTTCCCAAAGCAGACTATACTGTTTGCTTTTGGAAAAGCTTAGCGACGCAATGCAGCTCAGTAAACATGGCTCTGTTCCTAACAAAGTGCACTGGGACCATGATGTGGGCCTCACAGAGTAGCTAAAACTAATGGGAGTTCGATAAATAATATAGTGGGTCATTGACACTAGTGTCTTATTGACAACAATTAAACATGGTGAAAGTATTCATTAAAACGATGGTATCTCTGGATACATGTTTGACAACCAGGAGGTCTTTGTGGTAACAGATGACTGCAGTGTTTGATGACAGCATTTTGCATAGTTCCAACATACAGAAGTGCTTTATATGTTTATAGAATAAATGAATAAGGCTCATATTAGAAACAAAGCAATGTGAGCAATTAAGGGGAAAAAAAGAATAGTGATTCAGTCCTCCCTGGTGGCGCAGCGGGTTAAAGCACAGCACTAAGAAGCTAAAGCCGCTTCCGCATGAGTTCGATCCCCGCCTGCCGGGGAGGTGACCACATGGCGCGGCAGACCTCTCCTG
>NW_004567120.1:26357172-26403178 GCF_000260355.1 Condylura cristata
CGCCCGCTGCTCCCCTCAGCAGTGTACTTCGTCCATCTGCCTGTTCTGCTCCCCACTCTGTCTGTCCCTGGTGAATCCTCTCACCTCCGCATCTCTGGCCTGTACCCCAGTTCTGTATGAATAAATAAATAAATCTTTAAAAAAAAAGAGTAATGATTCTGATAAAGGAGGTAAAGCTAAAAAGGAAACCGAGGCATATTTAAATGCTGCCAGGTGCCACTTTTTTGCAACTGCAGTGGTCTTCTAATTCATTTGTTCAAACATTGCTAGCATTTCAAAAAACTAGAAAGGCAATAACTTGGGGCCAATTCATAAATAAGGCAGTGGTTTTGGTAATTTGTTAATTGATTCATTTTTTTTAAACATTGAAACAGATTTGCAAAAAATCCATGTTGTTAAATCTATACCAGATATTCTTGGGAAATAAAGTAGTGCCCAGAATTAGTCAAGAAATTAGAATGAAAAGAAACATTTTGAGGGTGCTAAATGTTGATCTGTGGATCCTCAAAAATTTCAAGTCTAATGGCTTAAACCAGATTTAAAAGTAACCCTTCTTCAGACCACTCTCCTCAGTTCACTCTCCTAGTTCTGCTAATCTAAGAAAGGAGGGGCGGTCCCTTTCCGCGGGCCCCAAGTCCTAGGGCTCAGGCCTGTTTATACCTTTGAATTTATATTTTTCTTTTTTTAAAAAAGATTTATTTATTTATGCATACAGAACTGGGGTACAGACCAGAAGTGCAGGGAGGTGAGACGATTCACCAGAAACAGTGAGGAGCAGAACAGGCAGACTGACGAAGTACACTGCTGACGGGAGCAGCCAGCAAGACAGAAGAGGTCTGCCTCACCATGTGGGTCAGCCCTCTGGCCCAGGATTGAACTTGTGCTGAAGCAGCCTACAGCTAGCTTCTGAGTGCTGCACTTTAACCTACTGTGCCACCAGGGAGGGCCAGAGAGAACACAGAGGAAAGACTATAGAAACCACAGTATGCTGTCTTAGCAGCAGCCATTCTGATGGGTTTTGACTTGGGGAAGGACGATGCAGACCTATCAACCTATTAGCGTGGCTTCAATTTCCTTGGCTTAGAGATGCTTTCCAAAACGAGGATTACTTCCTGCCCTCTAAGGAAAATTACCACTGTAATCAGCTTTCTTTCCTGAGTAAATACTGGTAGAATGGGGCACCAACTCACCTTCCTTTTCCCAAAAACCTATTACACAGTCTAACAAGCTTTTTGAAAAACCAAATGGAATAGCTAGTAAATGAAAGTGGAAGGAAAATAGAGCAAATAACACTGAGGCTTCCTGACTAGGCTTTGATATTCGGGGCTTGAAGATAACCTCACATATGAGTTATTAAACCTTTGATTCCTCAGGGAGAAATTTTAAATGGGCCAGAACTCACTCCCAAGGAAAAAGGAACTTTCTTTGGTCAATGATATAGCTGACTCATTATATTGCGGCTCTTTAATATTGAAGTTCACTGTCAGCCATTAGTGAGCTCCACGTTTGGGCACAAATGAGAAACTACTGGTGAACTCTGCAGCTCATGGCAGAGTCCTCTACCTGATTAGCTCAGAAAACAATGGATTAATGCTGGCCAGTGCAGGGGACCTGAAAGGACCTATTCCAGGTCTGAAGTGGGTGTGTGCTGATATGTTGGTGCCTGGGCCTGCCTGACAGATTGTTAAATTAATATCATCTCTAAGTGAAAGCTTTATTTAAAATAAAATAAAGCAAGGCACTTTTTCAAATGGGATTGTAGGACATATACTTGCAAGTTTCTTTAAAAAGATTTATTTATTTATGAACACAGAACTGGGGTGGATAAGGCCAGAGGTGCAGAGGGTGAGAGGATTCACCAAAGACAGAGGGGAGAGCAGACAGGCAGATCAACGAAGTAAACTGCTGAGGGGAGCAGCAGGCAAGACAGGAGAGGTCTGCCGCGCCATGTGGGTCACCTCCAGGGTCAGGGATCAGACTCACACTGAAGTGGCTGCAGCCAGCTTCGCAGTGCTGCACTTTAACCCACTGTACTACTAGAGAGGGCCCACAATGAACTCAGTTTTATCGGCCTGATTCCAAAACTACCCTGAAGTTTCTAGAATTTGTGCAGCCATCACTGCCATCCATCTCCTACACAGCCCTTCTTAAATGTTCCAAATTTCATGCAGCCAAAATGTGCAAGGCACATACTATGATTTAAGGGTCACTGAAAGGCCTGCCCATCTGCCTTAAAAACACCTTTATTACAGGAAGGCTTTTCTTGAAGGGTACAAACTTTAGAGACCTCAGGAAATAAATTGCTAACTCTGGCCATATTAAATTAGAAAAGTGCTTAAAAAAAAGGAAATCACAAACTTGGAAAATATTTGCAACACGTATCAGAGGCAAAGGCATGTTTTGTTAATCTACAAGACAAAGTTTAACAGCTCAGTCAAAAAATTGGCAGAAGCTATGAAAGTGAATTTACTGAAAAAGAAATATAAATGGTCACACAGATATGAAATGACACAACTTCATTTATAATTAAAGGAACTCAAATTAAAACTACAAACTATCAGATACTATTTTTCACTGATAGATAGACACACAAAGTTTGATGATACTCAGAGCTGAGGAGGGTACAGCAATACAGACATCCTTCTGTGCTGTCGATGAGTGTAAATGCTCAATTTGGGGGAGGACAATTGGTGATCGTTTACTACTGTTAAAAATTAACCCTGGGCCCTCCCTGGTGGCGCAGCGGGTTAAAGCGCAGCACTGAGAAGCTAAAGCCACTTCCGCATGAGTTCGATCCCCGTCTGTCCCGGAGGTGATCCACATGGCGCGGCAGACCTCTCCTGACCCACCCGCTGCTCCCCTCAGCAGTGTCCTTTATCAGTCGGCCTGTTCTGCCCCACACTGTGTCTCTGGTGAATCCTCTCAATGCCCCAGCACCTCTGGCCTGTACCCCAGTTCTGTATGCATAAATAAATAAATCTTTTAAAAATGAACCTTATGTATATATTCACAAAAGTACCCTAAAATACATGAACAAGGTTGTTTGATGCAGCACTGCAGTGATGGATTAAAAGAAAGAAAAATGCCCATAAAGAAACAAATAAATAAAGTATTCCAGGTCCTTGTTATAATATTAACCATCTCTTAAAAACTAAATAGGGGCCCTCCCTGGTGGTGCAATGTGTTTAGATCACAGTGCTATGAAGCTCTATGCAGCCATGGCAGCATGAGTTCGATCCCCGGCCAGGAAGCTGACCTGCATGGCGCAGCAGACCTCTCCTGACTTGCCCACTGCTCCCCCTCAACAGCGCATTTCAGTAGATCTGCCTGTTCTGCTTCCCACTCTATTTCTGGTGAATCCTCTCAAATC
The DNA here is from genome assembly GCF_000260355.1 of Condylura cristata. Lineage (NCBI taxonomy): Eukaryota > Metazoa > Chordata > Mammalia > Eulipotyphla > Talpidae > Condylura > Condylura cristata. The sequence goes on from NW_004567120.1 coordinate 26,360,543, forward strand.
TCACACATCTGGCCTGTACCCCAGTTCTTGTATGCAAAAATAAATAAATCTTAAAAAAATAAATTGAAAGATCTTCAAGATATGTCATTAAATAAAATAAGCAGAGTGAAGAGTAATCTACAGGGAATGACACCTTTTATGTAATGGAAAAGATATAGGAAAGTCCCAGAGGAATCACAAAAATACTGTCAACACTGATTGTATTTATTTATTGGCTTATCACCATTAATAGGAGAATAGTCTTGCTTTTTCCTTCTATTTATTTCTCTCTCTCTCTATTTTACATCATTCATTTTTGTACAGTTTGTTTTCTCCTCTCAGGTGTATTCTCCCTAAAATTCCCACCACCAAGTCTGTGCACCATTACCAAAACACTGGGCATCTTTAAAGAGAGGAACTGCAGTGTGTGTGTTTGGGGTGAACTTTTCTACATAGTTCAAACTGTCAAATCTTACATGTATACATATCTTACATGTATAGCTGTATGCTTCAGTATCAGTGGGGTTTCTCTACATGGTGAGATTCCAGCCCGCTTTAATTTGGATTCTTCCTACATCTCTTCTTGAAAAAATAAAGATATCCTTAAAATATATTTTAATAATATTGCATATCCTATGCAATTAGGATATATTTTATTATGGGCCTGACAGGATTCTATTTTTTCTTCTGGGACTTAAGCGTCTTCCTTCAGGTCTCTACTAGCATGCTCAGATAAGAACAACCCATCGATCATCAGTACCAGGACATGCTGTCTGGAGAGCTGTCATTACGAAAGCAGACACCTGAGACCTCAAAAATTGGCCAATGGACAGAGCAGAGAACGTGTGTTTGAAAATGCCAAGTTTTGTCTTTTGTGGAATTACAAAAACAATAAAAGCTCAGAAAATGAAAAGGAAGTTATAGTCACTCCAAATGCCTTACTCAGCAATGGTCACTGCTCACTTACCTCCTCACACACCCCCTGCACCCTTATTCACGCAGCAACATACAGCACACAATGGTTTCGAAACTCAAACTTTTCACTGATTATTGTTTCATGAGTATTTTCCTTATATCTTCAGAGGTGTACCACAGTTTCTGGGTGATGGAAGTAGTTTGTTCTGCAGGAGAGGTGTGTTTTCAGGAGGACTGTTTCTGGTGCTCTAGTGGTGGATGTGGTATGGTAACATACATCTGAGGAGAGGTGCACCTTCACCCCTAAATCATAACCACTGTTGTGAACCTATGCTAGCTCAATAAAAATGATATAATTAAAAAAAAAAACAAACAAAAAGATGAAAGAAATATCAGCAATAATAAAACCGAGGAATAGCAGGTCTGCTGTTAACTTTCTCCACTCACTGAAATTCTAAACAATGTCAGTGATAAAATATTCCTTCTACTGTCCCACCTCTCTTGAGAATACCACTCTATGTTTATCCAACCCCGATTAGGGGAGAGGGATGAGAGATGGTGGATTTCCATGTAGGGAAGACAAGGTGAGAAGCTAGAGCAAAGGACTCAGAGTTAGCTGGTGTAGTACCACCTATAATCTTTGGGTTGAAGTGGAAAAAAATGCAATCCTGATCACTTATACAATAAAAATGGGCTTCCTGGCTCTATTTCCAGTTAGGTTTTAGCCTGTGATATTAAAATCATGGATTTCTAAAGACATCTGGGTTTACAGCATGTTGTCTGAGTTTTACACTCCACACCTGCTAATTCATCAGTATAGCCAGAGGATCCATGCAGCTAAAAACATCTTCTGATGACTCCTCTGTTGTGCAGTGAATATTCTGGGTTTTCTGGGAAGCTAGTACACTGTAGATTTCAGATTCCTTCAGGAATCAGCAAAGCTGTGTAGGGCAGATTCACCACAAAGTAACTTCCTCATTTCGTTGATTTCATAGCTCTATGCATTTGGTAAACTTGAAATGATCGGATCTTCTTGTATTTATGTGGAACAATATGGGGCCAGGATAAAAGGGTTAGTTCTTATAAAGTTTCATGTTTAAGAACCTTCAAAACAAACATTTTGCATTGAAAGAAATTTCCTAATTAACTTCTAAGGAATTTGTACATTAAAACATCTTACCCTGCTGGAGAAGACTGATAAAGCAAACGTACTACCTTCTGCTGAAGAGAAACTGTATTTAGAAGGAACTTGCTATTCTCATAAAACTTTTAATAGGAAGAAGTGAATCAAATTCCTTAATTACCATTTTATGGTTGGTAAAAGGGCAAATTACATGCCATCCATTTCTAAACTTCTAAATGTCTCTGGTGCTTTTAATTAAAGCTGCCATCTAGAAACTACTAAAGCAATTTTATGCAATTAGTTATTTATAGGTTACCATAATACACCGCTCAAAATATGATTTAAGTGATTTGCAGTCTGTTAGTGTGTGATCTCTGTCACTTTTTCTTTTGGTGGGGAGGTTTGTCTTTTTATCAACGGAGGTGATTCTTAAGTGAACAGAGAGCTGTGATAAGGAAGCAAAGTTGTTTTGGATAGTGATCTTTAATAAAGAGAAGACAAATCGTAATTCCACACTGTCTATCTCAATATGCAGAGGACAAATTTGCAGAGGAAAAGTAGATCGTTGTTATTCCTCCATCTCACCATACTTTGCTTCCATTTTGCCAGACACCTGGCTCCATACTCTCCACACTACTCGGAGTAGCTCCCATCTTGGCTTGTCCCTTTCGGTGATCCCACTCATCCAAAACCGGCAGCCTGTCCTCGTGCCCTCCAATTTCCCATAAGGTGTTTTTTTTTTTTTTAAGATTTATTTATTTATTCATACAGAACTGGGGTACAGGCCAGAGATGCGGAGGGTGAGAGGCTTCACCAGAGACAGAGTGGGGAGCAGAACAGGCAGGTCGACGAAGTACACTGCTGAGGGGAGCAGCGGGCGGGTCAGGAGAGGTCTGCCGCGCCATGTGGGTCACCTCTGGGGCAGGCGGGAATCGAACTCATGCAGAAGTGACTTAAGCTTCTCAGTGCTGTGCCACCAGGGAGGGCCTCCCATAAGGTGTTTTAATGAGGAATTGATTTGTTGCTCTCTTATGCAATATCCTATACTAATCACAGAAGTTCATACATGAAGAAAACCCTTATGGAATGAATGTAGTGGTGAAATTTTAAGGCAATTAGTTTGGCTAGGAAGGCCTTGGGAGGGGTTCCCTAAGATACTACATGTATAAGGAATTAGCACTAAAATTAGTATAGCTCAAGGTTGTGAAGGATCAAATCATGTACAATATCTGAATCTGACAAATATAAATCAAAACCACAATGAGATACCACCTGATACCTGTGAGAATGACCCACCTCAAAAATATCAAAATCAAGAAGTGTAGGTAAGGGGGTGGAGAAAAAGGAACCCTCCTTACACTGTTGGTGGGAATGCAGACTGGTTTTGTCCCTAAGGAGATCAGTGTGAGGGTTTCTCAAAAGACTAGCAATGGATCTATTGCAATCCCACTCCTAGGTATCTACCCCTAAAGTACAAACTTACTAATTCTAAAGGAAACCTGTGCTTCTATATTTATAGTTGCACTATTAACTATAGCCAAGACATGGAAACTACCCGAGTGCTCCAAAATAGACGAGTAGATGAAGAAGATGTGGTCTATATACACAATGGAATGCTACTTAGTGATCAAAAAAGATAAGCCCATGGCATTTACAGCAACATGGATGGAGCTGGAAGACTTTATACTAAATGAAATAAGTCTGAAGGAGAAAGACAAATACCAGATGGTGTCACTTATATGTGGAATAAAGAAGGGTCATTCAAAGACAAATTAAAAAAAAATATTGAGAGCTGACCATAGACCTGAGGCACCCGTGGGGTGGGGGAGGGAAAGGAGTGCAAACAGGGTGGATGGGGGGGGACACAATGGGCTGTGGTGGAGGACTATGGGTGCTTTGGTGGTGGTGCGCTATGGTGTCTACACCTGAAGGGGGAAATGCTTTACTGTCAAAACATTGGCAAGGATGTAAAACAATACTTCAATAACAATAAATTAAAAACATACTGTAAAAAGTACCTGAACCTACCATACCTTGACTCTTGTTTCTTTGGTGGTACCATTCCGATATAGAAACTTTCAATTCTCAGATTGACTTATAAGGCCATGGCATTTGCCTCCAATCGAAGAGTCATTCCATGTTTGGGTCATTGCTATAAGCAGTATTATTATTTGCAAACGAAACAGTAAGCAGATCAAAATGTCTTTGATGAAGTATTTAATGTAAGTAAACCACATGGTGGGCATACACTCTGTGGTGCAGGCACTGTTTCTAGTGTCTTCCATCTGAGAATTTATGTGTCATCGTACTTGATCCCTAAAGTATCACCTCTGTATTTGTTAGAATGGCATACAGGGGTCCTCCCTGATGGCACAATGGGTTGGAACACAGCATTGCAAGCTGGCCACAGCCACTTCAGTGCGAGTTTGATCCCCGGCCGCAGAAGTGATCCACATGGTGTAGCAGACCTCTCCTGACCCACTTGCTGCTCTCCTCAGCAGCATACTTCATCTATCTGCCTGTAATGCTCCCCACTCTGTCTCTGGTGAAGCCTCTCACTGCCCCTGCACCTCTGGCTTGTACCCTAGTTCTGTATGAATAAATAAATCTTAAAAAAAGAATGGCATACATACATGAAAACTAAAACAATGTAGAGGTAAAGGATATTTAACAATGCATTTGGGGTTTTTATAAAACTTGAATAGTATTAGTAGATGTTTCCCTGTATTAAGCATGGATATTACCTAGGACAACGAGTCAAGGTTAGATAGATCTAATTGGCTTCCTTTTGTCTGACTTCTCCCAGCTCATGGTTAGGCAGAAAGGTTCTTAAGCTCCAGTTGATGACATAATATAAAACCAAAGTCTACTGACCATCATAAGCAGGTATATTAAGCCAAATGTGACTAACAAGTTAAGCATTCATTCTGGTTGCATAACAGGCATTAAGTCCTTTGAAAGACCAATTATACAGTTCAGGAAAGAAATCTCTCAAAGCAGAAATAACAGCATCACTGCTATAAAGAACAAATATTTTGCCTGAATTTTAAGGTGTCATCAAAAATATTTTTTGCAAGATGCCTCTGATTCTAAGACAAGGGTATGGGAGAAAAGTTATCAAGAGAAATGCCTTGACGCTGAACTGGGAATTTGGTCATCGGCGGTACAGTGTTGATCTTACCGAGAAAGCCTACTTCACTACGTTACTCTTCTCAGTTTTTCCCTGGTTCCCTCAAGGCCTAACCATACTTGCTCATTTTTGGCAGAACAGGTCCACTTCTCTCAGAATATGCAGGTTAGCAGAATGGGAATACCACAAACTTTCTAGTTCCTTCTACCTATAAGCTTATCCTCATCCCTACATCTATATATTGTCTTAGCTTAGTTTCTTCCCCATTTAAAACCTACTCCCCATTTCTGATAATCATTTATTATATCTTTTGTGTCATTCCATTTACTCATAACAATTGTCATGTTTTTCCATAGAAAAAGCCTCCCCCAGGGGGCCCTCCTGGTGGTGCATGGGGTTAAAGCACAGCACTATGAAGCTGTCAGCAGCCACTGCAGCACAAGTTCGATTCCTTGCCAGGGAGGTGACCCACATGCGCAGCAGACTTCCCCTGTCTCATTCGCTGTCCCCCCACCCCCACCCAGCAGTGTCCCTCACTAAAATCTGCCTGATCCACTCCCAACTCTGTCTCTGGCGTATCCCCTCACACACACCACCACACCTCAGACCTGCCCTCCAGCTCTTGTATGCATAAATAAATAAATTAAATCTTTTTTTAAAAAAAGGAAAAAGAAAAAGCCTCCCCTGAGCACCTGTCCTCTACTTGTCAGTCTGTCTCTCACATTAAAACTTCTCAGAGGAGTGATGATCACTAGCAGTATTGACTTTCTCATCTCTCATTAGTTCATCCAAGGACTGAAATTTGGCTTCCGCATCTACCACCATTCAAACCACCAATGACAAGGTCACTGATTAAACTCCTCTTTTCCTGATCCAATAGCTAGAAAATTGTGACATTTGATATTGTTTTCTACAACTTCTTGAGACAAATTATTTCCCTGACTTCCTAGAAACAAGCTCTCCTTGTTCACTTCCCTTTTTTCAGGTTTCTTCTCTGTCTTTCATTAAATCCTCTTCCATTGTCTACCAAATAAATATTACTCCTTATGATTTATTTACTGCAGTCTCACTCCAGTGCATTTACTATCCTATCACCAAAATAATCTATCAAAGATGCATGCATTGGATAATCATGTCACCCTTCTGCTTTAAAATCCTTTGCCTAGAAGATAAATTCAAACTTCCTATTTGTGACCCTCCCACTAACCTCAAATATTTTTACTTCATCAGTATTGATTTCTTTGTAGTTTCTTAAGTATACCACTTGTTTTATTCATTCTATGGCTTGCCTGTAATTCTGTTGAGGGCTAGTCTCAGTGTGTGTCCTAATGGCTATGTTACCATTGCGGATCACATACTAAAGGCATCTGAGAAAATCTTTACTCCTTCCCCTGCAAAGAAGTACCAAAAGCACATTCTCATAACTGTTTCTGAACTATACCCTTTCTCTCATAGACAACAATGACATTCATGAGATGTCACTGATTAGAGTTTTAGTATCTCTCCATTAACCCCGAATGTAGCCTTCGCGAGTAGCATATAGATGCCAAGGGAATCAGTAGAGCTTCAGGATGCATCTGAGATAGATCTGGGGAGGGACAAAAACAGATTGTTTTTGTCTAGGCTTTATCATATTCAGTTTCCTTAATTGCCAATAAAGTTAAAGTGACTCCTATATGATTAGTGTCATGAATACCCTAAAAATACTTTTGGAAGCTGTCAAGATTTAAGGATCATTTTCCTCCTAGGGAATGACTCTGCAGCTGTTTGCATTCATCTGCTTATTACCTAAGTCCTGCTGAGTTCTAAGGTCAGTTTGCTTAAAGATGCACATGAAAGCAGAGATCTAATCCTTGCTGAGGTCTAAGAGAACCAAATTAAGTCATTGATTAATTTCATCGTGTCCAGTCACTCCTTCACCCTCTGTATCTACTTAAAAAAAATAAATGTATTCAGCGTGTCACAAATTTTATTTTATATCCCCACCTAGTACCATTTCACATTCTGCTTAAGTACTTGGTCATCTATTACATGACTCATTAGTTTGAGTTCTCTGTAGAATTAAAGAAAGTTGCAGTAAAAATAATAAATGGAACCTAAGTTTCAACTACATCATCCATGCATGCTTTAAAAGCATCTTTCAAAGTCAATTCATGCTCATATCCAATGCTAGGAATTAGCACCCCATCAACCCCTTTGCTCAACTTTTCCTTTTCCCTATTACACTGAAGCCTTGTTAACAAAAAATGGCAAATGTTTCTTTTAATTGGGATGCAAATCAAAGTGTGCAAAACTAGATCAGATAAAGACTTCTTCCCAGGGGCTACCTTTTGTGAAATTCCATTCAGGGACACCTTCATTTTTTTTCTGTAAATAAACCTTGTAGTTAGCAAGTATAATCAAGAAATAGACTAAGTTTAGGATTCCTGTCTTCATTCCATAAGAAAAAATTAGGGAAGTTCCTAATTGCACAATCTTCCAAAGAGATGTGACAAGGTTTCCTGGAGATTTATTTGAATATGTACATTCAGAGACGATGCAAATGGTCTCAAGTGCACTGTGGGTACATACTAAGTCAGTAAAATCAAAGAAAACGTTTTAAAAGGAAAGGGAAACTAGACTAAAAGTCATTTATCTTGCCAACAGATATATTTCATTCCCATTGAAAACATCATTAGATTGAAAAGAATTTTCCAGTATTTTCTATCCTCCCAGAGAAGTCAAAAGAGATCAGGGATTTTATGAAAAGGGAGGTAGTGTGTAATAACAGAGGCATCAAAGGTCTCTGTTTTTCACCACAGGGCGGGCTTTGGAGTCAGGTAGAATCCCAGTATAATCTGCAAGCTCCACGACCCTGGATAAATTTTTAACTGTGTGAGTCCGTGTCTTCATCTGTTCAATGGGTACAGTACTTTTTATCTTGTGCATTACTGTGGAGGTGAGAGATACTGTGTATAGCACTGGCACAGTGCCTGGCACACAGCAGGCATTCAGAAAGTTAGAGTTGTGGTTATTTTTAAACAGAGTTGGGAGGGAGATCATCTTGAGTCTTTCAGTTTACAACAGGAATGTGAGGGCCCAGCATTTGAATGACCACTCCAATGTAAGAAAGCTAGTCAGTGGTATCGTTAAGTCTATTTTAATGTTCAGAGAAATGAAGCCACAGTGAGGTCTAGTGACCTACACAGGGTCATTCAGAGAAACACTAGTGTTACAAGGATCGAACAAGAAAGTCCAGATTCCTTAACATGATTTTCATCACAATTTGTTGCTGTTTCTCAAAAAAAAAAAAAAAAAAAAAATCAGGGCTTTTGACCTTTTACCTTTTGCTGACTGGCTTTTAATCCCATTTGATAATTTATTCCGACTTCAGGACAAATGATCTCAAAAGCAAATTTTATTTCATCCTATTTTTAGAATAGATTCAGAAAATAAATTAGCTGTCGTGCAGATTAACATTTATTTGACTTACCTTGCATAATTAAGGACATGTTGGAGAGCCTGCCTATAATTGCAATATGTTGCTTGTTAGTTAAAGTCTTAGAGCAAGCTCTCTTTCCTAACCTAGAAATGGTACTCCCTAGATGTACATTTCCACTTTCTACTGATCTACAGCTTTTCTTTATTAGTTTCTAGGTGGAGAGAAAAATCAAATCTCTCCTTAAAGAAATCCATTAAACATTTGCGGTCTTGTAAGGCGGGAGGAAGAAGAAGCTGATGTGCATGACAGTTGTAAAGCAAAAACAAATTGGGCTTTCTTGAGAGATAAAGAAGCTGCAGGAGAACCTCAAAGACATAATTAGCAATTAGCAATACTCTCCTCTCAATTTGCACAAGATGCTTTAATGACTTCTTGGATGGTTTTTCCTTTTTCGGGAAGTCTATGAAATTGCCCTGCAGCATTCCACATAATGAGTCTCACTTCTGATCCACTGCCACGGGTGACCTAGATTCAGTATGGAGACAGGTGTGCTAGCCTGGCATGGAGTGTTCTGACTGGCATTCTCAGACAGGTTCTGTCATCTGAGTATGTCTGAAGATCCCTAAGAGGGTCTCCAGACACGGTTAACATGGCCAAAAGAGGTGTGGGAGGTTCTTAGTGTGGACATGCTTCCTTCTCCCTTAGACATCCTCTTTCCCTCATTGGAACTGAGTAGATGGAACCAACATGAGCTTCAGTATCTTAAATGAAAACTGTCTTGGATGGATTAGATATTCAGCTGTTAGAAGGCTGGATCAGAAGACCGTAGGGCCCTGGACCACTTTGGGATGAATAAAGTGTACTGGGATATTGGAAAGGCGGCTCTTAAAGAGTAATCAAGTCAAAGGAAAATGCACTACTAGCTATGACAAAAAGAAAAACTTATTTAATATTAACTTTTATAGTTATATAAATTTTGGCACTCTCACTACTGTTACTCCAAGAGTTCACGTAAATCCTGTTGGTCAGGACTCTATTATTGCTGCTTTCCAAGTAGCCCCCTCCCTCCCCCCCCTAAAAAAAGCTGCAGTGAACCAATTACTTGCTTTATTTGGAAAAGCTGAGATATTCATCATCTACATGGTAGGTTGAATGCCAAAGGTAAGATGAATGGGATTCATACCAGCAGCAACTCAGGAGGATGTCAATCTTAGGTATAATACAAGCTTGATTCCTCCCTATTTCTCATGCACAAATCCTAATAATGCCTGCAAGAGTTAAACTTGCGTAAAAGGCGGGACCCAGCTGGACGTATTTCCTTGAAAGCTGATTACAGGTTGCACCTGTGTTATGTACTTATAAAATATTTATTGTGGACCTACTATGTGTAAGGAATGAGAGCTAGCATAAAAGAAAAAAGAAACATTTCAAAACACTTTACCATGACACTTGAGTGGGTGGGGGGCATCATGTTCCTTTAGGCAAAAAGGTCATCCCCATTAAAATTATTTTTAGAGTACCTGCAAAGGTAAGAGGTACCTAAGTGATCAATTACACAGTATGTAATGGATTCTGAGCCGTATTAGATGTTGCTGGTAGAGTGAGGCAGATTCAAAAGAAGTATTAGACATAGTTCCTCTTGCCAAGCAGCTTACCTTGGTAATCAATGAAAGACTTGCAAAGCAACAGGAGGCAAAATATAATCAAATGCTTATAGGCTGTATAGACACTTAAAGAAATTCAGAATTAATGGACTTTGTTAGCTAGAGTGGCTCTATGAGAGACTTAAGCCTTGGATATGCCTTGAAGAAAGGGATGGCTTTAAACTCTGATTGTAGTTGGAATTTAATTTCCATATGGCAAATGTCAAATGGCTACAGAGTAACCTGTTAATATTTGAAACAATAAGTGACCATTTAACAAATTAAACACATTGACCTCACCGTATTTTTTGGCATAGAAAGATGTTCCTAATACATTATATATGCAAAGCAGATATAGAATAGCATTTATATTATGATTTCATTTTTTAAGAATAAAATATAGGATATTCAGACAAAAGTATATAGAAACAGATACATTAAAATAACTGGATTTTTTATATGTGATAGGATATGGGTAACTACAAATATTTCTTTGTATTCATCTTTCTCTGCAAATAGTTTGTATTATTTGTGTGCTCCTAAAAAACTACATTGCTTCTTAAAATCCAGTGAAACAACTGTTTAATGAAACCCAGTAAAATAAAAGCATACACACACGTATGCAAAGCATCTTGGAGAAGAAGCAGAGAATGACCAAGTAACTAAGGAGATAAAGCTAATGATATAGAATGATACACTTAAAAGTTGGTTATCCTGCAGTTTATTAGACTAAAATGAGTATATGACCCAAGTCTAGAATATCATGAAGCTGAAAGAAACAGATTTAACTAACTAAACTTCAGACAACAAAAACTGAAGGCAGGCCCTTGAAGATTAGGATATGCACTTAGGCCAAATAAAAATAAAGTTGAGCCCCCACAGAAATCACATTTTGTCATCTTAATGGGTGATATGGATTGAAAATATAAATAGCTTCAAGAATGATTTACATACATTCATGGGAGGAAGGTTCATTAAAGGTTGATTGTTAAGGAAAAACCAGGAATGTCTAGAGCCTGAGACATTTGACAAGGGTAGAGAGTGGGCACAGACATGTTTCTAATCACTGCTGGCCGAAAAGCCTGTCCCTCAAGTTCTGGGCTGGGCCAGCAGTTACCTCCTTAGCTGTTGGACTGGAAGGAGTTTCTGGGACAGAGGGGGGTGTCAGGAAGGTGCACAGAGGTCTCTGGGTAATAATTACGTATCAACCAGAAAAGGAGCCTTTTGATATTGTTTTAGCAGTTATGACTATACTAATGCATACTGACTAAATATTAGTTCTGGATGTTCCTATGTTCTGGCATCAACTGAGAAAATGTTAGAGACAGAATATTGAGATGGACGGACTACAGTGTGGCTACGGTCTTAGAACTGTGAAGTAAAAAAAAAAAATCTTTAGATGGTCAACGGATTTTTTTTTCTTTACCTCGAGGGCTGTTCAGTGAAGCTTCTGATGCTCTCCCGCCATCTCCACAGTGACTCTGGTCAAAAGGAAGGCACTGGTCACCTGTTCCTGCTACCACTTCAAAATTCTTGGACAGATCTTTTGTTTCCACAAGAGATTTCAATTTGTAGACTTTGCGGGTATTGGTGTCTGACAGATACAGCGATTCAGACACAGGGTCCATAGCCAGATAGTATTTGTGAGCAGGGCTTGTGCTAAGGAAGAGAAAAGTGAAGTTATTCAAAGTACTTGTTTTCTATGTACCCCCTGGGGTCTGCCTTTTATCACAAATGGAAAAATATCTTAAGGCATGAAAGAATGTATGTATCTTCCTTTTTAAGTAGCAAGGTGATGAATACTGGTTTTTCTAATAACGTGCGAGGGTATAACAAAAAAAAAATTCAATGTGTACTGCTAGTCTGTGATGACGCTGACACTTCAATACCATCTATTTGGGGGTAAAAAGAAACAAATGAGAGAAAATTCGCATTATTTTTCTCATGCATACCTTTCATACCCCGTTCTTCAGTTACCTCCTAGGTAACTGTCTGGATGTCTTCAGTCACTTCCAACTCAACCAGTCCCAAATGGCTGTTATTCTCTTTCCCTGTCTTGCCCCAAGCCCCTATAAACCAACTTCTCTTCAGTACTCCCTGCCTCACTTGGGGACGCAAACATCCTCCAAGGCAAACTGAGAGACACGCATTCAGATGGAGAAGAGCTGCTGGGGGTGGGGGGTGCTGGACACACACTACACAACTTCATCCCTCTGTGCGTCTTTTCATAGGTGACCCCACACTTCCCATTTTTTCCCTTTCAGGACATAACAGAACTGACTATATCTGACCTTTTTTTTGGGTTCAAATCATAATCAGCTCTGTCTCCTAAAGGCGACACTAAAGTTACCTTGACTGGAGTTTGGTATTCCTGAAACTCTTCAATTGCGTATTCATGTGGGCTCTCTTGTGTTTTTTTATCTGCATACACGGCTGAGTTCATTCATTGATTTAGCTTCTTTCTAATTTCAATTGTTCAATGGCTGCAGTAATTTTAGTTTGGGGATCTTCTGTGGAACTTGAGGCTTGTGTATTGTTGATATCATTCAAGCCCTGCACCTGGAAGTCTAACCTCTATAGCCACTTTTTCTACCTGCAATTGTGCTATAAATTAGCTTTCAGAACCAAGTACCTCTAACCTTCCTGACATGGTATTAGTTCTAACTCTCATCATCTCTGCCTTGGACTATTTTCTGTAGCTCTGCTCAGAGGAGGTATCTTTGAAATCTGAAATCTATGATTTGCCCATACTGCTGCCAGGGTTATCCTAATCATACAGATCTCATCTTTAAATTTTTTTTAAATGTTCCTTGATGAGGTTCAGAAACCCTTTTTCACTTAAAAAATTCTTATATACCTTTCTATGCTGACTCAGGCTTCAGCTCCTGAAAGAAGCCTTCCTTTCACCTGACTCATTGACACTCTGCTTATGTCATATTAATTTTTATTTGTATCCCCCAATAAACCATGGGAGCTTGGAGGACAGCAACCAAGTCTTGTTTCTCTCTAGAGTGCTCTCTCTCAGCACTCTGTGCCACACCCACTTGTCTAAACCAGAAACCAGAAGGGATTCTTTTATTCTGTTTCCGTCATTGTCCACATCCAGTAAAATATTATTAAAAAAAATCCTATCTTCCATAGTCTTCTCCACCCTGCCCACTTTTCTCTACTTTTCTCATACTGTCATTATGTAATGGGTGGTCCCCAGGAAAAGGGGAGGTTCCAGGTTCCCTGCCCCACCCAAAGGAGGGTGGAGCTGAGCAGGGAGGAGAAGAATTCTGAAGAGGTGACTGAGGAGGAAGGAAGCAGGATGGAGAGCCAGAAGGTGACCTGAGGGAGGCCCATGGAGCAGAGAGACATGTAAAGAAACTGTGCTTATTTCTTAGTCCTGGACCGGTGGAAGCAGATGTGGGTGAGACACCTGTGGAGAAGTTGTCTATAGCAGTGTTTATCTTGATTTTGATTTTGTTTCTTTCCTTCCAGACATGTCTGGGCATTTCTGGCCCTTTTTTATCAGTCCCCACCAGAAGGTGCTTTAGACTTGTGGAGGGCTTTCAGGTTTTGCCAATTCCTTTTGGGTGGACTTTTACCCACAAGGGGATGGGTCACTTGTTTGATTTAGAAAACTAATTATATTCTTTGTCTTTTCTGTATTGCACACTAACTGTATTAACTTCCCATTAAATATCTTATATGTTTTGTCTTGATGTGGCGGATGGCAGAACCTATTTAGAGCAGGCAGGTTTGGGGGTTTAGGGGTGTCCTATTCACTGCCCTGTAACAACTAGACTGATTCCCATCATTTCTACCTGAGTTCCTTCATTGGTATCATTTCTGTATCACATTTGTTCACTAACTCATTCCAAAGTACTTAGTAAGTATAATGTGCCCAAGAACCGTGTGATGCCCTGGAGACTGACTTATCGCAAGATACAGCTCGTCTTCAGGGCACATGGGAATCAGATTATAGAGAGGAGGGGCATTTGATCTAGCAGTACCGATCACACCGTATTAGAATTCATTCCTTTAATTATTAACTAAAGTCCATACTTACTCAGCCCTTTTATCTATTCTGGGATTCCACCTATGCTACCAAATTAGATTTAGTTCTCATATCTCCCAAGGCTCCTCCTTAGTTAGATAGTTTCTCAGACTTTCCTGGCTGTTGATGAAGTTTTAAAGTGTTGGCCAAGGACTGGTCTACTGGAATGTGTCTCATCTCACTTTCTCCTCAGAGTCAGACAGTGGTTATAGGTTTTGGGAAAGGAGACCACAAGGGTGGAGTGCCATTGGCATCAAATCTAATCAAGGGTACACAAGATCAACATGGCTTAGTTGACGTGGCCCTTGATGGCCTGCAGAGGCAGTAATCAACAGGTCATTCTACTACAGTAACTCATTGGGCAATTCTTTTCCTTTTTTTTTTTTTTACATTTTGTAAAGGCTAGGTTATTAGAAGAAAAGGTAGACGATGCTTGCACAGACACAAGCAGGCAGAAAGGGAGTATTTTTATATAACTCTGAAGGGATAGGGAGTTATACTCTACTTCTTTGAATGTAACTATACAACTCAGAATTCTTCGATATGAAAGCTTTATGTCCATTTATTTATGAATTCAACCATTTAGTTATATCAGTATGGGTTCATGGATATTTATTTACATTTTGCATTAAAATCCAGTGTTACCTTATTTATTTTGTTGCTCCTATTTTTCCAGCTTTAGCCACTGGTAGCTCTTTCTGTTATTACTTCATGTGCCCATTAATGTATGTGCATGTGTGTGTGTGTGTTTTAGTACTTCCTAACATTCTGGAACTACAAGATACTCATTTTGTATAATCTCTGCCAGAGTAATAGCATGAGTATTTTGCCAAGGATGCCAGGTACCTTTTATTAGAGAATGGTATTAGAAACCGAGATCAAGCTACCGGGCATAAGCCCTATATATATATTTTTTTAATTCTCATTCTCTCCAGCTACATTATGAGCTCTTTGGAACAGCATTTATCTTTTTTTCGTAAGTGCCAACAGAGTGTCTGACAGTCTTACTGTTTAGTAAGTGCTAAACTAAACTGAACTTTAGTACATGGCTTGGAGAAACAAAATGGAGGGGAGAGGGTCATCAGAATAATTACATTACCCATAAGGACTGGCGTGTTTTTGATTGCTTTTGTAATTGTATTTGTCCTCTAAGCTTATTTATGTATGTTATAGCAGCAAGGGTGGTAAACACTGATTTGAGACCCAGTTTATAGTTTTAATTGGAAAAAAATCAGATCCAATTGGAATACTTGATTTTTTTCTACTTACCTTCATCAAATAAAGAGAATCCGGTAGATTCCAGGGACATCTTCAACCCTGGAACCACCAGGACAGCTGCTGTAAATAAACTGTAAGGGCCCCAACAAACTCCAGAACTGATTTGGCAGTCATGTCAGACAAGGCATCTCGTAGCAAAGACTGCTTAAACAGGGGGGTTGAGTAAAAGTTTTTACATATTTAGTTGAAATTTTGTCTTCAGAAAAAAAAAAAATTTCTCCAGTTGCCCTTAGATCTTTCTGGAATAAAGGAGGGATCACAATCTTTCCCTGAAACAACCGTCAATACTTTAGTTGCCAGTTTATGGAAGTTTCAACTGAGCCAGATTAATCATGTTTTGTTTAGGAAAGGTCCATAGGCTATTTTTCTAAGAGAAATGTTATTCACACAAAAGCACTTTGGAATGCATTACATTCATTTATTATTGAATATCTCCAATGTGCCTGTGAGGGAAGTTAGAATTATCATTCTTTTTGAATCTCGGCTGGGGAGACCCAGACACATAGGGGGCTTGCCCAGGGTCACTAAAAAGGTCTGTGCCTGGACTAAGATTTTATTAGATCACATGTGACTGTGTGTGCAAAATACCTTCAGAATATTCTTGTTTTGAAGGGGTAAAAAAAATGGTGTTCCTGCTTCTTTCTGAGCAGCACATTCTATTTTACTCAGCTAGGCTGTTCTCAAACTTTGTCCACTGGCCTTTAGAGAATGGAATGGCCCAACACATCAAATTCAAATCTGATTAATGTTATTTTCTTGACAGCCAACAGTCAGCCAGGTCTCCTATATTGATATGTGATTTCTTGCCATTTCATGTCATTTCCCAAGTGTACTGCAGTTCCTTTGAGATGGTTTTTCACTCCTACTTGCTGAAAACATGCCATATCTGAGGAAGAAAAACCATGGGTCTACATTTCAATTTGCTTTAATCTCATGTGTCTAAATGTATACTGCAATTTGAGAGACAAATTTTTTTTTATGACTTCAGTGTTAGCCTTACTGTCACCTTCAGGTGAGTTTTATATTTGAGCAGTGCCCTTGAACTTAGCAAAGATCACTTTATTCGTGCTAGCTAAAATCACATAGATTGTGAAATGGGCAATTAATGCTTATAATTATTACTGTGCAACACTTTGCCAGTATGCAATTTGACAACCAACTTAATTTGCTTAAGGAATCAGTTATGCCAAAGTAGCAAGGCTGATCTTGTGTGCTGGCATTTAGGAAGTGGCATCTCCCAAACGAAATCCAAATTAAAAACCCTATCAGTGCCATTTTGATGACAATTGGCATTCGGAAGTGAACAAATTCAATTTTCTCCTTTGCAATTTCAGGTAATTTAGAACAATTTTGACAAGTGTAATGCACAAACAGATTGAACAGAAATACTCCTTATGATTAATTTCAGAGCTATGAGCCATTCTCAGTAAATGGTCAGTTTAAGGTTTCTCTATTCTTTCTTTTTGGTGGAGAGAAATAGGAATCTTAAGGTCACATAAAAGGAAAACGAACAATCTTATTCAAGAAGGTCATCGTGGTCACTGTCTCTTACTGTACTCATCAACCATATTTCGGAATCTAGGAAGATTGTCCTATTACCTTTCTTTCTCCCTGCAACTGGAACACATTAAGTATATTTGAGCTTATAGTGTCATTTGTGATGTCACCTAAGGAAACCATAATGAGACTTGGGCTTTGCTTTCCTGGGAAGTACTGAAAGACCAGCTTTCACTTATCTTGTTTTTTTCTCGACAGAGTCTGGTCCTCCAGCAAATTCCCACTTAGCGGAGTTCTCTTCCTCTGGAAGACACTTACCTGTGTCATAAACTCCAAATTCATGTCCACATTACTCCTTTAACCTTACTTATGAAGCAAAATTTCCCCATTAGCATATTATTAGGAAGTGGCCCTTAGGCAGGAAGGGGCATCAGATAGCTGCCCATGTGATTTGCTTACCTATGTCTGGTATCTCTGTTTCTAGGATGCACAAGGATCCACGAGTGGCAAGTAAAAGCAAACAGAGAGTCGTCAGTGTCATTCAACAGGCCAATCTGAGCAGACACACCTACTCTTCACCTTGGGGCTGTCAGAGAGATGTTTACAGCAAACACATGCACGCCAAAGTGGGCCAGACCTTCCTGGCCTCTCCTCCTGAGACTGAATATCTGCATGGCTGGTGTGTAAAGCTCTAAGAAAGGCTTTGCAAAAGGTCTTCTCTGAACCATCATCACAGAACCACTTGGTTTCTGGCCACATGTGAAGTTTCCTGGGGGCAAGCCTTAGTTTTACTGGTCAAACTCTTAAGGTGGGAATGGGGCCTGGGAATTATATTTTTAACAAACTGAGCCAGAGCATCTGATGCAGAATAAGGTATAAGGACCAACAGGTGAGGGTGTGAAGTAGCCGCCACGTAGAGGGTTTGCCTGCTCTGGACTGCTTGAGAGCCACCTTATCAAAATGCACAATCACTGTTTTAGAAGTATTCACATCCCAAGGGGGCAAGTGGGTGGAAAAACAGAATTGTCCGGTCATAAGAGGCAGAAGACTTTTGGGGTCCATGATGTGTGGCCTCTTGGCACATGGTCCTACTACCCTTCACTCTGAGAAGTGTCACAAGCCCTGTCACAGAAAAGGCATAGTTGGTAAATAGGCCTGATGCTGGCAAAGTCTGCTCAGAATTAAATGGCTATCATCATCTGTGAATTACAGTCATTTTAATTTTAAAATCCTTTAAAAACCTGGCCCTTATGTCATTTTAAAAAACACAGAGATAAGAAATCTTATCTAAACTAGAAAATGTTCTTATTCTTTGGAATGTCACGAAAGAAAAGCTACAAAATTATTTCATTGGAAGCTATCTGCTACTACTGATTCAACTCTTTTTACAGAGAATCTTTCTGGGATTTGAGTAGTTGGACCATAGGTCAGGACCATGGATGTTTTTTCTTCCCTGGTCTGCCTCAAAAGGGTAGGTATCCTCAGGGTTGACACAAGAGGTCAAAAGGTGAGGATGGGGAGCTTGGATTAGAAACCTGGCCTCAGGCATTCAAACCTCTGAGTTTCTGTGTCTTCAGACACTAGCTTGTTTCTGTGGCCTCTTAGTTACAGGGTGAGTGTGCTTGAGGCTGGTTCTACTCACCACTGCCATGTGGCTGATCCTCCTGAAGGAAGTTAGTTGTGAAAGTACTAGAAGGACCTCATTAAAACATGGTTTCATCTACAACAGGTTCTCATGGTACAGAGCCACTTGTGTGGCTACAAAGGGTTTTGAAATTCTTAGGTAAAGGCAAGGAGTGGAGATGGGGATGGTTTGACTTTCTTGCAGTTGCTTCTGATCCTGCCAATAATGTCACTGTGAATTTGGAAAGATGTCCTGTATTATGCAGAGCAGCTTCTCTCATTAGCATCTCAGAGGGAGGAAATGAAAATGATGGAATTTATTTCCAGTGTGTGACCTTGTTCTGTCTCAGAATTACTTTTAGTTAAGGATTCAGGATTGTCTCACCACCAAAGTCAGTCTGCTGTCTAGCTAGTAACTGACGACATGCTGAGGTGCCAGTGTGTGAGCTCCTCACAAGTGCCTGGGCCTATCAGTGGGCATCACCATCTGGCAACTGACTGACTTGAAGTTTGTCATGAGTTAGGAGGAGTGGACCTGTGAACCTTTCAGAATAAGAAATGCTCTTGGAGGTAGGGGCTCAAAGTTGATTTTTTTCCCCCCAGGACCTTCATGATTAAAAGGGTCATCTACTCTTTTTTAATTAAAAAATTGATTGAGATACAATTCACATACCATAAAACCCACCTTTCTTAAAAGTACAATTCAGCAGTTTCTAGTACATTCAGAAAGTTGTGCAACCATCACCAAGATCCTGTTCCAGAACATTCCATTATTTATGCAGACAAACTTGTGCCCATTAGTAGCAACTCCCCATCCCTCACTTAGCCAAGTGTCTGCAAGTTACTAATCTGTTTTCTGTCTTAATGAATTTGTCTCTTCTAGATAGTTCATATAAATGGAATCATAGCATATATATGTCCTCCTTTGATGTCTGGCTTCTTTTACTTAGTAAAATATTCAACTTTTTCATTTACATTCTTGTGAGGTGGGGGATAGAGAAAGAGGGGAAATGCCACCGTGGGAGCCGTTGTCCAGTGTCTTGACATGCAATTCTGTTGGCCTGTTCTGGGTGGTTGCAAGACTACAAGTTGCTCATGCCGTTCTCCATTTCTTTCCTTATACTTATAATAGTTTTGATGTCGGAGAGCATACTTTTCTCCCTGTTCATATTTCCATGGCATTCTTCCTTTGAAGAACCAGTTCCCACTCTACCATTCACTGGCTGCTTAAGAGTTTCCAATTGGAACAACCTTCATATAAGGTTGCTCTGGCTCTGTTCCTTCTGTTCCTTGCCCTTTTCACAACTTACCTGTCTTGTGTTTTAGGACCCCGCTTTCAGCTAGTATTACCTTTGAAAATCTATCTGACAAGTGAATCTATGCCAGGGACTAACGGGTGATTTTAGCTTGACGGGTCAATCGAAAAGCAGTTCCTGTGTTGGGGACTCTTTAGGGCTGCCATGTCTCAACTCAAAGGGACATTTAGAGTTCCATTTAGAGTAGGAATTTGGGGCACTGCGGAAGGCCAGTGAAGATGTTTGTGGGTGAGGAGGAGGGAGCCTTTGAATACCACTGTCAGTACATCAAACTGGGGAGAAAACCACCTGCTTCCTCTACATACAGTGTTTGGCTATTTGTAGCTCCAGTGCAGCTGGTAAGAGGATGGTTCTTGGTCATTTCTTAGGTATTTTCAGAATAGCTCTCAAAGTCCGGCTTCCATTTGTTCCTTCAGCAGAGTGCTCTACAAGTTCTACAGTCCCTCAGTAAGCTAACTGCCTCTAAGTGGATGCTATTGCAGTTCTACTCACTTCCTAGTCACCGATAAGACTTGAGTCCTGAGAACCTTGTGGAAATTATTAACCAGTCACTGTAAAAGAAACAGGAACATCTCAAGAGAAATTGTCATGTCACATTGACATTTGTCAAGTCCAAATTACTCCAGGTCCCAAGAAGCATTTACCAGGATCTTATTTTCTTCTTTCATTTTTAAAGGAAGGACAAAGTAAATATCTGGAGAATAACAGCATTTTGAACAATAACAGCATGAGACTTTTATAAAGAATAAATCATTTCCACTCATGCTTAATAGGTTTTCTAATAGAATTGTGAAATTAGAAGATGAGAGGGGAGCAAGGGGATATTACATATTTGAATTCTTGCAAAGCACTTAATACAGTGTCTCCTATTTTTACTTATATAATTATCTGTGTTAGTTTTAGAAAACTGCAAAGTGACCCTGAGGCCATAATCAAAGGAAAAAGAAAGAAAGTCATACTTGATGAGAAATAGTTGAAGGACTTGGGCATGTCTGGAATGAAGAATGAAAGCTAAAGAACCTATGATAACTGTTTTCACACTTGGGAAAATTTGTCAGATGAAGGAGAGAAGTGGCTTCAGATGCTAACATTTACCAATACTCAGTGAATGTTTCATGAAGGTCGATTTTGGTTCAATGTAAGGAAGAATTTTGTACCAGAGCATGCCACAGATACAATGGGTTGTCTTGAGAGGCGATTTAAGTTTCCCATATTGAAGGGGATTAAACGAAGTAGAGGTGACACGTCATCAGGGACGGAGTGGAACAGCACTGTGCTGCGCCTGATAACTGCATGGACTCTTCTCTTGCTAAGCTCACAAGCCTAGGATGCACTTTTGTGCTACTGAAATGTGCACATGCGCCTACAATTTTAAACGAGAAGCAAATTCCTGTAGATGGAAAGACCTGAGCAATCTCTCATAAAAATGACTCTACCTTTAGAAAGTTCTTTAAAGAATGTATTTATGAGACTCTTTTACATTTAATGCATGCTCTTGTAAGCTTACTTTCTTTATTATCTTGCCTTAATCTTTCACTGGAGAGAAATACTAAGATGTGGTTATGCAGGTGAAATCTGCAATAAACAGGCAAAAGGGTACTATCTATTTAAATAGCAAGAAATAATATTACTGTGCTGGCATATTGCTAATAACAATGTCATAACTGATTTTTCTGTATCCTCGCCTTTCAACCAATGGAGGACAAGCTAGAGGAAATAAATAATTGGCAACCAGTGAAGAAGAAATGATTTTTGAGGGAAGATGAAAAACACTCAACTGGGGACAATTTGGATCTGTAGGATTGAGGTAGGAGAAATCTGTGGTCTTCCAATCTTTGCAATGTTCAAGGGCACCTAGAATTGTTCATTGTGGGCCAATATGAAAGAAGAGGAAGGGAAAGAAGGAAATCCAGTTAAGATTTATGTATTACCAAACTTTGGGATGAGATCTATACATCTGCAGCTCTTAAAACAAGTTAAACTGCTTGAGACATGTAAAAAAAAAATGCTGCTTAAATGTAAAGCTGAAGTCAATTTTATAGATAAAGAGGTAGAGGACAGAGTAGTTAAATTATATAATGACTAACTTGACAGAGACTGAAGATCTAGAATGCTCTTTCTCTCTTTCTATAATAACCTATTGACAATATTGCTCTTCCATTCAGTTTTTAATGCAACCAATAACTATATTAGTCTGTGTTTCCAAGGCAACAGATGAGTCAACCAAGTAAAATGACTAATCTGCACAGGGCGGGTTGGGGGCAGCAATTAAATTAAGTGATTAAAAAAAAACCTGGTGCAAAATGAAATTTCTATCTACATATAGTACAATTCCGTGAGTATTAGGACTCTGAAGATAGCAGTCTTATTATATCAACTTAATTTTCCCCAGGAAGTTTAAATCTGGAAAAGTTATAGAGCAAATAAATAAATCTACCAATTTCGGGGCAAGGAATAAAGTACACAGTATAGACTACTGATCAGGATAGATACTTTAAAAAAGGAAATCTGATAAGATTTCTGGAGTAAGCATGGCTGATAACATTTGCTGACATAAACTTGTTTGATGTATAGTCAGATAGAGTCTGCCGATAATTAGGTCAAAATGATCATATCTATTCAGTCAGGCCTATTTCTCTAATAGTCAAACATAGGAGGGCTGGAGTAGAAGAAGGTGAACATTTTTTCCCTCTTCTTGAACCTAATGTAAGAATTCTTAACCATGATTCTAGGTGAAGGCTACATCCACAAGCAGAGGTTGCTGAGTGATGGCGGTAGGAGGTGTGGGGAGAGAGGGAAAAGAAGATTTCTAAAATCAAACACACAATTTTCATGTGAATGTGGTTTCTTTCTGGGGAGAAGTCCCACAGCCTTCCGCAGATAATCAAAGGGGCCTGCAAATTAAAATAAGAATTGCTCTGAAGGATGTCAGTTCAGAAGAATCACTCAGAGACTACGGCTAAGTGACAAAGTGACAGAGGCTGGCTGTGTGCGCCGTGGTGTATGCACCCCCATATCTGAAGAGCTATGACCAGGAGAAAAGAGCAGCGTGGAGCATAAACAAATAGAGGCATTGGACAGTAGCTCACATTGTCACAGAGGAGTTTTTCTCTACACCGAGAACATCGCCTTGCAACTAGGGTCCAGGTTATTCTATTTTATTCTTCAAATGACTTTGTGTTGAAGGTCATGAGATTCATTGGAATCAGATGCAAATTTGTGAACTATTAAGGATCCTTGACCAAGGGGGAATCTCATCAATGAATGGCAACCACTCCACCTTAGGTAAATGTGTATTTCCATGCCAAAGGAAAGGAGACTACTTAGCTGAGTTTTCTTTATAGTAATAATACTAGTAGTTATTGTTTTTATACATACATACTCCAATGGTGTTTGCTTTGAAGTGTTAGTTACTTAGGGGCAAGTTATATATAGGTTCATCAAGACAAGGGTACTGTCTACCTGAAGAATAATATCGGTCTAACTGGAAATATTCTGCTGGCGAATGAATTGTTCAGTGTTCCCATCGTGTTTGGCACGATGCAGGCATCCCTAAGGTTTTGAAAACAATGCAGGATGTTCCAAACCCAAGCATGCAGTCGTTCTGGCATTCCTTGACTTTTTAGTAAGTAGGTGCCTAAATCGATATACTGCTGGAAATGACAAGTGCCCGTGAGGTGTGACATCCTAAGCGACACGAGTACTTGATTAGGCCAGGGTGCTATGAATTAGTACCTCTCTGGACCCTCTGATGTGCTTTATCTTTATAAAATCTTAATTTTATGGTCTATTTTTTTTTATTAGCCAAGGGATTTAACAGCTTTCTTCTCTATGACAGCGTTTGCAACTATAATTAAGAAATGTATTAAAACTGGAGTGAATTAATGTGAAAAATGGATGGGGGCTTGGGACTAGAAGATTCCCCCAGTTAGGTGTGAAGGACTACCTGATATTGAAAAGAGATATGTAGATTTCAAAGCAAGCACGAGAATCTGAAAAATTTCAAGGAATGTCCTTATGCATTCAAGTCTCTATACTTGTGTGAATATAAATGTACACCAACATGACCTAAGATTTTTCATGTGTTTTGACTGGACCTGTATACATACAGATTTGCTCCATTAATGTGTTTGTTCTTCCAGTCACTATTTTTGGTCACCATATTTCAGGTCCATGAGGGAATTCCTGAGGCAACAATTGCTTTATGGACTACTTTATAGGATGGCATCAAAATCTTCCAGAACGTAGAGAAACTTTCAGCTTAATGTTCCAAAGACATGTGCCAGGAATAAAGCTGTCGTAGGCAATTAAAGGAAGGCTCTACCATTTTACCCACGGGGAGAGGAAACAGGTCATTCTGTCTCTACTGGGATGGGAGTAGCTGCTTTTATTTCCCAGAACTCCAGTGGGTATATATTTGTGTCTTATAAGCTTCAGAAAGGAAGAAATAAAACTGATTAAGCCAGGGCCTATGTAGTTGCAATCTTTTTGTAACTTCAGAATGAGGAATAGCAAAACGTATGAATTCCTTTCAGAAAGTGTCAAAATACTTTATACTCTCAAGAAAATTCCTAGAACAGAGTGAGAAAGCTTCAAGATGAATGATTTAATCATTTTGTCCCAATGGGATGGAACTTTTAAGGGTAAATACCTAGTTCTTCCTTATCATGCCACGTGCATACAAACTTCCATTTTCTTTTTCTATGAAATGACCACTTCAAGAGGTTGGACCTGGAGAAGTTAGAAAGCTTAAGTTTTTGGATCTAGCAGTACCACTCTTTGTGGAACGGCATCAATCGTTTTGACCAGTTTTTATTGTAGCCAGCAAGGGCTGAGTAACTTACCTGAGCACTTGGAAATATTGAGATCCATGTCAGTGACGGCAACACACACGTACAGGGATATCAACACTTCCTGTGTCCCAAACCAGTGCTGAAAAGATTCCCTTCAAGTGGGCACGTTGATCTATGTCCGTGGTCCCTATTCCTGATCTTAGCTCAGAGCTACGATAGGGGCAACTACATTTTCTGTTCCTTCTGGCAAGGCCTTGTCTCTTCTCGTTATTCTTGCTTTTTCCTTATCCGCTAAACAAACAGATTAGAGGAGACTTACCTTAATTCCAAAATACTAACGGAGTTTCCCGAGGGAAATATTCGCCTAACAAAATTGAAGTCGCCAACATAAACACTACCATCAGGGCCAGAAGCTAAGGCAACAGGAGCAAACAGTTTGTTGTTGTGGGCTGGGCCATTGCAGTTAGTGCAGGCTACGCTCCGCTGGTGTCCATTACCCATTATCGTTGATATGACTGGAGGTTGCTGGGAAATGAACATATTTTCTCCATTCCCTTTATGTATGATGCCTAGATGCAAGGGGAAAAGGGAGAATAAAAATATATATAACATTGTCAGTGACATTTAAATTCCTCTCTCATTGCTCAAATGAGGTGGAAGCTTTGATTTTTCATAAAAGAACTTGAGAGTGAATTACACCAATGTTGGTTTTGTTTAACTGCAGAGCCACAACGACTAGAAGCATAACACTCTGCCTCAGTTTGTCCACCTGTTAAATGGAGTAATTAATATACTCCGTCCACGAAAGGATGGTTTTAAATGCCTCAACAAGGAATTTGGTGATTAACTTGTATGAATTTCCTGTTCACTTTGGGCTCTGTGAATGATCTGAAGCTATTTTTTTCATCCCTGACTGATTTTCACCTGATGTCTGGCACACACCTGTTTGACTTCAAATTATCCTCTCTATGCACTGGTCCTTGAAAAGAGAATATCAGTCAATTTTAATATTAACCTTAGTAAAACACAATCAGGAAGGCAATCTACTTCTGTGAAAAGAGAGGAAATCACACTGTTAGAATGCACTTCCAAGATATAAGAAGAAAGGGACTTGAATTTTCCACTCTTTTGGACCATATCTTACTATCATCAGTGCACGAAATAGAGATACTGACTTATGAAAATGCTAGAGAAAGCTGCAGTCATTTCTCTGGGCAATCTCATTTATTCTCTTAGCTTTAAATCTCATCTTTATGTGCTGAAACTTTCTCCTGCCCAGCGTTCTCACCTGGCGTGCAGCTTGCCACTAGATCTTTACTTGGATGCCTCAAAGGTAAACTCAACACATTGAAAACTGAACCCATGGTTGCTCTGCAGCCCCTACCAACCCTGCCGCAGTTCCACTTCTCTTTACTTCCGCCATTCCCTCTGCCCTGAATGCCCTCATCTTGTCTGCTAGGGGAACTCTCATCTACCCTTCAGAGCGTGGCTCAATTCTTCCCCAGTGCTCTGTCCAGGGCTAGAATGAGTCGCTCCCTGTGTGCCCACAGCTTGTTTCCCATAGCTCTATTATAACACTTAATACACTGCATCATAAGAGTTTCCATTACTTTTCTACCTTGCCCTTAGAACACGAGCTCCTTGAAGGCAGACACTCTGTTTTCCGCCTTTCTGCATCTTGTGCTTATCCCTGTGGCTAAGTCATTATAAGTACTCAGTAAATGTTGAAAATAGGTTTCGAGTCGCTTGTAATTTCTTTGTCCAAGTCCTAATGATTTTGAAAACCTGCTGAGCCTGGGCAGAAAATCCAAGGAACAAGTACTGCTGTGCTAAATAGCTCACGTCTGTCCAGAATGAGCCAGGGCAGGTAAAACATCTGTGTTGTGAGCAGGCATCCCAATGTGTCAGACTAAAGAAACTGACAGCAAGCGAATGAATGCACCGTCCTGCTTTTCTCCAGTGACACTCAGTATCTGTCTCCTCACACTGCCTGGTATTCTCCCTCAACATTTCCTGCAATGCCTTCTTCCATTTCACCCAACTGTTAGTCCTACAATAGAAGCTGTTGATCACTCTGAAATAGGAACCTCACTGGCAAAAATAAATATGAGGGTTAGACGAGACAACACCATGGTACCAAACAGACATTTGGAAGCGCCTTCCAGGAAACAGAAATCCCAACAAATTGGTCTCTTATGGCAGAACTTTGAGCTGTCTTGAGGACACTACTTTCATATTAGTTTTATTCTAATTTTATTAGGCAGCAAAAATATTTCTCAAGATTTAGAATAGTGAAATTACAATTAAAAGGGCTGAATTTCACCTTCCTCAAAACACTGAATCGCAGTATGATCAATACTGCACTTTAAACGAATTGGGGGAAAGTAATGAGAACTAGAACGGCAGTTGCATAGCATCATTGAAAAGAAATCTCCCGATGATCACTAAATATTCTAGCATTGACACTATGATAGGTCCTCTAATAAAACAAGAAACCAACTGTTTAGCATGTCAGTATTTCAGCAATGCTCTATAGGATATATCATTCAAAAATATTTCCAATTATTGCCTGGCATAAACCAGATTTGATATTAACATCTATTTTCACAGGTAGATCTCCATTTTTTATATCAATATAATGGTATAGTTAACAATTACCTTCAAAATGACATGTTATTACCAGACTCCTGGCAATTTAAAAACTAAAGATGGCTATTCTAAACCATTCTTCTAAGCCTGCAATTCTAAAACTCCCCTTTTCTATTAGAAAGCCCAGCACTCCATCAAAGAAGAAGAATGATTAAAGGAAATAAAACATAAGGCAATGTACTTTCTGATTACATCTCCACAATTGATGTCTTGCTTTCATGCAAGGTACTAAAGTGCCCGTGTACTGAAATTACCATTCCTGTTTAAAGCTGAAGCAATCAAAACAAAAATGGGCAAACCCCTTTTGTATTGCCCTGGAAAAATAGATCATTTTGAAGGGTGTTTTTGTTGTTTCAAGAATCTGTTTAACCTTCCATTACACAGAACCAGGGCATACCATCTAGCAACAATGATTTAACACCAATTCTTCTGCAAAAAGGTTGCTTTGAAAATATTTTGTTTATGTTCCTAGAAATCTTGATCAATTATTGCTGCCTCCTTTCCAGTTTATTCTACCACACATGCTCATTTTGAAAACAAAATCAAATGATCCTAGGACAACACACATTATTTATATGAAGGCCAACTTCCTGCTAAGGATTGGGGGTCTTGTTTATAGTAAACAAAGGAACTGCATAGAGTGAGGCCTACTGTACCTTTTCTCCCTAAGTTTTCCTTTTCTATGCCCACCAGTCAAGTCTGTTGTGTCATAAGTTGAGGGTATTTTTAAATACACTACGCATAACACCTCCTGCTACTTTGCTCAGAACTTCTTTGGAAGCTTATAAATAAGTTTGAAATAAAAATTCCCCTTGGAAGCCAGTGGGTGGTGCTTTATGCTGATTTTCAAAGAAGAAACTATTTTTCAGACTTTAAGACAACAAGGGGCACAACACATATTTCTCCTAGGACTTGACTGAGAGGATATAATCACAAACTGGGAGACGTGCCAGTGTGATCAATGGAAATTCACTTCCCCTCCCAGTAAAAACATTTGGTCAACAAACTACTGGCCTACCCTGGCAGTTAGATTAGGGGAAATTCTTTAACCATTTCAGTGAGAAGACAATACCCAACTAGCATTGTGGATTGTTCTAATAATTTTTAAATCTAAGCTAGCAGAAAACACGAGGGGGCCATGTTTTATAAAGATTTACTACACAGGGGCCTCCCTGGTGGCACAAGGGATTAGGTCTCAGTAGTATCAAAGCTATCCTCAGCCACTGCAACATGAGTTTGATCCCCAGCCAGGGAGCTGACCTACATGGCACAGCAGACCTCTCCTGTCTCGCCTGCTGCTCCCCTCAGTAGTATATTTCAATCAATCCCCCTGTTCTGCTCCTCACTCTATTGCTGGTGAATACTCTCTCCTTCCCCCACCCCCTCCACACCTCTGGCCTATACCCCCGTTCTTGTATGCATAAATAAATAAAAATAAATATCAAAAGAGTATTTACTATACAAACAGCTATAATGCCCCTGCAATAGATGAATCATGTACAGTTTACTCATAATTTTGAAGAACTGATTCATCTTAAAAGGAATGAACAGGCATTCAATATAATCAGTAAGAAGATGAGTCTGAAGGAATAATATTGAAAAAAACACAAGTTTCTGGTGTTTTTCTTTATCTCTGTGAAAGTAAGAACCAACTAGGTATAGATAGATCTAGATAGGCACACAAACACACACACACACACGCACAGCGTAATATTTGGAAACCATTCTCCACAACCAATGGCCAGTTGTCAGGTAAATATAATTGCTGTGGCTGAAAGGACACAAGGTCTGAAGACATTGCCTGCTAGAAACTCCCCGCTGCATAATGACTTGGAGCGAAAGACAAACTGAAGCCCTGAGTGGCAGCAGGCACCCTATCTAACTACAGGTGTCTTTTTAACTAGGGAGAGGAAATTGGCGGAAGATAGATTCCTGTTTCCAATCTGCTATCTGTCTCAGATCAAAAAGCGGGGTGCCTAAAGACAGACTTTTTCTAGAAAGAAGTGGAGTGGGGGAATTTGGAAAGACATCCTCTCTCTTGCCTTAATCAGTTAGCAGACTGTCTGACCTGAGGGAAAGAGCATTGCTTTCTAAATTGGTCTTCTCAAAGCTGCTCCTTCACACTTATCCTTCCAGTTTCTAAAACTGCCTTTGCAGGCTGGACTGAGATTTGGAAACTGTCCCGAGGGGGCGTCCGCCCTGCTGAACAGGGAGAGGCAGAGTAGGCTTGAGATCTGCTTCCTGCAAGTGTGACCAGTTCTTGACTAGAATCACAATGTGCCGACCAATGAGAAGATAAAATGAATGAAAGTTCCTTGTTAAAGAAATGATCCAAAGGAAGGATTCTTATTTCAGAATGGAACCCTCAGTAGATTTAGTCAGGCTGGGGTGAAGATATTCCAGATCTTCTGGTGAAGATATTCCAAAACTGTGTGGTGGGGATGGTTGCTCAACTTTACAATTTTCTAAAATTTGTTGACGCACATGGAAAGTGTAAACTTTATGGTATATAAATTATACTTTTAAAAAAGCTATTAAAATTCTCAGAAATAACTTTGTACCTATTACTTAAAACTCATTACCAATGACTCAGGAGTGGAAAGAAGACATTTGTGGAAATTTGGGGGCTCACAGAGCCAATTTTCTGAATGATTCCCCTCTGTTTTGAATTTTTTTAAGCCTGTGTGAAGCAAATGGTAAGAGGATGCCGGACGGGCACACAGCTGGGAGCGGCTCCATGGAGGCCATTTCCTGCTTTGTATTTAATGTCAATGACAGGCATTTGAAAGAGACAATCCATACAAGCCAATAAAAGTGAGTTGAAAAGAAATGCTGCTTAAAATGTCAAACTCTTTCAAATCAAAACAAAACACCTAATAATTTAATAAGTGACATCTGCCCTTTCGTTTTTTGTACTTTTAAAAGTGTGATTCTCTTTTTGACAATAGAAAAAAAGTTGACATTTTATGTCTGTGCCCGAATCTTTGCTCTTAAAAATAAACAACTGAAAAGGAATTCAGAACCTTCCTTGAAAGGGGGAGCAAATATATGGGGGTACAAAGCATTGGATTCATTCACCTCTGAGGTCCTATACTGGGACTGTGGTAGGTGGTTGCAGTCTACCTGGTTAGCTCTGCAGACCTGGTTAGCTTTGCCAGTCACATTTTCCCAGCTTGTGTGGTGGGTTAACTAGGCTGATTTAACTCAAGTACAAATGAAGTAAGGTCATACGGTGATTCTAAAGTGGACCCAATGCCCTTCGCCAGTTGCTGGCCTTACAAGCTAGCTCAACCCTAGTCAGCTGTTCCACAGGCAAGAATGGATTGGGGGTGGGTACAGCAGAGTATGCTTCCATATACGTTCACAAGCCCAATCCTGGAAAACTAACGCAAAATACGTGTTCCGTCAAAAGCTGCTTGGAGGCTGCCTCTTTAGATGGAAAGGAATAGGATTTCACAGTGAAACATACCAGTAGATGTTCAAATGAGAGTTGGATGGAAACAAAAATGACAGGTTCCCAGGAGGATACAAAATTAATAGGTAGCAAAATCAGCTTGTCTGAGAGAAGCATGGGCTCAAGGCCCACTGTGCTCCCTTGTGATTTATTTAATGTTCAAATGACAAACTAAAAGAAAATCAGCAGGAAAAGTGGTCCAAAGAGGGCAAAGTTCGATGATGAAACTCATGATTCTCATGGCTTCTTCCTCTTTTCCTAAGTCTAGGGCTTAGGACACTGAAAACTACCTGAAGTCTAGGAGCTCACTCTCCAGCCTCTTTCACTTCTTCTCCTCTTCTTTTCCTATGTCTACTACTTTGTTTTATGTGTTATTATTTCTTCTATGTCTATCTTCCTTTTGGATCCATTGACATTCGTAAGGACAAGCAAATGTGGAGAAAGAATACTTGACTTTAGCCCCTCACTAAGGGTGCACTGTTGGGGAAAGTCACGTGACTTACACCATTGTGTCCCACCATCACATTAGGAGTCTCCTAGGCTATAGAAGCTGGTTTAGATTTGACTCCAGGGCCCCACTCCTCTGGCTATGCAGACACCTGGAGCACTGCATAGTCTACTGGAAGAGTAAGGGAAGTTCCTGTCAGCCACCCATACCCAACTCGGCCATTCTATTGCCCACTACCTTTAATTATCATGACAACTCTCAATGCAAGTGTGAGTGTTCCTTAGTTTCAGGTGTGCAAGTTGAAGCTCCTAGAGATGTAATAATTTTCACAGAGTGACCAGTGGGCCTGAGACTGTAGTATAGGTTATTCACTTTCTTCTTTTTTTGTAAACAGTGGATGCAATGGCCATTTATCTACCCCTACACCATCCCACATAAGTCTGACTCTTCCTCTCTACCCCCTCTTCAATACTTCACTTTATTGGTGTGCAACAGTTTTTATAAGTATTTTGTTTCGTCAAATTGTCCACTATGTAATGTCCAGTATTTATCTTAGTCATTCTGTTTTGCTGTAAATGGCAGCATTTCTTCTTTCCTTATCACTGAATAATACCCCCATTGTGTGCATATAGCCACATTTTCTCTTAATATTTTATGTGGTATTATAATTCCATTTGCCACCTGTTACTGCTGGGGCTATAACGAGGAAAAAGTATATTGTTAGCTGTCATTTCAGACAGGTAACATACTTAGATGTAGTGACAAGAATATGAAAAATAGACTGGATTCTAGAAAGATGAAAAAAATTGCTCCTCAACAAAAACAATGTGCAACTGCCAGTCTCTAAAATATGATAGTTTTATTGACATCATTTGATATAAGATAATGTGTGTATAAACACAATTCTAGTCTACTTCAACCCTCTTAATCCAACCCTCTCTCACTGGGAACTTGTTCCCATGCCCTAGCAGATTCTTGTTGTTTTAAATAAGGTTAAAGCTACATGTCACGGATGTGTTCAAAATGGGACAAAGTTTACAAAAACCCTTTGAAATCCCTGTATCAGATGGATGTGCTATTATTTTTTTTAACCAGATCAAAAAATTTTGGGGGGTATAAAAGAACTGGGGTGTAGGCCAGAGGAGCAGGAGGTGAGAGGATTCACCAGAGACAGAGTGGGGAGAAGAACAAGTAGATCTACTGAAATACATTGCTGAGGGGAGCAGCAGGCAAAACAGGAGAGGACTGCTGTGCTATCACCATGTGGGTCAGCTCCCTGGCCGGGGATTGAACTCAGGTCCTAACAGTGATAGGGCTGAGATTTAACCCTTAGACCACCAGGTAGGACCTCTTCAATTCTAAGATGCACATTTGCTACAGATTTTAATCTCTACACTGCACAACAATAGTTAATTGGCAGCATTTTCCATAAGGTAATGACTTGTCATCAATGTCTGAGATTTATATGAAATAGAATGATTATCATTCTATTTCAAAAGGTTGGACACAATGTCAGGTAGGCTGGTTTATCACCTGGGATAGAGCAATAATAACAGATGATTCGTAAGCTCATTGTCATGTAACTTTGTGATGAAGAAGTCCTGCTATATTAACAGCCATTTGAAATCAGATTATTGTATTTGGAAAGAAACATATTAATGTGCTCTTCTCCATTTTTCACAATGGACCTGTAATAAATAAATAAATATATATATTTACATATAAATAAATACATGTATATGTATATAATGGACCTATAATATATACATACATGTATATATGTATATAATGTATACACACACACACACACACACATAGCCTTAAGAAAAAATTAATATATATTTAAAAAGCTGCTTACCACTTTGAGGATTCAAAATATGATGCTTATTCAAGGACCAGCCTCCTAGGTTAGAAGCATCCATCTCAAAACCCTGTAAAACGACTGTCCTTTTTTCCCAGAGAATAAAGTCAGGGCATGTTTCATATTCATATCCCACAGATACTGCAAACAAAGAGTTGACAACACATTAGACATTTTAAAACTATTGGTCTCATTTTTATACTAGTTTATATCTGTGGATAGTACATTTGGTACCGAGTTCTGATTTGGGTTGAAGTTTGACGGCAAATCCCTTTAACCTAGCACAGTACAGCACAACACTGGGGAGCTGAAAGTAATCAGTTCATACATATTGAAGAACTGTATGAATGAGTGAGTGAATGCTGTCATTAGATACGAACCATAGTGATTATGCTCACTAAGCTTTAGTACAGACTTTGAGATTGGAGGCTGTGCCTTAACACTGAAGAAATAAACTGAAGGATTAAGCTGTGGTGATATAATTCTTTTCTTTGCCTTTGTAAGAGAAGTGCCAGGATGGATGGTTTCTTATCTCTCTGGAGTACAAAATGCTTGTAGGAAGCTGGTTTTGGGGTATTGGGTCACTTATACAACTGACTACACATGAGACTAATAAAAATTGATTTGCCCAATTTGTATTTTCTCCTGCATTAACTGGTCTTTAGTTTGCCAAGAAGTCTGAATTTGCTTCGTGTACTGCAAGTGTCAGTTTGACTTTGTGCACACTGGAGTTTGATATGTGCAGATAGCTATCCAATGGGACCTCACCCAGCACTTGGCTTTGACTCATAGGAAGCACAGATGTTGCACATTAAACTTGGAACCCTGGTAAGCCACTAAAATGAAGTGTGGAATGTGGTAGCTCGGGTCTCTGCTCTACTGAAATAAGGATAGCTCAAGTTCTAGTCATTTCCATTGGTAAACCTGCTTACCTGTTGGAACTCTGGGGTTCGGATTCTTGAATTTATCAGGCTTTATGGTCTCATAACGTTCTAAGCCTGAGAGTGCTGGCTTATTACAATGCATACCCCAAAGCTGCTTTCCCCTTTATGGCAGCTTAAAATATCCCTAGCTGGTTGTCTGCCATCGCTTTTGAGGACCTATCTCCACCTGATTTCTTTAGATGCCCCTGGACAACTCATTCCTTCTTTTGTCATCTGGTTATGACAACTACTAATGAAAATGTGCTTAAACAAAACAGTAGGACTCATCCAAATAGGAAGTATTAATGCAAGATAATTTTGGTTTTTGGCTTTGGGAGAGGAGAAAAACCAGCTATTAAAATCAAACTAATTGTGTGTGTGTGAATACACACACAGATAAATCAAAAAGTCCTTATGATTATGAAAACACAACTCTAACTTTGTGCATCATTTGTGATCAATTTTAAATCACAAGCTGGTTTCCTTTTGTCCCCCATTTCAGCAAAGCTTATGTTAGGGATCAGAGCCCTGATCTTGAGTGTGTGACCTATGCAGTCAGAAGGGGACCCATGCTTAGAAGGGCCCCTCATTTGGTTTCATGCTCTGCAGTCACCATCTTGAAATTATTAATGATTTCCTAACAAGAGGCTCTGTATTTTCACCTATCATTGGGCCCTGAAAATTATGTAGCTGGTCCTGATGGGGATGTCCTTGTACCCTGCCATCAGCTGGTGGGAACTCCTAGAATGCAAATTCATTTTAGCATTAGCCCTAACCAAGTATTATTAGAAGGGAGAACAATGGGGAACAAGGATTAATCATGAAATGGAAATGATTTTGTAATGGAAATTAGTTTGGGATCATCTGTAATGCTGTTCTCTATTAAGGAGGTGGAATCACAGAATATCAGAATGAAAAGGATCTCCAAGGTAATCTAGTTCAGATTACATTTCCAGCACAAATCACTGCAGTCTACAGTCTCTTAATACTTGACCATGGTCCCAATGCTTGCTAAATCAACCCTGAGATGAGGAAAGTGCTGTTTTGAGACCCAGCGCCTGACTTGATCCACCATTAACTAGCTTCTTGGTCTTGAGCAAAATTTTCCATTTCTGGGTGTCTGGCTCTTTGTTGTAACAAAGTGTGCATTTTAGGAGGGGGGCTAAGGGGGCAGAGTGGGCAAGGAGGAAGAATGCACCAACACTGGTGGTTCTCAGAAATTTTGGGGTCAGCGAAGCTTTTTATGAATCTGATAAAAATTGTAGAGCTTCTTCCTAGAAACTGCGTAAGTCCAGCACATTTTATATATAAACCTAAGGGATTCACTGACCTCCTGAAGTCCAAGTGAAGATCTCAGATCAAAGACCTCAGCGCCAGGTGATACTTACAATCTCCCTTTAGCATGAACACTCAAATGATTCTGAAGTGCATGTTTTTGATGGCTGCATTTGATCAATTCAAATGGGGGATCAAGCCCAAAAGCCACATTTTGCACCATGTTGGTGTGGAGAAAAGTACAGTTTCTGCTTCTCTTGCCAACATTTGAAAGTCTTGATTAATAAATAAGCACAACCACCATGATTCAAGCCCTCTTAAGGCCATCAGATCCTTCCCCATCGTTGCCAGGCTCTGCCTTCTGCACACTGTAAGCCTGGTGAGCTTTTTTAGAATCCCTTTTCCGGAAGGTGACTTGCAGTTTTGCAACTAAGTAGTATGCCCTGGTGACCTCCCTGGGTGGTGTGGAGCCAAATTTTTGCCTCTCAATAACAGTTAAAGATCCTCCCAACTCTGCAGCAGGAAATGCTTATGTAAAGTATCAATTAAAAAGTTCTCAATGCAATGGTAATGAGACACACTCTTCTCACCTCCTCCTATCTGCTCTCTCAATTGCTCTCTCGTCCACAACAAAAAAGTGCATTGGCTGCAAACCCCCAAATTATATGACTTTTCTCCGCAGTCATAGCAAATAGCAACAAGGCAGCTACTTAATAAGTTACTTCTAATTTTTTATTAGATTTACTTTCTCCTGAGAAAGCTCTATGAGCTAATAAAGTTATCATTTATACTTCAGACTTGCCCAAAATTCCAACGGACTGTAATGAGAATGACTGTGTGTCGGGTATTTTTGTATGTGGCTCCTTGCTCAGAGTAACAAGGCAAGGTTTCTTTCTGACAGCAGCCCACTTTAACATAATCCTGGAACTTGCAATTGGCTTATGAGAAGGCAGACATTTCACCCTATGGAATTAAGCTGCTCTCCAAACACACAGGGGACTGCAAATACTGTAGCAACCAATGCTGGATTTCCTTTTATGGAGGCAGACTGTAATGAACTAAGTGCCTACTCTTTTTCATAGAATTAAATATGGGAGAAAATGGCTACTCAAGGCCTGCCAAATGCTGAGTCCTGACAGCACATGCTACCTGCAACTGTGACAGCTGAGTCACAGCCAGCTAGGCAGAGTGGACCACTGCCATCTCCCAGGTGACCCGCTGACTACATGTCTGGTCACCAGCACAGCTGGCCCTGGGCAGGGAGTAGGACCCGGGAGTGGGGACTAGGAAAAATTGTGTAATAGGAAGGAAGACATTGCTAGTTGCCAGTAATTCAAAGAGCATGAGAAGATAAATGAATCTGGCAGTGAGCGGAGATCAGTGGGGATGGGGTTCCTAGACTGTATCTCACTAGTGACACCCTTATTTGTCTGAGGATTCCTGTCTTTTTATATTCTCTCCCTCACCTCCACAGTCATTGATGGGTTTGCTACTTTAGCAGAGGGCTCTGTCCTTGTGGCACAGGATGGCATCTCTACTTCATGGTTAATCCTCTTGCAAATAGTACACTGGCTTGTAAAGAAGACTTTATTATACTGACTTAGAAAGCTTGATGCCAGTTGATGTTAGAAAAATAACTGAATGGTCACTCTCCTTATCATAGCAGCAGCAAGAGGAGGAGACTGCAAGAAGACTGAGGGCCGCCATAGTGACTGTGATATTCATCTCTAAAGGCTGGGCTAAGAGAGTGAC
Organism: Condylura cristata; assembly: GCF_000260355.1. Lineage (NCBI taxonomy): Eukaryota > Metazoa > Chordata > Mammalia > Eulipotyphla > Talpidae > Condylura > Condylura cristata. The sequence goes on from NW_004567120.1 coordinate 26,397,665, forward strand.
AGACAGTAGCTAAGGTAAAGGCGCCATGCGATGAAGTTGACATGTGAAATATGATAAGATAAAGCAGATGATTTTTCAACAGCTTCAGGTGAGGGCTTCAGAATTCCTAATGGTTGTGTTTATGAAAGCAATATATAATTAAAAGTAGTCTGATAGTCAGTGTGAGAGATTTACATTGCCTTTGTGAACTCTAGGAACAACTAAAAATAATTTCAGTGCATTTAAAAAGTTAACTAACAACAAGATCAAGATCTGCTTATCCAAAGGGATTCATTAAATAGAACAATAGCTATTTTCTTTTTTTTTTTTAAAGTAGATAGTGCAAAACAATCACAAGAGACAAGATACCTAAAGAATCAAGTGAACGCCATGGCAACACAGAGCAGGACTAGGTAGATAACATGTTATCTGCTGAGAACAGGTACCTGATCCCAGAACTTCTCCCCCCTTTTCCTGTTCTCTAGAGATTTATCGTTGGAGAGAATGACCTCAGAGGTGCCTCTATTTGACACGCTGCCCAGTGGCCTGAGATTACTGTTTATCCATTATTCCTGGCTCAGAGTGTCAGAATCAGGTAGCGAATGTTTATCAAGTGTCTTTTTAGCACCAGTAGAGAAATTTACATAGTTTTCTCATTTAATCTATTAAGGCAATGAATTATAGCAATAGATTTCTGACTGTTGAACTTCCTTTGTGGTCCTGAAATGAACCCCACCTGGATATGATGTAATATATTTTAAATGAATCATACATTTGATTGAGGAATACTTAGGCTCTGTACTTTGCCACTTTATACACATACTGGCAAACATGATCACGTTGAAATGGGGTAGTTGGATGAAGGGAAAGGACAGGTAGCAAAAGGAGAAAGTGTCCAGGAGTAAGATAGGTAGACATGCTTGCTCAGAAAGCCTGTACGCTGAAACCTGCCCTTGTAAGAATGCTCTATTGCTGCTTCGTCTGAACCAAGATGCACTGGCTCACTTCCACATTAGAGAGTGCCTCTGTGCCTGGCACTTCCCTCCTCTCCTGAGGCAGACAGTCATCCCACTACGACACAGGCAAGGCTAAAAGCATCACTTTGATTCATCTGCATGTTAAGTCATTCAACACATATACACCATCTAATGAGGACCTCTGGTCATCAGGCACTGGAGATGTGAGCATGAACAAGATAGCAGTTCCTTCCCCCTCTACCCCTACCTCCCCCAACCCTGCAATGTAACTCACATTCTAGTGAGAAGAACAAATATGAAACAAAAACAAACACACACACATAAGTTGTGATAGATATTCTGGTAGGGAAATGCAGGACAGTATGACCAGATCATTTAATCAGGAATCAGGAGGCTAGGAAAAGTCTCTTTACACAGAATGGGTTTATGTCATGAAGTGTAGGGAAAAACATTCTAGAAAGAGAGAGCAGCATGCATGTAAGGCTTTGAGGCTTGATATTTTAGGAACATGTAAAGTAGGTTAGGGATACTTGAGACAACTTTCTAGGGCATCATAAATGAATGAAGAACAACAATCCCCCAACCCCCCCCCATCCCTACCAGTACAAAAATAAAACAAAAGGTTAATGTCCTTTAGATGTATTTAAGCCTTTTTCTTTGGGGGGATTTAGCGAATAGATTCACCATGGCAATGAACTGGTTATCCTTTGATGTGACTGTTTCAAAGAAAGGTGCTATTATTTAAAGACTCTGCAGACCTTCATGAAGTCACCTAGGTGCCAAGCAGGTGATCTGCTAAGCACGTAGAAACAGTGGTTATTACAAAGGACAGGATATTCTGTCATGTGTGAAAAGACATACCACAAAGGGTTACCTATCTTCTGGATCTTTCATTCATGATCTGATTCCTTAATAAACACCACAAAAATAGAATCACTACATTTGTATAACGCATAACAGGTAACCACTTTTTGGTGCATATTACCTAATTTGAGTACTCACAAAAATTCATAAGGAAGATCTATTCACTACCATTTGACAGATGAGAAAACAGACTCAGAGGGGGTAGAGCCTAGTCCGAGGTCATCTGACTAGGAAATGGCATAAGCAGAGCTCAAAGCCAGTGACTCATGGGAAATTGCTTTTCTCGACTGTGCTACCTCAAACTGATAAGGGTAAGACTCATAATTCAGAAGTGCTAAATAAATAATATTTTCTTTACTCTGAACTGAAAAGACAGAGTTTGCCAATTTGAAGTATCACATATTCTGGTTGGCTACTAAGAGTGCTTCGTTATGTTATCTTGATACAGTAATTAGTAGCATTCCATTTTACTTTCAGAAGTATCTTGGTTTGAAGGATAACTTATATGGTCGCCTGAAGCTGAAGAGCTATGTCCATAATGCCTTGAGATGGTTTTGTGGAGAGGATCAGGCAGGAGGAAAAAACAGTGATAAATGCTGACTTGGAAAGGAACAAATACAGGTTGGCAAATCATATACTTTCTCTTGACTATCTGATCTTACCAATGGCTTTCAAAGTTTTATGCCTGAAAATTATTTAATTGTGACCGAACACACACATGAGGACATTCACATATATATAATTGAAGCATAGTTTTTCAAAACAGCCTCTTAATAACTTTGCATTTAAAATTTTTCTATTCTATTGTGTTTTGTTCACTTTTGTGCCATTCCAGCCCATTCCACTCACCAAATGGATTTCACAGTCTACTAATGGGCATGACCATTTGAGATAGGCACAGACCACTTGTTTACCAGAGTCAACCAGGGTAATTTCTAAACCCTGTTAGGCTCTAGGCATTCTTATATTTAGAGGCCTTATCTCACATTTGATCAGACATGTGAAAATGGATACAAGCCACAACCCTGATCCAACATTAAACTTATTTCATGTGTAAGTGTGAAAACTAAACGCAATAGACAGGCTGACATAATGATCCATTTTTCAGACATCTATTTAAGCAAATACAAACGTTGATTTTTCTTGTTTTCTTTTAATATTTTGGTCCCATCAACTTATTTTGCAGGTTGCACACATTTTTTTGTGGGTCCTTGAAAAACTCATATCCTTGGTGCTATGCCTATAAAGTTGAGTGGATAAAACAGCCCTGCTCTCGGTTAACGATTATGAATTCATGAGTGGAGAGAAATGATGAAAGATTATTATCTCTGCTAGTTTCTTTGACAGAAAGCTACTGGGGCGTTGAATTGGGTACTCAGTAAGGTGGGTTGGCCACTTTAGCGAACAGAGGCAGCCGTGAAAGGCCCACAGAACCCAGGAAGGTGAGGTCTAAATTTGAATCCCCACACTGAACATGACTTTAGGGAAGTGACTTGCTCTTTCTGAAACTCAGTTTCCCCTTCATAACATGAAGATTATATTAATTGTGCCATGCCTACTATGCAGCAATGTTATTAAGGATTAAAATGAGATAATGTATGTGGAAGTACTTTGCAAATTGTAAAGCACTACCCATTTATTATTAAAATATTCAGTGGATGCTATTTTTGTGACTGCCCAGCCTGCTTAGGTTTTACTGAAGGGAAATTTATGAACACTAAAGCATCGCTCTGGAGGATGTTTTGTGTGCACAAAGCAACCATAGCTTAGCACCTATTACTATTAATGTTCCCCTGTTTCTAACCCAATTTAGACAGACTCCTATGCATTGTGAACCTTTAGGAAGTCTAGTTCTCCCTGAAACACCACTCTTTCTTTCCAAACTACTGTACTAAATAATTATGCAATTGTTGTTGCCAATAACCTTGAAGAAAAACAGAATTGTTTTTAGAATTGCTACTAATGGCTGATTTCCTGAACTTCCAGGACTCCAATGGCTGCCATTTAATTTAATTAAAATGAAGACCAGGCAGAATGCATTATTACATATTGATAATGTATGTGGATACAAGCGGACATAGGGGATTATTTTGACAGAATTCATATAATGGATGCAGATCAGGCCCCTGAACAATCCAGTTTGTCAAATTAAATAAGCAGTCTCTAGAATTTTAACAGCATGGTAAATGTAACAATAATGTTTTTTTGAGCACTGTTTTGCAAGCAGCACAGTTGGGAAAGAAGTAAATAATATACAATGATTTGTAAACATCTTACCTAGTTTAGAGCAAGAGAATAAAGTACCAAGACCAAATTATTTCAAATGCTCACATGGAGTTTTTAACAGGGACTCTTTTCTGTACATCAGACAACAAAAAATCTTTAAGCCGGATGAACTAGTGATTGTGTTTTTTGTATTGCAACCTTGGGGGTGATTTTACTCTTCCTTCACTTGATCAATATTGTACTTGGATTAATCAATCTTATCAGCTGCCATTGATACTTCGCCAAGGAAATTAGTAGTTCACACAAACTCTGAAGGTAATTTATTCACAGTAGTATGATCTCTGGCGGCAAAGTGTATTTCATTACAGAAAAGGGCGAGGTACCCTAGGATCTCAAGCACCCCTTTTCTTATTTTGGCTGCTGTTCAACACTCTATTATTCTCTTCCACTTTAAAGGACCATTATGATGCTTTTAGGCCCATCCACATAATTTAGGATAATCTTCCATTCTGAAGGTCAGCTGGTTAGTAACCTTGATTGCATCTATAACTTTACTTCCTTTTTGCCATGTAACATAATATGTTCACAGGTTCCAGGGATGGATATTTTTGGAGGGTGGGGGCTATTAGCCTGCTCACTAAGAGTGTCTAGGATTTCTGAATCTCAAGCAAACATCCCATATATTGTGAAAGACATTAATATCTGGGCAAAACTTGGTTTGTTTCTTCTCACATCAGTAAGTGATTATAAAATATGGCTAGGAGGAACAAGTAAATGTTTCCTTCTTTGTTTAGATTCAGTCATATTTATTGAGGTAGGAGTTCAATGGTAACATACTTGATCCCTTTGTCTCCATCTATTTATCACTTGAACTATTGATTGTCTGTTGTGTTCTTAAGGTGCTGACAATCCATCTTCAGAGAAGTAGATTATCCAACTTCATTCTACTACCTGTTCTAATGCTTTACCACTGCCAAAAAAATTTTCTCAGTCTCCATGGAGATGAAAATAGAGACTAGGTAGTAAATAAAAGCCCTTTAACCATGATTAAGTTATCAGGGACATTTATAACAAGGTAAATAATCCATATTCCATCCTTGGTACTACACTTGAAATTATTTTGGCTGTTTATCTAGGGATCTTTGCCAGTTTTCTTATTCCATTCGAAAAAAAAAAATGCTGTTAGTGTAGTAAAACACCATGAGGAACATTTCTTTCGTTCTTTGGATATTTCTGAGTAGGTCAGTTGTCTTTACCTTTTATTATTGTTATTAGCATTAAAAAGGAATCAACAACATATATCTTAGCATTTTAATTAAGGTCATTTTATACTCAGAATGCTTGAGGAAGTTTTGACCAGGAAGATAATTGCAGAAATAGGAACTAAACCAACCTCAATAGGCAAAGAATTGGAATAGTTGTGTATACTAACTGCAAAATCCTTTTTTTTTTTTTGCATTAGTTGTTT
>NW_004567120.1:26403278-26584149 GCF_000260355.1 Condylura cristata
CCTTTTTTTTTTTTGCATTAGTTGTTTATTCAATCATCCATGGACATTTTGGAATAGTTGTGTATACTAACTGCAAAATCCTTTTTTTTTTTTTTGCATTAGTTGTTTATTCAATCATCCATGGACATTTTAGAAATTAAGTAATTAAGGGTGTTTAACTACAAAAAAAGAGGGAAATTTTAGAATCCTTAGCACTAGAGATATTTAAAAGGAAGAGGCATAACACAATTCATGTATAAAATAAGACTGATAAAATGATGCAGCCATGATGGAAAACAGTTTGGTGTTTTCTCAACAAGTCAATATGGAATCACCACATGCCCCAATAATTCTACTTCTAGGTATATTCTAAAAAAACAAACAAACAAACAAACAAAAAAACTAAAGAATAGTAAAACTACTATTATTTATAATAGCTAAAAGGTACAAACAATGCCCATTGGTTGATGAACAGAGAAGCAAAATATGGTTTATATATAAAATGGAGTATTAGTCAGTCATTAAAAGGAATGAATTACTGATATATACTATGACCTAGATGAACTTTGGACAAGGGATGGGGGCCCATCCAGGGACTGGCAACACTGGGAAGCCTTCTGGGTTTTCAGCATTAAGGGAAGAAATGAGAATACGGAAGACTGGGGAGAGCATGAGGATTTGGAAGAGGGGCATCTCCACAGGCACTGCCATCTTCTAATGCAGTCAGTGTTAGAACCACAGGAGAGCAAAGAGAGAAGTAAATGCTTTCACTCCTTTCTCCCTTCTATACTGTAGTTTCCCGGTGGTGCCACACATTGACCATATCAAATGGGAAGCCACAGAACAAAGGACTCCAGGCAGTGTTATCCATAGAAGCCAGCCTTTCAAGGAACAGAGAAGGGGTGTGTGTGTGTGTGTGTGTGTGTGTGTGTGTGTGTGTGTGAGAGAGAGAGAGAGAGAGAGAGAGAGAGAGAGACAGGGAGTGCAAATGGAGAGTAACTAAAAGAGCATCCACTTGTTATACCTACAGATGCCTTCTTAGAGAAGTTGATACAACAACCATAAGCTTCATGCTTTATACTGTGGGATCCCAATAGTCTGGCCACAGCAAAACTGAAATAGCAATACCAGTGACTAACATTTGCTGAGTGCTTACTATGTGTTAGGATCTGATTGATGTCACTCATTTCATTTAATCCTCATATAATGAACCTAGGAGTAACATATATTTTGTGACACCCATTTTATAGATGGAAAAAATGTGGCATGTGGAGATTAAGTGATTCACCCAATATTACATAGCTAGCAAGTAGAAAAAGGGTGATTTGAACGTAGGAAGAGACTCTGGCTCTACAGTTGTTCTCATTACCACTACACTCACTGGAGTAAGGATTGAGCAGGATCTGATAGGTGCATCAGCAATGTTGGTGGTAATTAGACTGACGGCAGAACTCTGTCTTTGCGGGGTGTTCTCTACAGTATGATTACTGGCTGACACAATCCAATATGCTCAGAGGAAACTGAGTGCAAAGCACAAAATCACTCACCAACTGTAGGTTGGAAATGTTGAGAGAAAGGAAGGATAGTTAGTGTGGTAGGAATAGAGAAGCGCTTGGCATTCATACGGTCCCCCCCTACACAGTGAGAGACCATGAGGCCCTGCTGCAGAAGGCACAACTAGAGCTACTGCTAAGCTGACAGAGCTGGAAGTACAGCATGTCTTGAGTAAGGCTACAGATTGGTGTGGCCTGTCAGGTTGCTGATGCTGTTTCTTGTTCTTTCTTGCTTCCCTACGTGTCTTTACAATCATTCCCTATTACCATTCTCACAAGTTCAACACAGATGAAACATTTAAATATATGAGGGTCTTCCAGGAAAAAGAAAAGCAGTCTTCACCCCTGTTCCCTATATTTTCCTCTGGAAAGAGGAAATTGACATAGGGTAGTCTAAGAAATATAGGTCAGCTACATGGGAGGTGTACCATGATAGACACTCAAGGGACACTATGAAAACCTCTCCAGAAAACTTTAAAAATAGTTTTGTCATCTGTTTGAAGGTGGTTTCCATGTGACAGTGCCTGAAGGCACAAGAATCAATAGCTCCCAGATATGGTTCCACAGGGCCACATCAGGTTCCTCAGGAAGTTTTCACTGTCCTCTACAGAGTGAGAGAAATAAAGACACTGGTATCTGTCAGGCTCTCTCTCTCCACCCCGCCGACCAGCATCAGAACTAGATCATTTACTGTCAACTTGTAAGACCAACTATGGCATTTTTTTGGTGTTATAGTATGAATATACAGTATATTTTTCTTTATGAATTTATATGCAGTGGTTGGTGACAGTATATGTATACGGCAGTGTTTTTTTTTCTTCTTAAAATATTCTTACTAGGTGAAACAAAAAGTTGACAAATCTGTCTCAACCTCACTTTTTAAAAATGTCATTTTTCTGAGAGAATTAAGTATCTGAAAACCATAGGCCCAAAGAACCCCTTAAGGTCCCTGATTGCTGCAAGATTCTACTAGGTGTTGAAGCCTTGAGATAACATAAAATCAAAAGACTAGGAAGGCAGGATGACTTTTTATTTAACCTACTGAAGTAACAAGTGGAGTCTAACCATCTTAGACATAAAACATAATAAGTGGAGATGCCTATAAGTTAAAATTTTGTAGTTACTAAGTGGAAATGACAGTCTAAATGTCAAATTCAAAAACATGGCCTAAAGAATGCCACACCAAAGGTCACAGTTGGAAGGCAATATTCAGCTTGGGGAGACAGTTACAAGTCATATAGTGTGTGATTCTTCTGCTATGAAACCATGATGAAGGGGAGTTAAAATCATTTCAAAGCAGAGATATGTCAAAAGGGAACTCTAAACCCATCCAAAGGGTGTGTTTAAGTAAAAAAAAAAAAAAAAAAAAAAGTCCTCAAGCAATTAAATAGGAAAAAGAAAACCGGAATTTTCCCAAAACCAAATTAATTAGCAACTAGTGCTTTGTTTGTGAACATAATACTTTACACTGAATTATTCCCACCTACCTAAAGCCTCTGCCAGGCCCCAAACCTTCTGTCCATAGATGTCGGTCTTGTTCCATGCAAATGTATAGACGAGGTTAATTGCAGCAGGAAACCACTTCTGTGTGAGCCGCCCCTCCACAGCAACCGTGAGGTGCACTTTTATCATCCCCACAGGGATGGTTGAATGTGTCAGAAGGATGCGGAGCAGGGTTTTATATCCAGGGGTGCGGCTGCTCAGATAACTCAGCCTCACAAAGCTAGAAGGAATGGGGATCTCCTCCTGTACAACCTGAGAGAAAAAAAAGAAACCAAATTGAATCCTGTCAGTGGTCATAGGTAGACGACGATTCTACACATGTTATTGTCTTAGAAACACACCAAAGGAGAAAGCTCACAGGGAGTTCTGGATGTCAAGGCATTTGTTCTAGAAATTTTGTGAGACTATGTGACCACAGGTTTCAAGTTTTGCACTGAATCTATATGGGCATAAAACATCCAGTCTGAAGACTGCCAGCCTATTCTACGAAATGAACAACTTCAGTTTTTGAACAGTGTTCCAAAAGTTGCTTAGTAGGAGTTGGACAAGTTCACACTGCTGAATGTCAAGCATTTCAGTGGTCTGGCTCCATTAAGGGGTCTTTTTCTTACACACATCCCCCCCCACACCCACACACTCACATACATGTTAAGAGGAAGAACTCCACAAGCAGGTCCAGCAAGCGATATTTTATGGCAGAGATTATACTTTCCCTGAAATTAATCTCTTCTAATGCCATCAAACCCATCTTTCTTGGAACTGTGGAATGAATCTGAGGGTACAATTTTTTTTTAAAGATTTATTTATTTGTGCATACAGAACTGGCGTACAGGCCAGAGGCACAGAGGTGGTGAGAAGATTCACCAGAGACAGAGTGGGGAGCAGAACAGGCGGACCAACGAAGTACACTGCTGAAGGGAGCAGCAGGTGGGTCAGGAGAGGTCTGCCGTGCCATGTGGTCACCTCCAGGGCAGGTGGGGATGGAACTCATGCGGAAGTGGCTTTAGTATCTCAGTGCTGTGCTTTAACCTGCTTCGCCACCAAGGATGGATGAAGGTCCAACTTTTTTTTTTTTTAAATATTTATTTATTTATTTGTACAGAACTGGGGTACAGGCCAGAGATGTGGAGGGTGAGAGGATTCACCAGAGACAGAGTGGGGAGCAGAACAGGCAGATCGACGAAGCACACTGCTGAGGGGAGCAGCGGGTGGGTCAGGAGAGGTCTGCCACACCATGTGGTCACCTCCGGGGCAGGCGGGAATCGAACTCATGCGGAAGTGGCTTTAGCTTCTCAGTGCAGTGCTTTAACCCGCTGCGCCACCAGGGAGGGCCCCGAGGGTCCAACTTTTAATCAAAGTCAGCTCACATATTTCCCAGAGCCTGGACGTACCAATAGCTGGGAACAATTTTTTCCAAGTTGGCATCTGTGACTGAGAAGCAAGTAACTCCCATTAACTCCTCTGCAAAATTTTACACTGAATGTTGATCCCAGAGTCAAAATACTACTTTGCCCCTTTAATTAATAACCATTACGTATTTGTTTATCAGCACAGATGGAGATAAACAACCAAACCTGGTCACTAGAATGAAATCTTATGTTTGTGACGTTCTATTCTTGAAATACAACAGATAAAAGAGGCCATTCTACTCAACTCATTCCAGGAGGCATAGATAGTGTGGATATTTTGTGCTCTCATTCATTTTTAGCTCAGAACATTGTCCCTTCCTTTTTCACGCTAAAGTACATAGAAGTGACTACTAAACACATGGTCTTTCATATTATCCTGGATTCCTGGTCATTCAGTCTTTTCACTGCTCAGTTTTGTGACTTTACATTATGATTTTGGTATCAGATGTGTCTGTTGGCTTTGTCTTATTAGATGGTGGCAGAAGTATAGTAATGAAGGGAGCATGACACAAGTCTCCTTTGTATTATTTCATTTCCCTCAGGAAACATCTATCCAAGGTCACTGTGGAAACTTGTGCTGAGACTCATATTTCTTAATTGCATCTCTGAAGGGGTTGGTGTCCTAGTCAAATGTTTTTTTACTGCTTTGTTTGTTCTTCCTTTCTTTTTGAAATTTTATTTATTTATTCATACAAGAGCTGAGGTGAAGGCCAGAGATGTGGGGCTTGGGGGCAGGAGTGAGAGGCTTCACCAGAGACAGAGCGGGGAGCAGAACAGGCAGATCGACGAACTACACTGCTGAGGGGAGCAGCAGGCAGGTCAGGGGAGGTCTGCTACACCATGTGGGTCACCTCCCTGGCTGGGGATTGAACTCAGGCCATATTGGTGACAGCAGACTTAACCCCTAGGCCATGAGGGAGGCCCTATTCATACTTTCCAAGGAAAAACAATGGAAAAGTCAATAGAGGCAAAGCATTGGGGTCCTTTAGCTGTAGAACCCTTTTTTGTTTTTATTCTTTTTTTCTTTTCCTATGTTGTTGTTCAATATTTGTACTATATTTGCTTTCTCCCTAAGTGCAGTCCCCATAAATCTCCTATCACTATATCACCATCGACCCTCAGGCTCTCCCCTCCTGTTCTGACCCACTCCCACTCCATCCCCTGCTGTGTACAGAACCTTTTGTTAACTGGTGTCCTCTGGGGCCTGCAAATAGCTGGTGGGGGTGTCATGAGGAAAAAAATAAAACGAGTTCAATCCTGAAATGTCCATTTACCTCTTATTGAGTATAACTGAATTCTAGATATGTGCAACTTATGAGTCCATTTTGGTGGCTTTACATGAAAGTGTCCCTATAATGTGGGGGGAAACTTGAGCTATGGTTTGAATGACTTAATATTGAAATTAAAATTTTACATGCTCAATAAAGAAAAATTCTCAGGGATCCTAAGACGTCATATTTAAAAATTATATCTTCCTCTGTCTCCCAAGCTTGACTATTCAGAAGCCAGGCTAGGAATAATAGTCTTCAATTTGAAAGCTACCTTTACTAAACAAAACTAAACAGCAAAACAAGAGGCATTGTTAGGACTTCTAAGAACAATGACAACAGATGCAAACTAGACAAAGGGAGAATACTAGATCTCTGAAGGAGCTTTAATTACAGAACCACCTCACTGATTATACTGCTTTCACCACTGAGCCCGCTAGCTTTGTTCTTCAGAGCACCGTGTTCATTAGGTCAAAGCTTGGGGTTTCGTTCTCATGACAGCTGGTTCATCTTGCTTTGTTGCATGCCCACAGATAGTGACCCAAGGCCTTGGTCAATCACCTAGCAATGTGTGCCAGAGAGATTACATTTGAAAGCTTCTTTTGATAAATGAAAAGCAGCTCCTTATCCAGCTGGCAGGAGTACCAGCGAAAGGGATCTGGCACATTTACATCGTTACCATCCCAGGATACTATGCTTTTACACATTCAAAGGCCAATGGACTCACCTGCAGTTCAGGAACAATGGTACCCCTCTCTGGACAGGACCCTCCAAATGAAGTGAGAGGTGAAGGAAGTACAATAGGGTTGGGGCTGATGAAGTTGGAGATATCACAGGATGGGGGGTCGGATACAACTCTCTGCATAGTTACTTTCTCCACCACAATAAATTGATTCCAAGGCAACCAGAGTGTCCTCTTCTCAGACAAGAAAGGTGATCGGTCGAAGATTAAGACAACAGAGATACCGCCTATGGCTACGAGGTCAAAGCTGCAAAGGAAAAATGTAAGACATTTTTAATTCAATGAACAACCAAATTAAAATTAAAGGCAATAAAACAGGTAATCTTAGTGTCCTTTTGGGACTCAACTATTTCAATTTTATAAATTTCCTCAAGCTAAATATTCATTCACTTAGCCAGTAGAATTCTATGAAAAACATTCCATGCCCCCAGTTGATATTCATCCAGAATTTGTAAATCAATTTTCATACAATCTTAAACAAAAATCAGCATGTGTATTTCTGCAAAGACAAATCTGAAATCACTGCTCTCCCTTGTGTCTGAGATAACAGAAAGATGACCAGTTAACACTCAGTAGCATCTTTAATATAAACGCATTATTCATCTGCAAAAAAGAAAAAAACTGAAATGTAACTCAGGAAAAATAAGGAGCCCAAAGGTTAAATAACTTGTTTAGGATCACAAATACAGTGTGAGAAACATGAAAGTGTCTTTAAGATGGCATTTGGAGAAAGATACTAGCAGAGGAAAACTGTTCAGTGAAATTTGCTTGAGCAATACAACACCTGATTCTCCACATCTGGCCAATACAATGCCTGATTCCTCCGCATCTGGCTACCCACTGTGGCTCCAGATTCTACTTAAACTCTTGATTTAGAATTTCTGGCTCTCTCTAGAAATGCCTTTGGGTTTCTTTCGGTGAGACAGCTTGTAATGAGCCCTGTCCATCTCTGCTGACAATTCTTTCCACATCTCTGACAACACAAGACAACCTCTCCTGTGAGCCAACTCGGTCCTTTTCTTGATGGGTCTCTGACATGACTTTTCCGTGGAACACCACAGATCAGATTTCAGTTTATTTGCACTAGGTGGTTCTATCTTATTTATCTTTTAAGTCCAGTGATGTCTTTGCAATAATGTACTTGCAGCATTCCGAAAGCATAAAATACTATACATCTTTCAAATGAAAGATGGATAGAGGACTATATGCTGCTTTCTTGATATTCAAAGCAACTTAAATCCACAGGAGAGAAATGTAAGCACGTCCCAGCATTAAAAAAAAATCTTTCTATGAAAAGCTTTTCAATGATAAAATGCCCCAATATAGAATCAACCTTAATTATGGACATTCCACCACTTTGTTCGTGAGACATTCATTATTGTATCTAGTAATATTGTCTTGTGGCACAAACCTTCCAGGTAAATATAACTGGAGAGTAACAAGGGATACTTAATACAGATTTTTTTGCTATTGCTTTTTCAGTCAAGTAGCTGTAACATGAAGGCAGTTTCCAAAAAGAGGATTTGAAGAACTGCATTAGCTACAGAAAATAATCTAGGTTTGAACTAAAAAAAGAAAACCCAAAACGGCTTATGGTTTAAGACAGAGAGGCCAAGTTCATGATAATGCAGGAGCAGTGTAAACCAAGTACAGCAGGCAAAATCCGGCACAATTTATCAAGAGACCTTTCCTCTAGTTCACATTCTATGCTGATTTAACTCGATGTCCTTGGGCAAGTTTATTTGCTTCTTCCAAACCTCAACTCTCGACTCCTTAAGATGGAAGTGCTTTTTTATTAGAAAGTAAACACAAACACAATCACAAAAACAAAATAAACTATCAAACAAGGATATATATATGTGAAAAATGTCTTCTACTTCTAAAAAGATTAAGGAAGCAGAATAGGCTTCTCATTTTGTAGAAGGAAGTGGTTTTGGTTTTATACACAAACCTGGGTTGGAATCCCAGCTCTGTCTTGTGAACTGAGTCTTATTTAACTTCCATGAGCTTCAGTTTTCTAATTAGTCAATGGGATAACATGATCTATCACTCAACTACTATTCTAAACGATCAAATGAGATAAAAAGACTTAAACGGCAAACATACAGTAGTCAACAAAACCCAACTTTCTTCTCAAATCAGAGTTACTGGTCTGTTTACAGTAAGCTTTCTCTTAGTCCAAATGAACTTTAGGTCAGTAGATAATTTTAAATTCTGGAAACTTCTCCTAAGCTCTGTGATGGTTAATTTTATGCATCACCTTTGTTAGGCTACAGTACCTAGGTATTCAATCAGACACTAATGTAGGTTATTCTGTGGAGGTATTTTGTAGCTGTGGATAACAGCTAAAATTAGTTGCCTTTAAGTAAGTAAAGGAGATAACTCTTAAGAATATGGGAGGGTCCTGTCTAAATAGGGAAAACTTTAAGAGCAAAACCAAAGTTCTCTGAAGATGACGGAATTTTGCTCCAAAATTATAGAGGCAACACCAACTCCTTTCCAAAAGACTCCATCCGCCAGCCTCCTCTTAGATTTCGGATTTGCCAATCCCCACAGCACATAGCCAATTCTTTGACACTTCTGTGTGTATCTTTGTTTCTCTGTAAATATATATGTATTCATGTATGTGTGTACTTACTTATATATATACATGCACACATACAGATATATAGCCCCACACAGGTTCTATTTTTCTGGAGAAATACATTTCTTCCCACCTACGTTTTAAATGACTTAAACACTGTCTGGATGACTCATAATTACCATGGAGGTAGAAGGTAGATCTATGGCTAAAAGTCCATTTAAACCATTCCAATACCAAATGCAATGCTTTCTGAGTGATTTAATTTGGGGGAATTTCCTCCAACACAAAAGATCTCCATTGGCAGGGGTCGTTACGTGAAGGTTTTAAAGTCATATAAGAGTGAATATAAAATACCCAAGGAAGACAGCATATTTGTTTGAAGACTCCCGTCAACTCATAATAGGTTAGATGGAAGAAGGCTATGTGAAATGGTTATCTGTCTCATGGCATCCACCGATGTACAAACTCTTGCCTTGGGTGAGATGGGGGGAAATCAGAGGGAATCCTCTCATCATTTTCCAAAATCTTCCAAATGAAGTTACTGAGATCTTTAATACTCCTCAAGAAACTTCTAAAAATATGAGCACTTTACCTGACATATAGCAAATACTCACACACATTTGTTTCTCTTTAGAACTGCTGTTTTTCATTTTGTCGTACTTTGACCTTTCTCAATTTACATATCTAATTTGTTCTCACTTTAACAGACCCTGATTCCCACCCTCCTCCTTCTTTCTCTTTTTAAACATCACTTTTGTCCCATGACCTAAACTTTTCCTGGTTCTCTAGGGAAAGTTGTCAATTAACATGTACAAATGGATGATAATGGATGTAATTAGTTCTACATCCCATATAACATATTTGCATTTAACTATGAGTTTGAGAGAGAGTCAATAGCTTAACCCAAAGAAGTGATACCACCAGTACAGGCACTCTGACATAACAGTGGGATTGAGATTTGGAAGCAGAGGGCCTTACAGCATCTTGTGTATCACACTCTGTGTTTTAGGACAGTAAGTGCTAATCCCAACCTTTCTATAACCCTTTTGCCCCAGGGACAGTTTCCTAATGACAGTTCAATTTTGAAACGTATTTATTTACTCTGAGATAGCAACAGCAGAGACATATAAATGGAATGCTCATCTACTGTTGCTTGATGTCCAAAAGATGACAGTGGGACAGTCTGGTTGGCATTTGGAGCACATATTTTGAATGTTTACATTCTTTGTGAAGCCTGAGGGGAAGAGTTATTGCCAGAGGGGCTAGTAATCTGTCATCTACATAAACCTACTTTTCCAGGTGAGTTTGTTGAGGAGTATCTTGGCATTTTACTTCAAACTAAAAACACAAAAATAAAAACAAAAATTGTCCCTCTTTAATGTTTCTTATAAACTAGAAATAGACATTTTTAGAAATCAAGGTTCTTTTGTCAATATCAAACAATTCACTGAAACCTTGGTAACACATGCAAAAATAACTGAAGGCCCATCAGTTTTCCATGCGAAATATAATGTTCCTGAGGGCCTTATTCTATTTAAAGAAATAATACATTCCCAGTGTCTGGTATGTGCTTGAACATCCTGGCAAAGGAGAGGCTGGTTCTGTGTAATAGTTACTGCTGAGTGAACTATCAACACCCAGTCATTCAATCTAATTGGGAAAAGTGTTCATTTCAATTAGTAGAGAGCTCCAATTATATAATATTTGAAAGGAAATGTAGCTTTTATTACATATATACTTCTATATTCAGACCACCTGCACCCAGAGTTATTCCACTGAACTTGTTTGAATGCATAGAAGGCTAGTTAATAATTAACAACATAATTTACATACAAGTAAGTCATAAGATTTACTGAAGACTTAAAAATGGTTTTCTTAACTAGGATAAAAACTTTTCCTTATTATCTTCTTTAACTAATCTTTTATAAGCATTTTTTGACAGGTAGTTGAGAAAACAAATTCAGCATAGCCCAATTTGAACAATTAACAATTCTGAAGTGGTTAGAACTAATAAGGCTTGATTGTAGGGTCTTGAAACGAGACAGTCACTCACACTGTGAAAAAGATCCTAGCCACAGGTCTCTTTGAGCATTGAAGTGGCTTGTTATAAGCAGGAAATTTTTTAAGGGTAGCCACCTGGAGACTAGTGCGCCACAAGGCCATTATTACAATGTTCCTAGAGTCATAAATAGGTACCTTTAAGTTGGACACATGGGCCTATTGACTTAAATATTCTGAACAAATGTCTGTCTAAATGACAGCAACAAAAATGTTTTTGTGAGCAAATCATTTTTTCCAGGATGAAAAGGCTTTACTTAGTGGTCTTTCTTCCCAGATCTCAGAAAACCTTGAGAAGCCCTTAGCAGGCAGGCTGGTGGTTGGTCCTAAAAGTTAAATTACTATGGTTCTTATAAACACTAAAGGGAATTAGTCGGGCTGGCCATGCTTGTCAATCAGTTGTAGCTAGCTACTAGTAAAATCAGCAGTCTAGGGAGGGCACACTTTCACAGTGTTTTAAAGTGGTTTAATTCTTTATTTTTGGAACAAATCTTTTGGACACTTGCATTTCTGGTATATTGGAGGCTGTCATGGAATCAACAATCTAAGATTTTAATGGCCGTTTTATCACCTGCATCATCTCACTGAATTTTGAAGCTGGATTTCTAAATGGAATTAGGGGAAGGCCAAAACACTTTCTACATGGTCAGGATTTCAAGAAGACTCGCGAGTAATTGCACAAGGTTAGAAGAGAAAGTTGGCTTGATTTTGATGGGGAGTAGAAGATATCTACTCACTAATGACTTTTTCTAGATACAACTGGAAGAGAGATAGGTCTGCCCGGACTGTATAACTGGAGCCCTGGCTTGACACAGTGCTAGAATTCAGTAGTTGGCCACCACAATGATCAGAAGCAACAGTGACATACCTTCCATCTTGCCGGCTGATAGTAAACCCATAATCACTGTGATGCAGGAAACTGACATTCACTCCTACTAGAGGGGTTCCATCTACAGCCACCACTTGGCCTCGAATCACACAAGCACGCCTGCAATGGAAGATCAGAGAACAATAGAGAAGCCATGTTGAATTTATAGTCTAGAAGCCAAGCTGGAGAAACTTTGGAAAACATAATCAAATATAACAAAGAAAATGACACCAACAGTGGTAATGCCCAGTAGCATCTTGGGGAGCGAACAAGTATATCTTTTACCCATGAAAATTGGTATTATGCTTTATCTAGTTCTGTATCCTGAGATTTCTAAATTAACAGTATATTATTAGCCTTGTCCAATGTAATTAGAAAGTCCTTATTATAATACATTAATATATATTTGCATATATTTATATGCTTAGATAATAAATACTTCAAAGTATATTCAGTAACTTAAAAAAGTTCTTCCTTTATCTTAGGCCCTTTTGTTTTTTCCCAGTATTAAAGTTCTTGGGAGATAGTCCTAATTGGGGAAGGCTATTTTTCTCTTATTAAAATGAAAATTAATAACATTTGTGAATATATAACTACATTGTGGCTATGACTCAAGTCCTTGCTAAATACTTCCCTCCCAGTTCCTGGTCTTCTCCCCAGAGGTAATCAGCAATATAACTTTGTTGGGTGAATTTTCTATATCTTTAAACACTTGGTGTGAACATTTTTAAGGTTCTGGATACATATTGTCAAACTGACTTTTCTGGAAAAACAAAACAAAACAAAAAACAAACTAAAAAATAAGCTTAGTTGCATAAATTTTAAGAGTTAAAGTCTGCAAAAGGGATATGCTCCCTTTTCCTCCTAATTTCAGTCAAATCTTTTAAGGAGACTTCCCTTTTAAATAAATGTGTTTTGTCCATGACAAAGACTGGGATTCCCTTTAACTAGCCCCTAAAGAGGGCTTTCTCCCAGGGTCATGGTTGGCTAAAACATGTATACTGTCAGTACTAGCCTGGATGACAAATTATAACAGATTTTAGGAGTTTGGTGGTTAAGAAGAGTGCAGAGAGCAAATCCCAAGCAAAGATTTGTCTGCTGGTCTGCTGTGTTTGTGGGCGCCTGGAGGATATGGAGGGGAGGGTGTTTTTTTCACCAGAGTCCAATCCTTGTCCCTGAATGTCCAGAGCTTTAAAATGTGCATTTTATAGCTGGAGCTGGTGAGACTAGGAAAGACTGGGCAAGGTCAGTGAGTTTTGCTAGGGTATCAATGTCGTTTCTTTCTCCCAGTGGGGATTCTGGTTATCCAGGGAACTTTAATTTTGGATTAAAAAGGGCCATAGTATTTAGGTAAAAATAACTTTCCAAAATAACCATAATTATTCTATTGTGGCATTATAAATTCTTCAAATAGAATCAGCAAGTTGAGGCAATGAATCTAAAGGCTCATGGTCACAAAGATCATTCTAGAGAGAAAAAAAAAATCTCTGAAAAGTCAATATGGTTGCCAGCCAAGGTTTATATGTTACAGCCAATAACTTCATTACTAAATTCTATTGCAATCAGAGGTATTGTATATGACTTATGTTAATAAGATTTATTTTGCATTACTTACCCCCAACACAAACTATAAACCATTAAGTCATACATAGAGGTACTTTAATATAATTATTGCTATTAATATTTTTGTATATTGAGCTTTCAGACCAATAACATATTCCTAGATCAGCAGCAGCTTTCTTCTGCTTTCCAATGAGCTGTCCACTTTATGAATCCTGCAAATCATGGTTCTGAGTGGCATACAAATGGAAATTGGCACCTGTTTTGCCTTGTCTAATTCCCCCAGTCTCTTTTGGGGAGATCTGGAAATTTTGAGATTTTGAAATTCCATCTGTTCTAGTAGAGAAGACATTTGAAGTCATTGAGTTTTGGATTTTGAACTAATCCTGTCAAATCTGGTCCTGGGTTCTCAGTCTGATGTAACAAGAAATGAAAATAAAAGGATGTCTCTAGTTTTATACAGTAACCTTTTGAAGATCTTTACAAAGCAAAATTGGACAAGCTGGGTATGATTAAGTAGAAACAAACTGAGAAAATCTTCTGCAAACTATCTAAGGATTGGAGCCAGAGGCACTGAGAAGAGACTGTGTATTAGTAAGGCCAAATGTTTCAAATCTCTGATTGGAAAATCAAACATTGCTTCCTGAGTCCTAAGTGTTGATGGCTTTTAGGGGTGCTGCAGGGAGTGATTATTAATTAATTTGCCAAGCCTCTACCAGTTAAAAAGGTGGCCTTTGGATTAATAATGCCTTTGTAGGTGGTCACCGATTCCCATCCTATTGGCAGGACAATTGTACATTTTTAACAAATTTTATTCATTCACATTTAGCTAGACATCGTGTCTTCTCACAGCTGTACTAGGTTCAATTATTTTTGTTTTTATTTTGTTAAGCAAGTTGGCATTATTTGCTCATATTTTATGACAGACACAGACCTGTCTCTTCTCTTTGTTGCTCTTTTATTTTCTACACAGCTTATATTTATGAAGGAGGCAGGCTGGTGAGTGAAAGCCTCGTAAAAGTCACCATTATTCTGTGTATTTCTCTTGCATTCCACTCTTCTCCATTCTGTATCTCATTCTGAGTAGATTTGTCTTTTGACTCTTGTGCTCTTTAATATTCCTCATATTTTATGAAGCACACAGATTTGTGTGATAATGACTCATCAAAGTCATCATTATTCAAGACATTGTCTACCCGTTCCTTTCATTCATTTCACTCTTCATCATTCATAAATAATGTGTAGACTTCCCTTTCAGCTCCCCTATTTCTTTATTCCTCATATTTTACGATCCACACCAACTTACAGCATATGATAAAGTCCCATAAAACTTATTATTCTACATTTATCAGCATTGAACTCTCTTTGTAATGTATTATACCTTAAATGTTCTAAGATTCCCTGTACCTTGCTGTATTTGCTCCCATTATTTACACATTCCATGTCATCCATTTTTCACAAGAATAACTCATAGCGCCTTTTATTCTTGGATTACTAGTACTGGCCAACATCGGTCAATCAGTGCCAGTGTAAGTTGTCTAAATTTTGGGACAGACCTAAAGTATTCTTTTTAAATTTGCATTGATCATGATTGGCAAGATATACAGCAACCCCAGGGGAAAAAATTTCTTCTTAGGCAGACTCTATCCATTTCACAAGAAAAGCTCTTGATTCTACTCACTTCTTCAACCTCAGATGACTCTGAAGGAACTTTTACTACTGGCTTATATGGCACACGGTACCACCACATTCAGCTCATCCGCCATTTTGTACAACCTTAGCTTTGAACCATTTTCTTCCTACTTGCAGGCGGTAGCCTTTTGTTTTGTTCTTCTGATTCACACAGTCATCAAAATCTCCCTTTATACATTCTGTTCTGATTATGTTTCTCATATCAAAGGCATCCGTTCCCCAAGTTAGATCCTTGCTGAAGCAGTGAGGTGTGTATGGTGCCATTGGTGTACTGCATTTCCACTTTCTGTATTTTTGTCATCTCCATTGTGGCCTCCCTATTTCCTTCCCTAGAGCCTCTGGCTTCTTCAAATCACCATCTAAATGAGAAAGCCATACTTGACCTATCCATGATCTGTCTTGAGGAAAACCCTTGAGCTTTAAATTTTTGCCACATCAATACTACTGTGTGTTCTAATCTTTCAAGGACCTGTCTTGTGTGGAAATTTTTCAGTTACCATACCAACCAAATGACAGAAGATACGGTCTGAACTGTCATGAAATTGGACCTGCAACTGTGTACAGTTGTGTGTGTCTAGCGTGACTGCGGTGTGTATGTTTGCTGATGTACTCTCAATGGCAGATCTTAACAGGTTTTTCCATTTTTGCCTGGGGGGTTCCTTTGATTCACAGAGGTGGGATGCTATGCTTCCTTGAAACTTTAAAAGCAAGAACCTCTCCCTGTTGCTGCAGATGAGAGCAAGAGAACTTGAACTGACATGGGCATGTCCGATGTGACTTTAAAAACATCCATGGGGAAGATCACCCTTCACAAGTGTCTCTTTTCTTGGACCCTGGAGAATACTGGCTGCTTCCAAGCTGCCTACCTGCTGTCACTATGCTAGAGCAGCGACCCCAAAGGAATTGCTTCTCCCTTTAACTAAATGCTGAATCTTCTAGCTGTTTGTAGTTTGGACTAAAGAACAGGGCATCTTGGGAAATGCCAGGCAGAATACGCTTTACTGAGAGCCTCATTTAACTAACAAGCTGCTTGTTAGACAGTCCTCATGCAAAAGATCTAATTCATTCTGTATTTGCCATTTTCTTGGCATAGTCAAATTATCCCTAGCTTTCAAGAAACTTTTGGTTCCTTTCTCCTCTTCCCTTATTTGTTGTCTTTTGTCTTCTGTGTCAAATTTCCAATATTCATTCAACACCTCAGGCAAAAACATTAACCTCAACCACAAAAGTTGGTTTGAAAAACAAGGCTGGAACGAAATTGCTGAAAGAAGATGTAATTTACTGCATTGTATTTCTGATTAAAATCCTTCCTAAGGAAAATGAGGCACAGGGCAAGGGAAGTCATTGCTATTTGCTTTTGTTGCTAACATGAGCCTAAACAGCCTCTGATGGGTAACATTCAAAATCAAGGGCCTGGCCAGTAGGGGGTCTGGCAGCAGGTGGGCAGGTTATTTCTCCATAGGAGCAGATGAGATCCTTTCTCCAGAGCTGATAGCTCTGGTGACCAGACAGTACTGAGAAGGACTGGGTAGGATGAGGCCATAGGAATCCTTGACTCACTAGCGTTGGAATCCTGCATGAATTTTCCACTATGGCTCAAGTCTCCTCGGGATAGGAACCTGCTGTATGTGGCACGTGAGGCTATGATAACCTACACAATTCCATGATTGTACATTATGTCCTCTGGGCTGCTTCTGCGGACCCTGTTGGAATGCAAGTACCTCTGGGACAAAGGATTAGTGACTCCCTCTGATCTGTTGCCATCCTGTGATGAATAAAGCATTTTCTCTTTAGGGTGTAATCTGGGGTGGTGATATTCGTCCTTTCTGATATTTTTTTCTCATCTAGACCAGTGGTTCTCAAAGTTGAATCACTGGAATTATCTAGAGGGCTTGTGAGAACAGATTACTGGGCCCCACCCCCAGAATTAGGAATCAGGTCTGGGGTGGGGCCTGAGAATGTGCATTTCTAACACGTTCCTAATATGATGGTGATGCTTCTAAAGAATGAACTTTCAAGAACCAATGCTTCAGGGGAAGTAAGATCAGTGCATACTCATCCAGTGAAGGTATATGAGGAGGAAGGCAGATGAGTAACCACCTACAGGCAGCTGTCACCAACTGGTTCACAATCTGACCATTAGAAATTATGATGCTTGAAGCTTTTCCATATAAACCTCTGCAAAATGGCTTGCTTGCCGCGGCTATAGTTTGTGGAGTCAGGCTGAAACTGTCATGACACAGTGCTGCTTAGACTATAAGATGAACTATGGGGTCTCTTCAGATTCAGAGAATATAAAATGGAAAGATTTTAACCTGATTTATTTGTCCTAAGTGTCAGTTTCTTCCCATCCCGATTATTCTCATTATACAGTGCTCAGATCCGTGTTATTGCACTTGGCTGCAAGTTATAGATCTGTTTGTCTTTCCTATTGAGAGACAGTCACTCCAGGATAAGGGCTATGTGATTTTCCTCTCTGCATCCTTCTCAGGGCCTGCTGAACCCAGCATGTACTCAAGAAAGCTTCACAGGATTTCAACTCAAATATTTTTTATACGAAGTAGTAAGATACTTGCAACCTTCCCTCACAGAACTCCTTCAAGGGTTTCAGGACTGCTTTGAGATTCCTCTGTGACAGATGCCTTACTCGTCACTTAACAGAAACCAGCATTCTCGATCGAGCATTACAACTTTCTTATGATGAGAGTTTTGTTTGATAATTGACTACTTCAGGGAATTAAATAGCAGCTTGTGTGAACGGGAAGAATGAATGAATAGACCTCCTTCAAATGCTTAATTTATGAACACTAACTTCATTATTCCTTTATATATTACCATATAACTCCAATTAGGTACTTTATAAATTTAAGTACATTTGAGGGTTCTAATATTCAGATATCTGAGGGGTTTTAAATAATATGTGCTGGGTTTTTTTGATATATGTTATCTAAGTTGGTACAGCACCATGAAAACATTTAATGTTATAGCATAAACCTGTTTTCATGTTCTGAAAATGCAAATGTAGCGAATGTTCATTTGCAAACCCAAAAAATCTCATTAGTTTTTACTTAAATATAGCAGGCTGATTTAATCCTACTCATTGGTCACTAGTCCAAATAAATAATACCCTACCCAAACTAGGAGCATTAGCCATCATATTCTAGAACTCTGGGAAATGTGGTGCTATTGAAAATGCAGATAGCTTTTTAAGCAGAATTATTTTCCTCATGGCTAGTGATGTTTCAAGTAAAACAAAATGGGGGCACTCACCCTGAGGTAGGGTGGCTATTTTCCCATCTGCCCTGGTAATTGCTTGTCAAAAGTAAGCTTGCTTTGGATGCCTGAGATCTCCAAAGTAATGGGAAAAAGATCAAGTGTTTTGAAGCAATAAGAAAACTGACGACACAGTCACATTTTCAGGGCTGCGTAAGTGCCAGTTTGCTTCATTTAGACACATGATTATTTTTGTCCAGAATTTGAATCCTGAAATATTTGTCCTATAAGCCCTTGCAACTCTTGCAAGTTTTCGTTTGTTTTCCCCTCTGTTCTACACATTACTCAAGTGGTTTATCTTTGTAATCAGCCTTGTGGAGTTTTATGAAGCTCATTAACAGTCTCTGTCCCTTCACTGCGAATCCACCTTTCAGATAATGGATGGTCATTAAATAGAAGGTAAGTCTGTCTTGTTGGCAGGAGTCAGACCATGGATTCCGACTCCCTCCTCGGAGGAAAAAGTGTGGCTTAGCAGTATCTACTCCTGTGCTCCAGCTCTGGCTTGCTGGGGACAGCCGTTGTGACTTTCCTAAGAAATAGAAGTTCTCCCAGCCTCATCTATTCCTCAGGCAAAGTGAGAATAATAGTTCTTCCCTTTCCTATCTCCAAACACCTCTCAAAGAGGCCATAACCAATAAAATCACCCAGTAAAATGATTGCCTTTTGAAATCAGACCTTTTGAATTATATTCTATTATATATATTCTGATTTTTATGATATGCATATATGAGTAAATATATTTACACATGCATATATTTGCATAAGTAAAATATTTAGTAAGCACTTATTACAATATTTGCATAAGTAAAATATTTAGTAAGCACTTATTAGGAGTCAGGTATCATGCCAGGCACTTTCCTGATCTTATTTCACTTAATATTTATATAACCCAGAGAAGGTGCAACTATTAGCCCTATTTTTCAAATGAGGAAATAGATACAGAGAGATTTTTGAAGAAAACTGCTCAAGAAAATACACCTGTCTGGTGGCACTGGGGTTAAAGAGCAGCGCTATGACACCATCCACAGCCACTGCAGCACCAGTTCCATGCCCAGCCCCCTGCCAGGGAGCTGACCCACAGGGCACACAGACCTCTCCCTTCTCGCCCGCTGCTCCCCTCTGCATTGTATTTCAGTCAATCTGCCTGTTGTGTTCCCCACTCTGTCTCTGGTGAATCCCAGAACCCCACCTCACACTTCTGACCAGTGCCCCAGTTTTTGTATGCATAAATAAAGAAATCTTTTTAAAAAAGTAAATACACCTTGCAAGTGATGGAGTACTGGGGGCATTTGACCTGGATTTTTTTTTTAAAGATCTATTTATTTATGCATACAGAATTAGGGTACAAGTGAGAGGTGCGGGGAGTGTGAGGATTCACCAGAGACAGAGAGTGGAGCGGACTAGGCAGATGTACTGAAACACACTGCCATGGGGAGCAGTGGGTGGGTCAGGAGAGGTCTGCCCCGCCATGTTGGTCACCTCTCTGGCTGGGGCTCGAACTAATTTTGAGGCAGCTGTGGCTAGCTTCAGAGTCCTGCGCTTTAACCTACTGTGCCACCAGGGAGGGCTCTTGACCTGGATTTTAAAGTGCTTGCCTACTAGGATGGTGCCATCTCTGGAACATCATGACCTACAGACATTTAGCAACTGCTGAGCACTGCTTACAAATGGGGTGTGAAGTGAAAAGGACAACATGGTACAACATGCCATTAGTTCTTCCTCCCCAAACTTGCATTTACTCTTCAAATCTAGATGTTAGAAGCAGCTAGAATTGCTGCGAACAGCAAGGAAGTAGTATGGCTGTGAAGTGGGTAATAAGGATTTGATTCTTTCCAATTTTAATCCTAATTGGGGAGAGAACATATTAGAAAAGTACCTTGTGCACCTATGCTGTACCTAGCTACTGGTATACTAATCGCAATTAATCAGTGTCTCAGAACATCTGGGTTTCAGAATACCATAAATAATAAACCAGACAGCTTTTTGAAGGGTTGTGTTCTGATTTCTTTTTATTCTTCTTTGCCTGAGAACATGGTAAAGAAGTGAAACTCACACATCCTTTCTTTTTGGTATCTTTAGCTGTTGACTGCTGATTTCAGGAGCTAGTCAGCACTATAAATCTTGGAACCTTTAGCACTTTGTACTTTTTGTAACGTGTCTTGAACATGTGTTTCCTGAACTTTAGCATCAGACAAAATAGTTGTCTGAAAATCAGGAGATCCCATCTTCACACACGTAACACCTTTCACATAAACGAGATCAAAGTGCTTTATTTGCAAGTAGCAACAGTTTTCCCATTTAGGACAAATGCAGAGGTGACAAGCAAAGGATGTTGCTCAGCAAAGGATGTTGCTCAGGAAAAACAACAGCGGCAGACAGTATCACCAGGAACCATGGCTGAGCCAAGCTGCACTGGGATTCCTTTTCCAGACATGGCCAGATCACATACCATACCTCCCTTTACAAAGAAAGGTGAAGAGAAGATAAATTTGTGTGCAGATGCCTTAGGAAGAGCTTCTTCCAGTCCTCAGCTTATTTAATTTATTCAGCAATTATTGCATTACCTATTTATCAACCCTCATTGTCTACCTGGTATAATATTTCTCGTGTTTCTAGATTAAAAAAATTTTTTTCCATGAGCAAATACACTTGGAGATCCTCGACATGGAAAAGTTAAACATGAAGTATATGACTTCAATTTGTCCCGCAGCAAATTTATAAATGATTATGTGATAGACCTTCTGAGGGTTACCTTTCCATAGGTGAAACTGTGAATGCTAATTGTATGAGTGCTCAAATGCTGAAATAACATTGTATTTCTTCATAAATATTCTAAGCCATACGCTTTCCTCCTCTTTTTCATTATTCCAAATCAGTAAGCAGTTTCTATATGTTTCTATATGTAGTCATTGATGACAATCTATTATTTCTAATGAAATGTTTATGACTGAACAGTTTAGGGCTATTGTCAATTTCTTTTCGGAAGCTTTGATTTGTCTGAGCTATTCAAATGGTCTCAGTGGATTTTTGAAGGACAGGTATGCTGTCTATGAATAAAGCCTATTAAGGTAACTAGTATATAGTCATTTCTTGAGAAAGTTTGTTTTACCTCTCCATTTCATGTATGGTGCAGAATCTTGATTCACTGGGCTCCTAAAAGGTACTTCCAGGTTCTGGTTTGTATGAAAATTCTCCTGATGGCAGGAAATATTCAGGCTAAGACACTGTAATATTTAGATGAGTGCTATGAGGTTTCTGCTCCACTGTCACTTCCTCAGAGAGGTGTTTCTAGACTATTCTGTCTAAAATGGTCACTTTCTGTAGCACACCCTTCTTTATTTCACTAGACAGTGCTTAGGCCTACCTGGAAGTTACTTCTTTCTTATTTGTCAGTCTTTCTCACTAGATTTTATGGGGAAGGCACTTTGTCTGCCCTAGCTCCGAGCCTAGGTCAGTGCCCATCACTGAATGAGTAAATGAGCCGAGTAAACAAAATGTTCATAAATCTCAAAAGTGAAATAATTAATCTTCTCCAGTATGGATTATCTAGAAAGAAATTGTAGGATCTATCATTATAAATGATGCCAAAGTGTGGTTAATGGGAATGGGAATTTTTTTTTAAGATTGATTATTTCTTCCCTTAATTCATCTGTGTAATGCAAACATTTTAAATTGAAGAAAAAATTATTTATAGCCCCAAATGTCAAAGGATAAAACTTCTTGCAAATAGTTTAGCTGTTCACTGTCTAAATCAGCTTTGTGTTTTTCTTGTGTCTCCTGTGTGTGTCAATTTCAGCAGCGCTCATGTTCACCTGAGTCAATTAGTCCCATTTCTGAATTACTGCTGAAACCTTCAAGGTCAGTCTCACTTCTATAATTGTTATATGACTGTGACTTTGTTTATTGGTTACAGTACCTCTTGTCTTCTAGCCATTTTGGTTACCTGTCTGCCATATAAAAGCAACTGAATTTGAGACTAAGCCCATGAAGCCCAAGGTCCCTCGGAAACCCAATGCTCCAGGATCCTCAACACGTATGCAATTTGTAATTAATTGAATTATTCATCCATTTCCTTGATGTTTTGAGAGCCTCCACATTAGAATGTAAGGGGAATTGTGTGAATATGAGGACTGTGTTTCTTCTGTTTACCTCCATCTGCATAAGTCCTGGCACAGAGTGGCTACTCGAGAAATAGCTGTTCAGTGTATACATATCCTCATCACTTCAAACAAGTTGACATCGGGATAGTATATTACATTGGGGATGGCAGAGGACTTTGATATCTCTCCTAGAACAATGTAAAGTCCCCATCTTCTCTGGAAATATCAATATTTCCGTATTTTTAAAAACAGTAATCAGTATCAGTCAAGTATGATTATTCCTCAGTTCTGGTCTCCATATGAGGCCAGCAGCCTTTGCAACGATGGCTGTCTTCCTGCAACCCTTTGCATAACCTCAGCCTTCATTCAATAACTTCTTTTCCCATTCACAGGATTTCAAATGGTCTAAATTCCCAATACAGGAGAGCATGTTTTATTAAACAGTATAAGTAATTATGACTGTTACCAGGTATCATGAATAATCAGGAGCACGAACCAAGATTTTATTATTGAGATGGGTGCAGTAAAGGAGGAGGGGGGTTTGTGTAAGTAATAAGTTTGCCAAGATTTCCATGCTCACGGCATTTCAGTACCTCTATTTGTTTTAGGGCACTTATCTTCGGTTTTCTCATGAGGCGGAATGACACATACCAAAGGGAGCCAGTTGACAGCAGTCAGTCTTCCTACCAACTTCTTGATGCTGCTCCTTAGTTTCTAATTTCTTCTTGGTTCTAAATTTTGATTATCTCGCCCTTTGAAGGCAGAGAGAACTATTGATGCTTACACAACGTTATAAATGATGTCAATTATGGGCAGGCTCTGACAGTGGTGGATTGTCTCTTAAGTTAAAAAAAAAGTAATTACTTTGCTATCGTTATATAATCATTTCCTCTTTTATGAATTTGTTCCTGTGCTATTTGGAGAACAGTAATCTTACCTTTAGGCTGGTTCTACATTTGGGAATTAACTTATTTCAGGTCCTAATATTGTCTGCGTGTTCTAGGCAACCAAGATGAGTTTTTCATTAGCAAATAAGAGAAGACTACTTCAGTATCTCTACAACTCAGCCACTTACCCACTGACTCATGTTTTGCCTACTTTCTACCAGGTACTGTGTTACCTGGTACAGGATTTGGGGATACAGGAGTATAGTAGATTAAAGATGTCCACAAATCCTTTGCTATTTCTCTCATCACGAGGTAGGATTTATGTTCCTTCTTGTTTATGTGAACAAGCTTGTGTGTTGCTTTCATGTCATATAGCACATGTGGCACTGTTAACAGTTTCTGGAACCCAGGCAATAACAGACTGGCATCTTCTACTCCCTGCTTCCTGGAACACACGCTAGTGGAGCCCTGAGTCACCTTTTAAGAACTCTGATAAAACACAGGCTGGCTGCCATGCCAACAGGAAGCCCAGGTAGAGAGGCAGGAGGTAGAGAGATTACCGGCTGCTGTGTAGCTGTTTCAATCCCAGCTATTTGAGTTATCCCAGCTGACAGCCCAACACGGACACAAAACGTCCTGGCCATACCCTGTCTGAATTTCTGACCCAACCAAACATGAAATATAATAATAAAAGGTTGTTTTAATCCATTATGTTTCACAGTAGCAATAGATGAAACAAGGAGAGAACAAATCAGACTTCATGCTTGTCCTCACAGAACTTAAGATTTAGTAATGAGAACAAATCAGCACCAGTATGGAACAAGACATTGAAATAGAGCAAACTTCAGAGAAAGAGCTAGAAGAAACTGATCAGCTTGTTTCACTTCCTCATTTTATAGGCTATTAACAGTACTGTGATATGTTCAGTATCGGGCTACGTTTGGTTTCCACTTTGAAACATCTCAACAAAGAATAGCAGGACTGTGCACAAGGGGTAGCAACGGTTGCGCTCAGCAGCATTGCTGCAAAGTTTTAGGCTTTTAAGTGGTTCTTAACACTTATTAATAGTCAAAGGCCTTTCAACACACAAAGCCTTTTCATAGAAAGTGGACTTTCTGTTTCTATTGTTGGCCCTAGATTATCTGATGTCATGACTGGTGGACATGAAATGCATGAGGTTAAGATCCACTGCTACGGGGGATCCTGTAGCCTTAGGTGAAGCAGAATGCGCAGCTACTTGGCCACAAGGTACACTCAGGCACTCACTGAAGGAAGGGTGAGGATAATGTTCCATTAATGGGATTTCTCATTTATGTTCAGTTTTCCCCTCTAAACTAACATAAAAAATGAAGTGATCAGGCAGGATTTATGGACTCTCAGGGAAAGCAGAAGGAATGCAATACTAAACCTCTGTTTAGTCCAGAGGTTACAAGCTCAAATGCCAGCAGGGCTAAGCAGGACTCCGAAAGTGAGGAAACTGAGCCAAATGGTAAGAAAAATAGTGAATGATAAGCCAGAGAAGCATGCCAAATCGCACTATGAAGGGCGTGGGCCCTCTCCAGACTGTATATGCCAGGCCCATGAGCCCAGAGATGCTATATGTCGAGAATTTTCTAGAGAAGGGAGATATTTGGATTTCTACACTAGATGTCCTAATTTCTAATTTTTGGACCAAACAAAAAACATCTGCGGGCTGATATTAAGCGACTTCTGATATAAATATCTGACATGGATTGATGTGGGAATCAGCCTCTCACGGCTACAAAACAGACAAATGAGCTTGGCCAGACCTTCCTGTTAGCGGTTGCACCAACTCTGGTAGGGTTTTGTTTTTTTAAACGCACGTCTCCATTAGTGATGGCGGGTGAAACGTCTGGCTTTGCAAATGACTGCTGTCGTTTAGTTTAATGTACTCTTATTTTTACATATTTATAAAAACCTTTTACATTATTAATAGTGATTAAATGCTTAGACACTGAAGATCAATAATGCTTCTGTTCACCTATTTACATTATTAAAAAGTAATAAGTCATACAGGGCACACAGAATATGTGATTTTCTTTGTAGTCATGGTTGGAGTAGATGGGAAAAAAAGAAAGAAACTCAACTACCGGGTAAAATGTATTTAGGAAAAAATGGTAATGGATTGGGCTTGGCAGGGACTCCATTACTGATGGTCAGCATGACCTTGGTGACATTCCACCATCTGGGGACTGGAGGGCCACATCCCATATGTTTTCGTACCAGAGCAGCAAACACCCAACAAGAAAGGCCAGTCTCCCTTGGATGCACCAGGATGAGCAGATATTTAACCTCCATGTGTCCTTGACATAGTCACTTTTATGTCACCTTGCTCAGCTCTGAAGACTCCCTGTGGTGGCAACACTCAGCAGCAAGTCATCTGTGTAAGTCTCATTTTGCCCATAAGCAGGTGAGCCCCTTACAATGCTTTCTTCATCTACCTAATGAGCTATTGCTCAATGATGCCACAAAAGCTAAAAAGGAAATTGGTTCACATCATTATGGCACACGAGTGTCTTTGGTATGTCTGAGGAGAGCAATGCCACAGTCAGGGATGCTATTAGAATGGTAAGGCTTTTCAGGGTGAGCTAGCTCAACTTTCTAAGTGACGCAAGTGGCACTTAGTGCTTTAGAGGTCAGGCTCACAGTACTAGTCTGGTTGGGTTCAATCCTGGCTCTGAAACTCTTCGGTTGTGACTTAGATGCATGACTTACTGCATATCTCAGTTCTTGTTTCTTCACTTTAAAAGCAGGGATAGTAGTGGCACCAGAGATATAGCTTTTGTAAAGATTCAGTAAGGTAGTACAGGTAAAAGCTTAGTATGAAACCTGAGACATAATAAGTGCTCAATAAAAATGTACATGTAGCAAAGTCTCATTTCATCTGTCATTCAGTTGTGTGCTTCTACAAAAAGGAGTTAATGAGCATTAGTTGGAAGCTTGCAAATGGTATCATTGAATTATATTAAGTTGACTTGGTTATTTAGACCTTACAATGTTTCTAAGTTGACTCAAATATTACTTATCCAGGAAAGCCCAGTCACTAGACTTATTTAAGGACAAGCTGAAATGGGGCAGTTGTCGTGTAATGCAAGGATCACAAGAGTTGCTACACAAACTTCCTGGTTGTGTACTGCTGGGTGGGTTATTTCAGCTCTCTGAATCTCAGTTTCCTCATATATAAATGCACCAATACAAATACCTACTTCACGGGATAGCACTTTGTAAACGAAAAGGTGCCACGAACAAGGAAGAACTAATGACTATTATTATTTACATACGTGATCAGAGTTGGATGTATTTTCCCCTGATGTACCCTGAGTAACACAGCATGTGTTGATTTTTTTAGAGGAAACACAGATCCCTCATGCTCAACTATATACTCGGAAACGGTCTGCACCTTTTGTGACAGACCAGATATGGCTGTAATAGCTGAGACCACTGAATGAAGGAGACCCATCGTTCTGAATTCAAATGTGACGCGCAGAGCCAAAAGATAACTTGGAGAATTTTACAAAAGAACTGGGAAAACTCAATCAAAACAGAAGGAGGAGAAGGGAATTAAACGGCACAAGTAATAGGTTTGCTCACTCTGCAAGTGGCTGGCGAGCGCTGCTGAAGCATGAAGCTGAAATGCAGGGCCTGAAGTCTGTCCTTACTTTTCTAAGTTTATTGCTCAAAAGCTCTGCTCTGGGTCACCACTACTTGCCTCCTATCTCTCCCAGGCTCTGACTTTCTCCCTTTACTTACTTATTTATTTTTTTGGACAGACAGCCCCCACACGTAGAGATTGCTACCAAGCTGAGCACTTACCTTTATCTTAAGTAGGAAAATGGGGGTGATGGTTGCTCTTTGTTCGTTTGCTTCTCTAGTGTATAATATAGAAGTCTCAGCTATCTAAATAATTATTTTGTAGGCCATCTGAAAGTCCCCCCAGAGTTGTTATGATGCTGGGAGAAACATTTCAAAGTGGGGATGACTGAATGAACCTCTGGGGGGGGGGACGGCAAACTGGCAGAAAGGGCCTTTATTGTGATGCACTGGCATTTGGGTTTTGGGTTCTGTCAGAGACCTGAAAGGCCAGAACTGCACAATAATAAAAATAAGGGGAAAGTTTTACATTTCAATAACACTTTTAGTATACTTCCTTCCTGTGGGAATGAGGCTGATTATTTTACATTTTCATTGAACATTTTCCCCTTCCCTTTCTAACGTGTTTAAGTCAAGATTGAGTTGTAATTTCTTATGTTGTTACTGATACCAGTTTTGAATGGGCTTTTTTTGGCGGGGGGGGGACTGAGGAATGATAAAACCCAGTAGCATGCAACAGAGTGGGTGATATGTAGACAGGAGCTCCTGGACAATCCTGTCCATGTTTTGCTTTCTAAATTCCTGTTTGCAAGGCTGAAATATCACCTTGCAGAATGAACAAAGAGGACATTTTTAAGAGACCAGAAGTGTTGACTTCAGAGACTTACTTCTTTGTTAGTGCGAATCAGTAAAACAAATCATTGTTGAAGATGAAGCAGAAAATAATAATGAGCAAAGTCATGTTATGCTTCAAATTAATCAGTTAATTAGAAAAAAATTTTCACCTAATAGGATTTTGCTCTCTGGTCTTTAGTGACGCTTCATGCATTTGAACTTTCCTAGAAAACAGATTTTAACAAGTCTTGCATTTCACATTAGGGCATCAAATTCATTCAACTCTTTCATATGGAAACAGTTTACCTAGTGAAAGATAACTCCAGCTTTTGAAATTCAGGAATTCTCAAGGGATCAGTTCAGAAGCTAAACAATAAATTTGAAAACTTTACTCTCATCTTCTTGTCATTAAAAGCCCCACCCACACTTTACTCCAAATAATATACATCACACACATACAGTGTATACACACACACACACACGTGTACACACATGCTTGATTGGGAAGTAACCTGATCTTTAGAAGACATCTCCCTTTCAGTTACATAAAAACAGCCACTATTCTTAAAGGAATAAAACAAACACATAGATACCTGCTGTCAAATGAGATCTCTGGAGGAATGACATGAGTACTGTCTTTGCCAATGAGGAATTTGATTCGATCATAGAAGAGTCTTGAAGTGTGCTGAGAGAAGAGGGGTTGGCTTTGCTGAATGAGGTCTAGGGGGTCTGGGGACCCCTGACACAGAGGACTTACATAGCAGTTGCTTTGCTGACAGCAGTCAGGGTCCACACAGTCAGTCAGACCATCTGAAAGAGATGATTTTGGAACTTAGTTTCAAGAAAAACACCATAGTTTAAAATATGCCCACATGCAGAAAAATCTAGAAGATAGCCAAAGATCACTGTCCATGTTTGAATTTAGAATCTGTTAAATTCACATTTCTCATGAACGATCACTCAGGGTTTCCCCGCACATCAGTGAAATGTGATCTATTTTACACATAAGTAGCTCTTTCCTGAGTGCCAAGCACTTAGGGGATGCACTGCATTGTTTGGTATTTGGAGACAGTCTTTTGTTTGGTATCACTCTTCAGAAGTTTTCTTCATCCTCAGCAAGATCATTCCTCCCAGAAAGCACCCATTTCTTATAATTCTCTTAAATTTCTTATACCATGTACATCTATAAGCACACAATTAACCAAGACTTGGCAATGTGAATCCATTTGTTTTTGCAAAAATTCTCCCAATATTGTCATCTAGTAAAAATTCACAACACAGAGGCTGGACAGTCGCATGGTGACAAGGTGTCTGGAGAAGGACAGTGATTTTCCAATATGTAGTGAATTATGTGGGGAGCATTCAAGTATATACCTGAGCCCCCCTACAGAACTAGCATGTCTTAGAGCCCAGAATCAACCATACTTCACCTGGGTAATTCTGAGGCACACTAAGGTTTCAGAGACATTTTTCTAGAAATCTGTAGGTGCAACTGGAGCTTACTTTTTCTGGACAGCAGTTATTGGGTATACCTAGTACTAATAAACCTCAGGTAGATTAACATGATGTGCCATTCTCTTCATTTTCTAGACCTTCACCATTTATTTATTCTAGACTCTTGAATCCATGTTTGCATTAAGAGAAAAGGGTAGAAAGTATTCATTCTTTGGTAGTGGAATAATGTAGGCCACAGGGGTTATGAAAGAAGGGAAACCACTGAGAATCTGATAGATGCAAACTACTGTTTTAGGCGCTTGGGGAAGTAGAGAGATAAAAGACCCTTTTCCTGTTTTGAGAAGCTAAGAATTTAGAGGGAGAAAAAGGTGTATAAACAGCTGACTCTTATACTAAGACTGAAGTGTGTCGTAAGAGGCTTCCACACAAACAGGGGTTGGAGTGATTAACTGAGCATATGGACACTTCATTCCACACCCAAGATGAAAAAAAAAACAAAACTGAAGTCCTCACAAGGTCCTTAAAGCAGACAAGTGGCTCTAATCTAGATGTTTAACTAGGGTAAATATAAAGATGCTAATCATCTTGGCTTTCTGTGGAATAAGCAGGTTCACAGATGGATTCCCCCATCTCCTTAAGGCTGCTGATGAAAGTTTCTGGTGCTGGTTTCATGCAGCTCTCATGCCCGCTCCCTGCCCTCATGGGACTGCTCCTGTGGAGTTGAGGGGAGGTGGATGGCAGCTGGGAGCAACAAAAGCCGGGAACACCCAGAGAGTCCATGTTTGGAGCTGTATAGCTCTAGGGCACCTGGCAAATATTTTTCCTCACATGAGGTCCTTTCCTATTCCCTGTACCATACACACCACTTTGATTTAAAATGCAGTTTGCTTCTTTCTTACCTTCCCTGTTTATTCAGTATAGAGTTCCCCCCTCCGATTTCTACATATTTCTACATATTACTTTTTTTATACTGATGCCCAACTTTTCAGTGTGGATTCATTTCAACCAGAAGGTTCTTTTTGCTCTCTACATTCAGCAAATGATGTTAACAGATTTTCTATAGATTTTCGATGCCACTATCACCCCTCTCTCCAGTACATTGTTCTCAGCCTCCTATTAGCACATTATTTCTTTACTCTGTTAATTAAACATCTGGGTGCACTGAAAAGCTGGCAGAAGTATCAGGCTGATTAGAAGAGTTCTGTGATGTTTGGGGTTTGTACATAATATACTGGACAAGGAAAAACTGCTTTTCAAATGGGCAGTCACCTTTACCTTTCAGTTGGTGACAAATGCCTTAGTGATAATCAGACTGGGAATTCATTCACAGGTTTCAACTTGTCAACCACACAATTCTACCTTATTTTCAGAAAGAAAGAGATTGTTAAATAATAATGCCAAAATGATTTTCAAAACTGGATTCCAAGACTAAACACAGAGCCAGTTAAAATAGAAACTTGCATTTGCCATCTACTTATGTGCTATACAGATGCCAAGCTAATGTTTCAAACTTAATAATTGCCTATTATACAGGGCTAACCCTCTAAGACCTCTGCTTTCTGAGAGAACAGCAAGACTTCTGTTGAATCTAGAAAGGCCACAGGCAAGCGGACCAATAATGGCATGCAGCCACCAAATTAGAATTCATAGGTAAGCCCAGTTCATGGGCAAAGATCTACTTGCCAATTAACACGTTGGGGTGACACCCCATACAGTATGTTTAGACTGTTACAAAGAAGTGCAAATGACAGTCCCACAGCATGTGTGGGTTTCTTTCCTTTGGAGGCGGGGGCGTGACTACTAATGGTTCTTTTATTGTTCTGAATTGGCAGCTGTGGCACCCTCCTGACAGCTGGGCTCTGGGCGTCAGATTCGGATACACCAATGTTAACTAATTTTACTTTGAGGGCCTGTTCTCTTTAAAGGAGTAAGCTAGCAACAAATAAGGTGGTTAAATTGTCCTGAATGACTAATTATGGCATTGACTACCTTTGCCAGAGAGTTAGGAACCATGCCAGTGGGTACTGATGAATATCAAGGAGATGGGTTTCTTCTGTACATGACCAAGTTATTCACTATTAAACTTTGACCTGTTAGATGCATGCCCTGGGTTGAAAGGAGACTTGAACAGGGAAATATGAATGACAAAGCGGAAAACAATATATCCTCCTGAACTCCTGAAATAAATTTACAAATACATGTCCTTCTTTACAGAAAGCATCCATATGACCACGTTGATAATGGAAAGTGGACAGGTAGTTCGTGGTATGGTATTGAAAGGAATATGGAAACGCGTAGATTGGTTAATATTTGCTGGGTGTGGTTCTCGGTATTTCCACATATATTATTTCATCTCATCCTTACAAGCACCCTGTAGGTAGATAGTTGTCCCTCTGTTTTAAAAAGGAGGGGAAGGTAAATGTGGTTAAACAGTTGGAAGCTATGTGGAAGTCATGAATTGCCAGTGTTCTGACTACAAATCACATGTTGAACATTATCTTCTAAGAAGCATTATCGTACAGCAGTCCTTGATCTATGGTGTTCTGTTCAATGTCGTTTTCTTATAATATTGATGAAAAAAATCAATCCCTGGTTGGGGGTCACTGTCTGTGCACTTCTCCCCACATTTCATGGGTTTTCCTTGGGCACTCTGGTTTGCTTGCACATCCCAGAAATGTTTATATGAGGTTCATTTCGTGTCTCAACTGTCCTAGTCTGAGAGAAGAGAGAGCGAGCGAGTGAGTGAGCGAATGCACAAGAGCAAGCACCTGTGTGCGTGTATGCGCCCTGTGACAGAAGGACGTCCTGCCCACAGTTGGGTCCTGTCTTACACTGTTCTTAGCCACAGGTTACCCAAAGCCCTGAACTTGAATAAATGGATTGCAAAGTGAATACATGAATGGATGAATGCAAATTATTATTTAATATCAGAAGTGTTTGGGATCTATTTTAGTGATGTTTCTGTAACCAGAAATATACCAGAGGGAGTTAACTCTTGTTTGTATCAACTAGCCTGTGGTTAGATTGATTTCATTATGTGTTGTTTCACTTAAAATCTCAGTTTCCAAGAACCTATGGAGGATGTTAAATGAGGATTTACTACACTGATGTAAGTTGTAAGACTTCCAAGTGCTTGGCTATATGTAGGTGTTTAGAATACACGAAAGTGGTTTAGGTCAAAGAACCATGATACTTTGATTCCAATCTTGACTTTGCCACTTACAATTTATATAATTCTGGAAAAATCAGTTCAACTCTTCCATTCTCAGTTTTCTTATCTACTAGATGGGGGTGCTAATAATACTATGGGCACTACAGAGTTGTTGTTCCAGAGTTGTGCTGTAATAATCACAAAGAACTTGGCACAGTGTTTGGTATGTAGCTAGCATCGTGAAGTTAGCTATTGACATTAATGAAATTCTAGATTGCTTAGACTGTATATATAGGGGATAGCACCTGAGGGTAGATGCCAATGGTCTGCGCTGACAGCTTAAAACGCTCTGACTGCCTTTTACTAAGGTGCATTATTGCTGGCCAAAGGGCAATGAACTTCTGTGTAGCATGTTCAGTTTGTAGGGATGTGCTCGTTTCTGTGAACTCTGCTTGGTTAGGATGTCAGATAGGTAGGAGCCTATGTAGCTGCAAATAGATACTAATGCTACCATAAATGTTTATTCATTCATTTTTACAAATTTATAATTGGACAGGGGTTGGACTGAAGCTTAACCTTTTTAGCATCTTTAGAACAGAGGGTCTACTAAGCAAATTAATAGAAAATTGAAGGCTGATCACTCCAGTGACTCAGTTCAACAAAATCTTCCCAGGCATTTTAGAAAAACATAAACAATGGACTAATTATAAATCACTTATAAATCTTTACTAAAGCAGGCCCCCTACTAGGTACTCCTGTTAGCTTAGTTGTTGTTATATGTGTTCAAGGTTAAATGACTGTAGTTCCTCTGGAAATTAGTCTATAGCTCATTTTTTCCTTTTGTTTAGGCTGACTTTCACCCCAGGAGTTTGCTGTATTAGTAAAAAGAAAGTGGGAGAGATTCAAGTGCACTCAGGATTTGACCTCCTCAAATCATTGTTGTTGCTATAACCTCATACAATTTACTTTTTCTGGGTCAGGAAAGCAAATTGTTTATATGCCACTAATGTTCATGTTCTCCCTCCTTCACAATGATTGCCTTTCTCCCCGTCTGGTTCTCTCTCGCTTATCTCTCTAACCTTACTTCCTATTATCCCACAAACACCCTTCCCGGTATTCCTATGTCTGGAATGTTCTTCCCAAGATCAACAAAGCTCACCTCTCAGCTCCTTCAAGTTGTTACTCATATGCTACCCCAGCGAGACTTCCTCTAATCACCTTACTTAAAATTCTCCCCAGCCACATGCCCTACCCATTTTTCCTGCTTAATTATTTTTCTCCTGCACACCATCTTCGGCCATGTATTTAAAAGTATTCTTAGTTTATTGTCTGCCTCTCACAACTAGAATGTAAGCTCCATGGAAGCAAGGATTTGGCCATATATTTAGTGCTACTTCTTCAATGACAAGAACAATCAATGTGTAGCTCAACATAAGCATTCAGTAAGCATTTATTGAATGCATAAATGGTTGTCCTAAAAGTCTGATCTCTATGATATTTGTAAATCTACATTCAACTAATGCATCAAAATATATGTTATAAGTAAAACTTTCATTGCTATCTCCCCTTTACTACCTCTTTTAAATTCCTGTATTTCAAGCATTATCTCACTCACTTTCAACACTGCAAAGTAGGCATATGTCAAGTATGATTAGCTTTAGTTGGTAGATAATGTGACAGATCCAGTCATAGGGTGGTTAATTGAGTTATAAAGTTTAAATTTTTCAGCTTCACTTCTACTTCCTGGATTCATTTGGCAGATTAGACTCTCATAACTCAATGATCCTTTAATAAATGGGTTGCTTGGGAAAGTGGAAGAGAAAACTAGGAATATTCTTTCTGATTCTAGGTCTTCTGTCCCAGTGACTGGCCCTTAAGCAAAGCAAATATTATCAAGTCACTGCTCCTTCTATTTCATTTTCCTATTTCTTAAACACTGCATCATGGTGGTGACATTCAAAACATGAGGCTTATTGATCCATGAGTTTATAGGTGTTCATAATTCACCCATGGTGCTGACTTCTAGATCTAGAAACACTACATCATAAAACAGACTTGCAAGTAGCTATTGTTCTTAACGAATGGTGACTTGTTATGAAGAATGATTCCTGGAAGACCATTCTGTTTTAGGCAATTAACTTATTGATTTTACCAATGAATATGAATATAGACCACTGGAAGAGTTTGTATAAGAGAAGCTTGGACAAACATGTGACAAGTACTTAACAGATTGGGGAGAAAGGCCATTTTGATTAAATATGTTTGTTCTACATCTTTTTAACCTTGTTGACAATCTTTCCATAGCATCAGAACTACTTTCCTTCCTCTATAACTAGAATAATTAAAATGTAATCTTAATTTGATAGTTGAAAATCTTGTAAAATAAACATTGTTCTGTATGATCTGGCCTGTGATGAGCTTTATATTCTACCACCAATGGTTCCCTTTCTCATTATATTCCAGCAACAATGATTTGTCATTTACTTTCACTTTCATTTCCTAGAAAAAGCCTAGTACTTTTCTATCTCTGGCCATTTGTACAAGCTGCTCTGTCTGACTGACTCATGTGAGGCCTCCATACCATCTAGTCTTGGTTATACATGTTTACAGTACTATAATATTTTATAGCATTCTTTACAGTGGTAAATCCAATTATTTCTGTCACTTCTTGTTAATAGCTATCTTCCTTAATAGGCCATAAACTTCATGAAGGAAGAAACTTGTTCTGTTTTCTATTTTGTCTCCAGTGCTAAGCACAACGCTTGACATAAAGTGGGAATGAATGAATGGAAAACTGGGTACACAATATGAAATGTTTAGCTGAAAGGCAAACTTTCAACTTAACTGGCATCAGCACTACCCAATAGAAATTTCTGCAATGATGAGCATGCCCTAGATAGTTATTGTTCAATATGGTGGTCACCATATGTCTCATGTGATAGTGTACTAAGACACTGAGTGTAACTAAGAAACTGAATTTTTAATGTAGTAAACTTAAATGGTGACATGTGGTTGGTGGCAACCACCTCCAGGCAGTTAGATGGTGGATGGT
This sequence comes from Condylura cristata, assembly GCF_000260355.1. NCBI lineage: Eukaryota > Metazoa > Chordata > Mammalia > Eulipotyphla > Talpidae > Condylura > Condylura cristata. The sequence continues at coordinate 26,438,859 of NW_004567120.1, forward strand.
CCTTAAATTAAGTCAAACTATTTGAAGAAGTTTGAAAATTTTATAAAGTCCAATTTATTATTTTGCCTATTGTAGTTGTTTTCAAGTTTAAGAAGACTTTTCCTACCTTAACCTCTGTCACCTGCATTTTCTCCTAATTGCATTTGAATTTTCTTTCACCTTTAGCTCATTAAAGTCTGGAGTGCTTTTATTTAGCTTATTCTTTTGGAATATGATATAGATTGAAAACCTAAGCTTTTTTTCTTAATAGTTGTCTCAGCATCATTTATTTCATAATGCTTCTTTCCCCCCACTGATTTTTTGATGGTGATTTTATAATATACTAAATTTTTATTTGCCCTGGAGTATGTTCCAGAGCTTTTATTCAGTTGTATTGATCTGCCTATTCTTACATCAGCACCACTTTGTTTTGATTATCCTAGCTCTAAAATATTCTTTGATGTATGATGGTTCTAACTTCCTCACTATCCTTTGCTTTAGGTTATTCTTTGCTTGAATACAGTTCATATAATGTCTACCCTCTTTTTGTGATGTCAATTCATATGTGTATGTTATATATGGCAACATATTTTCCAGACCCCAAATCAAGACAAATGAGAATGTGATTACCAGGATGTTAAATTAAATCTCTGCCCCCAAACAGAGGGTTGTACATATGGTAGGTACTTGTTGACTAAAGTGATAAACGCGGTTGAGACATTTGATAGGCTTATGGCTATCATAATTCATTCTTATATATACAATGCACAAGAATGCTTTCATTTTTTTTTTTTGCATGCTAAGAAAAATACCCAAAGGTTATTTGCTCTCTTAGGTAGTTCCTCGACTAGCTGTGTCACCCATATATTCAATGCTTAGTCTAATTAGTGACTAAGAGCCACAAAGCATTGAAGCAGAGTATAACTAATGTCAAAGCTGTGGGAAGTACAAGTAATCCTAATGAGTATTTGAAATTGATTAGCATGCCAAAAAAAATCTGGCCATGCTTTAAGTATCAGATATAATATGGAATAATCAGGTAGCAGCTAGTTGAAGCAACTGCTTAAACATGATATTTTTTGATCAAAAGGATTTCTTAAGAATTACATTATAGGCTCTTCCTGGTGGCACAGTGGGTTAAAGCACAGCACTGAGAAGCTAAAGCCACTTCCGCATGAGTTCGATTTCCGCCTGCCCCGGAGGAGACCACATGGCGTGGCAGACCTCTCCTGACCCGCCCACTGCTCCCCTCAGCAGTGTCCTTCATTGATCTGCCTGTTCTGCTCCCCACTCTGTCTCTGGTGAAGCCTCTCGCTGCCCCTGCACCTCTGGCCTGTACCCCAGTTCTGTATGCATAAATAAATAAATCTTAAAAGAAAATAATTACATTATAAAAATTAGGACCATTTCCCCCCAGACGGTTCAATGGGCACATTCTGTCTTAATTAAAATACACACACACTCACATACACACATAGCACTAACAAATATGAAAATATTAATCAACAGTCATATTAATCTATTTGAATTCAATCATTTGGCATAGTTGGAGTGCTGAGACCACCAAATCAAAGGTACCCAATGTATTCTTAGGAAAAACATTTTAACAGTATAAAAATAGAACTGCTGTCCTAAATCTTAGTCATGTGGCTTTCAGACATTACTGAATTCATTTTCCATCTCAAGGTAGAACTGAGTTATATTTATCATCAATGTCATCTTAATCCTACTAAAGGAAAAAATGGGTAATGGGAACTCTGATGGAACCTTCCCCCTACTCCTCAAAGAGATAATCTAAAACATACACTGAGTTCATATCAGGGTTTTTGATTGAGATTTACACAGGCACAGTTTTAAAGGACTCCTCAGAGTTCAACACATATTCCACAAAGTCTGCTATGCCTTTTGGATCTACATATACTACAGGTATTGAGAATTGACAATCCATTAATATTTAATTGATCCATTCATTAAACATTTTTGACTGCCTTGAGGTGACCTTCAGGCCATAAAAAATGCTAGATAATTAGTCAATTATTTCTTGACAAGCTGTATTTTATTAAGGCAGGAAACTTATTTTGACTCAACCTTAATTGAGTTCGAAATCACTGCATAGGTTGTAAATGTCTTTCCTGAACATAACCTTTGAATCAATACATCAACTGAGAAATCTGTATTACTTGCTCAAATCTTTTTGGAATGAGTCAGTGCACCTAGGCTTACACCTTGGCTCTCCGAATGGCAGTGCTATCTGACCTTGAATAACTTAACTTCTCTGTGCCTTGGTTCCTTAGTTTGTAAAGTGGCATTAATAGGAGTTCTTATCTCATAGAGATTAAATGAAATAATTCACATAAAGAACAACGCTTTGTAAAAAGTGAAGCCTAAATACAAGTGAGCTATGGATTCTGGGTCATGTTCAACATGTAACAAAGAAACCATGTAGACAGAATATAATGATATGCTTGATTGTATGGTGCATATGATAGACACTGGGAGACTGGGTGGTAGGTGTTAAGGTTTTCATGGGAGATGTGGTTTGAGCTAGGATTTAATGGATGGACAGAGATTAACGAACATGGAGATGAGGGGATAACATGAAAAGAAAGTAAAGGAAGGTGAAGATAAGTCTCGGAGGGCCATACAATTCAAACATATAGCTGAACAATCTATCATCTAATAGAAAATCACATTCTGGCTACCCAAGCAAAATTTTTAATTAGGTGCTAAACATTTTATTCCGAAAATGATCTGTTATTCTATGTGGTATGTATGTGTCTGTGTGGTGGTGGGTATTTCACATGGATTATGTCATTTAATACATGTTAACAGCTCTACTAGGTAGCATTACCAGTCCCCTTTTTGAGATAAAGAAATTGAAACACAGAGACACCAAGAAACTTGTCCCAAATTAAACAAAGCAGAGCTAACATCTGAACCTAAAAAATTTTAACTTCAAAGTCCTATGCTGTTAGTCAAGAAGTTGCTTCTTAAAATTTATAAGGTTATCTATCTTTTAAAGATAAACTGCTAGCCTGAAAGAGTAAAGGGGGGTATTTCTTGAGCCCAATTTGCTTCTTAAATTGTGATTCATACCTTATTGATAAGCTCCCAGGTTGGATTCAAATGACAAGGTATATAACTGTCTAAGTAGCCATAGTAGACTAAGGACTCAAATTTAATAATCTATTTCATTTTAAGCTAATATATAACAATTAGAAAGTCTTTGTTGTTAATTTCATATTTCTAGAGTAGAAGGAAAGAGGAAAGTGAGTTTTTTTCCCCAAGCTCATTCACAGTCAATTTGTCTATTGTGAGGCCTGATCATATAATATATCGCATGCTTTTATTTGCTTGAATAAAACAGAAGTGGCTATCCTGAGGCCTGGTAGCCACATATGGCTTTTTAAGACATCATGTGTAGCTCTTGAATTACATATAAAAAAACTATTGTAAATTGTCTTGATATATGTCCTTTGAAAGAGGTAAAGTATTACTACAAGGTAGTGACACAAGAGGGAGCTCTAAATAACTAAGAACAGAGAAAACAATTTCACAATGTGGACAGTGCAAGCTACATTTTTAGCACTGGACGAATTGGATAGTGGTATATTCGTTTAATTTGACATTATAAATGACAAAGATATGGGAGGCAGCATGGTCATGGTAGTTAAGAAAATAGACTCTGGAATCTGCTAGGCCTGAAGGAGAAACTTGATTCTGCTACTTTCTAGCGGTGTGACCTTGGAAAAATCACTCACCACTCCCACCCCAAGCATCAGTTTCCCCGTCTATAAATAGGGAAAATAATAATGCCTATACCTCACTGGGTTGCCGTGAGAATTAAATGAGATATGATATATACAAGGAGTTTGGTGGACTGTCTGATTTTAGTGAATATTTAATAAATTGAAATTAAAAAAAAATATGTACATATATAACTCAGTATTGGTTATACCGGCCAGATTTCACTCCTGGCCAGATTGCTCACTGCTGCACTAGAGGCTGGGTTATTCCTTTTTTTTTTTATATGAATGTTTTATATATGACTCACCTCCATCATTGTCCAAGTTATCTCCACAAAGCATTTCCATGACAACATTACAGCCGGTTCCACTCCAACCCACCTGACACACACAGTGCCAACCATTTTGATCCAGGGTACATCGCCCATTTCCAAAGCAGAGCCCTGGGCAGCCATCTGAAAATACAGCAGAGATAACAATCATGGAGACTTCAGAATGGGATAGGTCAACACCGATGTGTCTGCTATGGGGAAGCATGTAATCATCTTAGCTCCATTCAGATGAAGTGCTGAATAAATGGAATTGGAGCTTGCTTCCTTACAAAACCCTCCCAGGGAACTTGTTATCCCTTACTCTACAGTGCTTTTGCTCGGAGAGTCAATAAAGCATTATTAATGCTCACCCCAATTCCCAACCTCTGGCTCACTTAGGATGAAAACTCTGATGAGGACAAGAAATGTTTTGTTCCTTTTTGAAAACTGTATCGGCTCATCTCAATCAAAGTGGATGAATGATGTTACATCTACTTACAGCCAATAAATTGGGAAATGACAGTGGGTTCTATGAAGAGAAGCTTCCTCTATTTCTGGCCTGTGCTGATATTTTTCCTTATGATATATTCCTTCAGGACTTAGTGTGTTGTTTAGACTCCAGGCCATACCATTAAATACTTGCCCATACTGTGCCTTAGAAATGTACTGTAGTTACTATACATCTACTTAGATTTTCTCTTTAAGTTTATTGATTTGAGAACTAAGGACTGAATATATGACTTATCTGATCTCTCTCTCAGAAACTAGCACAACATATGCCCGTAGTAAGTGTTCAACAAATGTTTATGTAATTAATGCATGCCAAATTTAAACTTTCAGAATTCTAAAAAATAATGGGAGAGTCAAGGAAATTGTTACACTTAAGCTGACAACACTGACAATGGCTTCTATTTAGGCTTTTAATTTCTCAGGGATGCCCTATTCTTTCTACCATTAGTTCAGAATTAGGCTATTCCAAAGGGCACCTGTGGATGTGAGCAGATGAACAGAGACAGCAATAGTGACATATAGCTTCTGGAAATTTTCCCAGTAGCAATACATGACCAAATCTGGATTTTACTGGAGATTGTCCAATCAATACTTTTTTTTTTTTTGTCTTTGAAAGAAATTTCACAAGTATAAAGAGCAAACGAATGGTTGTTTTGAAATCTGTACAAGTAACCCAGGGCTCTGTCCAAATGGTTTTCCAGAGAAGAAAAAACTTTAAGATGACAGATGGCTGTAAGAAAATGAACAGATTAACTATATATGTATATATGTGTGTATATAAAATATACATTTTATACACATGTAAATTATATGTATATAATTTCTCAAGAAGTGATATAGGTTGAATACAAATAGGTTTAAGAAAGGAATTTAACTAGCTCCATTCTCAACGATAGAGAATAGATAAAGAGAAATTATGATAGGTAATGAAAGACATCAGGAAATTCAACAGAAAATCCCTTTCTGTCTCTATTAAAGATAGATCTCTGGGGGGAGTGAGGGGTAGGACACTTACAGGAAAATAATTCTGCCCTTGTAAGTGCAGGGTATAAGACTTAGAGCTATGTTGTTATGTTGAGCTATGTTGTTATGTTAAAGAAAAAGTTCATCTGTCTGCTTAAACCAAGCCCTTTCATAATTACATGTCTGTTTACACACATACACACACACACAACATAAAGACAAGGAAAAAAGTTTTTAAACCTGCTTATTTCATTTTACACTGTGACAAAAAATGACGATGTTGGGAAAACAAATTACTTTGTAGTGTATGGCACCGTGAACCTGACAATATCCCACTTAACACTGCCAAAAGGAGAGAAAAATGCCCACTGACCCTTCCTCTCCACATGCATATTTTCTGTTTAAAGCATTTTTTTGCTATAAAGTAAAAAGATCTTACCTCGGACAGCATCTAAGTAGTGAGCTGAAAGGGAGGGGGGAGGAAAAAGAGTGATTAAATGAATTTCTGGGAGACCAAAGCCCTACAACATGTACTAATGGTTTACCATCTGTTGCTGGGAGGAGAATGGCAAACTGTGAACAACTGAAATGCCTGCAGCTCGAAAGTTGGTACACTGGCCTGTGTAGTTTGTGAATAATATTTTCTGTGTGAAAGATATTAATGGTTTTCCTGCAAGAAACTCTATTAGGCTTCCAAAAAACGTGTCATATTTCATTAAAGGTATAAGAACTGCATTTTTATGTTTCAGTAATAACTTTCATGAAAGAGAACTTGTTTGAACTTCTTATTAGTAATATCTTTAGAAGGGAGTTCTGGAGTAACCACCTTTGGTAATCATCACAATATTTAAATCCTCTTATGTGAAGGCAATAAACTTACTGTAGTGCAAGAATGTAATTACTTAAGCTGCATCTGAATCTCACCCCTCACAAACTTTTTAATGAATCTTAAATATTTCCACAGTCACAGAACAAGACTTACTGTACCTTTAGTAAAGCAGCAATACAGTTTATTAAGATTATATGTTATATATATTATACATTTCTTTGGCAGGTTCCAACCATTATAACAAAATACTTTCACCTAAAAATGAAAGCTGTTGTATAGTCTGGTGGGGAAAACCCCCCACAAACAATGAATTGGGAATCCAGAGGTCCATGCTTGCTTTTGTTTCGCATGAATTTTCTGTGTGCTCATGAAATGCATGGGCAAACCCTGGGACCCACTTTCTTTGGGTGAACAATGGGCTTGTACCTGGTCCTCTCTCTATGCAACACACTGTCGTGGCAGGTACAAGCATGTGTCAAGGACATACATTTATTTTTATTTATTACTTATTACTTCTATTTTTTTTAAGAAAAATAAAGTATGTGTCAAAAAACATACATTATTATTTCTTATTTCTATTTCTCAGAATTTCTAAAGAATTTCAGAAAAATTCTTTATAAATCAAACCTGCATCATGGCCCGTGTCTTTTTTTAGCATGAAGACCACAGGCAGATTCATTATTACATGGGATTTCTCATACCCACAGACTGTTTCACAGGTAGCATCTTAAAAAATTAGTGACAAGCAAAGAGATAGGATAGATACTTTGGTATAAACTCTTGATATCACACAATAAGCAATTCAAGACAGATGTACTATTGATGGTAGGTCGTAAGTGTCCTCCTCATATACATTAAAGAAAGCCCCAAATGATTTTGAATGGGCCTTGTTAAAGTAGCTCCATTCAATGACATCTCCTCTAAGGGCTTTCAGCTGAAACAACCTATACTTTTCAAAAGGAAAAATAGGCAATGAATGTTACCTTCTCTTATTAACTAGTGGTACTTCATTACAATGTATCATTGTTCTTTGAGTAACTCAAAGCATTTGAAAGCTGAAAATATATGGAATTCTGAAGTAATGAGGAAAGAAAACCCACAAGAAGAAAGATAGTAGCAACAAAAGAGGAAATCTCTTAATTAATGAAACTTTCTAATTTATGACTAACTCACTTCCTTCTCTCCTCCAACATCAAATTCTCTAGGAAAAGCCTGGTGATTAATTCGCTGACCTGAATTTACTTCTTTAATCTAACTTGCATTGTTGGAGAATGAGGCAACTTACCAATTGTGCAGTGATCACCCTCCCATCCGGGGCTGCATTCACATTTTCCGTCTTTGCATTGGCCATGCTCAGCGCAGTGAGAGTGACAGGAACGCTCTTCACATGTTGGCCCAACCCAGCCTTCTTCACACTGGCAAATTCCTCTTGAGCAGACACCATGGCTACCACACTCCATGGTGCAAAGCTCTGTGGGTATTTCAGAAAAGTATGCATAGTTACACAATTTGTTAAAACCAGAGTCTACGCTTTCTAAAAGATGTTAGAATTTTATATGTGGATCTCAATTTATAAACAAAATATCACACATATCTACAATTTTCGTGAATGCACAAGGTATTCTGTAAGAAAGATAGTTCTCTTCATATGTAAAATAAACTCTAAGTCAAATTGATTTTGAGAAATCCATAAAATGATAACGGCATTCAAGGCTTAGAAATGAAGTCAGTGCCAAGCAAGTATTAAGCGGGTTTCACTAAAAATTCATTAAAATCAGACAATGTGGTTCAAGAAATCACTGGGGGACAAACAGTAAAATAGCATTCAAGAAGACAGGCTCTACAATTAGAGAGATGACATGTAAAAGGTAAAGCTTCCGGGGAAGATAATCAACTGGATTTTCTAATCATGTGAATAATATTTACATTTTTAAGCATTAAAGTGACTCCTGGCTGATTAAAATACATGTCCTATTTATCTTTAAATGCCTTTCAATATTTAGCCAGTATAATCAAGGTGTATATTGGCTCTGCTAAGGTTTTCTCTTCTATCTTCCTGCCTTTGTTGAGAAATTTTAAATATTAATAAAGCCATGGAAGTAGAGAAACCAATATAAAAATTGGAAGTCTCTTTCTTGATCAAAGTCCCTTGCTGAAGGAAGAGAATGGGGCTAAGAGCCTATAGAAAGAATGTAATAGATTTTGGGTACAACTGACCATGTACCTTTGAAGTTAACAGAAGGTACTCTTGAAGCCAAGTTGTCTTTCCTAAGAGAAACATAGTCTAAAGACAAGTCTGAAGTGGCTTTATATATTCACCCACATGCATTCTTTGAGGGACAAGGGATGATGGAAAGAGCAGTGGGCTTGAAATAATGATCCCTTTTCATACAGGCTGTGTATTATAAGTAAATTACTAACATACTTGTATAAACTCTGCTGCATAAATACATAAAGGGAATGATCACATTTATACCTGTAGGGCCAGTGGACAGACTTGAATTCTATTTTGGAGGTTGAACTAACAAGACTTTTACAATATTGGGTATGGGGAATGAGAGAAAGGGAAAATTAAAGTTTTGGCTGTCTTTCATGAAAGGGTGGAAGGTCAAACAGGTTAACTTTGAGATAATGTATAGATAGCTAAGTGAAAATGTCCTTTTAAGAAGCTGGATATGTAAACATGACAGGCGGCTGGAGATATAAAAGAAGCAGTTGTAGTACTTTGAAGGCTGGAACTGAATGCTATCCCTAGAGAGAACAGAAGAGCCCCAGGAATAAACCCCCAAGTATTCAATGACTTGCAGATCAGGAACCAAAGAAAGTTAGTTCAATCAAAGGAGACTGGGAAGGGAAAGGCAGTGAATCATAGGAGAAAAAGCAGGAGACTGTGATGCACTAAAGCTAAAATGAAGATGCTTTCTGAAGAACAGAGTAGTTACCTGTAAAACATTACTTACAAGTCAAGTTAGACGTGAATAGAGATGTACACTTTGGGCTTATCAACATGGAAGCTGTTGGTGACTTTAGCATGTGGTTTATTCATAAAGTGGTAGCGGTAAAACGAGAGTGGGATGGGTGGGATAGTAAATGGAAAAGCTGTGTGTCTTTTAACCAGGTTGTAGGAAGAGCCAAGGACTTAGAAAATACAAAATATGGATTTGGCCTAATAAATGGTAGCTTAAGTAGAAAACTGCTGAAGCAGCACTTACGCTCTCTACCTTGGTTCTGGATCTCTGATTGATAATTTGGATTTATAATTTTAGCTCTTTTAGTGAATCTGACATTATAATTAAGCTTCCTCAATGGCTGTTCCTGAGGTTGAACTGAAAGGATCCTTATAAGATGGGAGCAAAATTCTTCAAAGCCATTCAAGTCAGAGTTGACTAGAAGAATTAGAGGTAAACATTTTACGTATATTGCTTTATAAATTTTAGGCATAGAAAAGTATATCATTGTGGTTTTTGCCTGGAAAAGTAATAGATGAATAGTAACAGTAGAAACAAAAGAGCAGACTAGATTACCCATAAGCCATCTCCATATAAATCCTGAGGAATGCCAAACAGAATTAATAATTTAAAAACTGTATGTCTTAGCTCACAAGAAGGAGAAGTTCTTAAATGTCAGAAGCAAAGCAGATACTAACAGCCAAAGAAGTAAAAGTATGTCAATGTAGTAATGACTAGGGCTTGGATGTTTACACGCACAAAGGGAAAAGAGATGAGACCTTTGGTACATTAAAGATGGAGAGTTGGCCTGAAACTCCTGCAGAAAACAAGGACCTTTGAATGTCTGCTATCTTAGTGAAATAAGGACTAAAACTCTATTCATGGGCCTGAGAGATGGTAAGGAAGCATTGACTACATTATAATCGTAATGACAAAAATAACAACAATAATAAATTTGAGGCTCAATAAACAATATAAAATACTATTTAATGATATGTATGGGGGAATACCACAAAAATATTTCTAAAGCCTTATTCAGAAGCTAGGTAAAATATTTGCAAGTATGCTTGTAAATATTTGAAGGTATAATTATTTTTCTAATAATTATAACCAAAGTAATTTTAACTGTTCTCTTGTATTGATAGCTAAAATATTTAGACACAATATATTTTAAAATATGTGGGCATTACTAGAGTTCATAAAGGAGTGAAAAATTACACTCAAGTTCCAGGAGAAAATGAAAAGCCAGAGGAGTGAGTCCAACATTTATGAATTCTTTTCCTATAGAATGTACTTCAAGAAATTAAGTGTAATGACAGAAAGAACAGAAAAAGAATATATAAATTTCTAATCAGAAATGGAGGCTGGGAATATGAACATAAGTCAGTCAATCATTGAAAAGGCAGAAAGGGGGAAAAGTCATAGATAAAAATATTGTATATAGAAGACACAAAACAAGATGATAGGACACAAATCCAAAGGTGTCAGTAAAACTAGTAAATAAAAAAAATTGTATTTGCAATTAAAAGAGTCTGGAATGAGGCTAAAGAAATTTTATTTCTGTTCTTCCTGTAAATAAGCGATGTGCTGAAATATACTACTACAGGTGAGTTAGCAATAAAAGGAAAAGGCATTCTAGGAAAGTACCAAACAAGAGAAGTATGGTGTAGCTATAACATTATAAAGATGAAATATATTTCAAAGTGTAAAACATTACTTGGATAAAGAGAATCATGATTTAATAATAAAATGATTAATTTTACCAGGAAATTATAACAATCTAGGCCCTATTAAAAAACATAGCTTCAAAATAACACACAGCCAAAACTGACAGACTTATTAGAGTAAGACAAATTTGCTATTTCATACTCAGTAATGAGAAGGTGATAATGGGGCCCTCCCTGGTGACACAGCAGGATAAAGCACAGCATTAAGAAGCTAAAGACACTTCAGCATGAGTTTCATCCCAGCCTGCCCCAGAAGTGACCCACATGGGACAGCAGACCTCTCCTGACAGGCCCGCTGCTCCCCTCAGCAATGTGCTTCGTTGATCTGCCTGTTCTGCTCCCCACTCTGTCCCTGGTGAATCCTCTCACCACCCCTGCACCTCTGGCCTGTACCCCAGTTCTGTATGCACAAATAAATACATCTTTTAAAAAAATTAGTGATAATATAAAATATTTAAGTAGTGCAAATCAGAAATTTAACATAACAGGCATATACAGAACCCAAAGCAGACACACAATACCCACAGAAGACTGACAGTCAGAAAGCAAGGTTCAGCAAATGACAGTCTCTACATCATACAGATTATGTTGTTTCAGCTGAATTAGAAATAAACAAAAATCAAAAGAAAAAAGTGTTCTTTAAAAGCATATTTTAAAATAACTAATAGATTACCTAAAACATATATTGGAAATTAGGAGCAGAATAACAATGAAAATAGTATTTATAAAAAATTTTTGGCTTGTGGGATGCAGCTTAGACAATAGCTAGAGGAAATTTATGGCCTTAGCTAAAGCCGTGTGTGTGTGTGTGTGTGGGTGTGTGTGGGTGTGTGTAAAGAAAAGACCATTTGGGGTCCTCTCTGGTGGCGCAGCGGTTTAAAGCAAAGCACTAAGAAGCTAAAGCCACTGCAGCATGAGTTCGATTCCCGCCTGCCCCGGAGGTGACCCACATGGTGCGGCAGACCTCTCCTGACCCGCCTGCTACTCCCCTCACCAGTGTACTTCGTCAGTCTGCCTGTTCTGCTCCCCGCTCTGTCTCTGGTGAATCCTCTCACCCTCTGCATCTCTGGCCTGTACCCCAGTTCTGTACGAATAAATAAAATCTTTAAAAAAAAAAAGAAAAGACCATTTGAAAATTGATGAACAAAGTGTCCAACTCAAGCACGGAATTAGAAAGAGAATGACATGTAAGTAGAAATTAGGCAACAATAAAGAGTAGAAGTGAATTTAATCAGAAATAAAGGCAAGTAGATACTAACAAAATCAAAATTGTATCTGGACATGACTAATAAAAATAGAGAAACCTCTGGCAAGGCAGATCAAGAGAAAAATACAGGAAAAAACACAAATGGACATTAAAGATTAAAATTTGAAAAGAAGTGAGAGGCTACTATGAACAAGTAAGTTTGGAGTCTTAGATAATGTGGACACTTTTCAAGAAAAAAAAAAGGAATTGATAAGATTTAGAAACTTGAATACACATTAGAGATGTTCAAAATGGTCCAGATAGTTTTGCAGGTGTATGTTGTTAAACTCCAATGGACAGATAATCTCTATTTTAAATTATACTGAAGAAAAAGAAGGGAGAGATGGCTCCCTGAGTTTTTCTGAGAAAACTATAACCTAGTATCAAAAGATGGTAAGAAAAAGAGAAAGGGTTATTTACAGGCCAATCTCACTTATGAGTATGACTATAATGTCTCTGTAAAATCTCTTAACGAAAGATCTGGAAATCAAATAAGCAATAAACACACACGCATACAGAAATGACAACTAAGTAATCATGAATGCTAGCATATTTAAACTTTAAAAAATTAATAATGTACTTCATCATTGAATCAATTCATTTCACTTTAATCTTATTTAATAATGTATAAAAGAATAGTTACCATCTCATTATGCATAAAGGTATAAAATTTAGTTACTATTTATTTTAGACTCTCAGAAAAATAGGACTAGAAGAGAGCTTAATGAATATGATAAAGATGATTTACCAAAATACTAAAATAAGCATCAGATTTAGTAATAAAGTAAAAGATGTTCTCCTTGAAGTCAGAAAGACTACAACAAACTACTTCTTCAAATTCAATGTTGTACTGGAGATCTCAGCACAATAAGGAAACCATACTGGAGATCCAAAAATATAAAACATAATGCCTGAAAAGGAAGAGACAAAATTGACTATATAGGTAAACTAGAAAAAGGATAGTAAGGTTTTTGGATGATATAAACAGCATGACAGTGTATCAGAGAAAATCAAATTAGAATTTTAGACAGTCAAATTAGAATGTATATTTAAAAAAAAAAATGTATCATTCACACTTAGAACAAGTGCAGCAAAAAATATTCAGCGGCCCCCCCTGGTGGCGCAGCGGGTTAAAGCACTGCACTAAGAAGTTTAAGCCACTTCCGCATGAGTTCGATCCCCGCCTGCCCCGGAGGTGACCACATGGCGTGGCAGACCTCTCCTGACCCGCCCGCTGCTCCCCTCAGCAGTGTACTTCGTCGATCTGCCTGTTCTGCTCCCCACTCTGTCCTTGGTGAATCCTCTCACCCTCCGCATCTCTGGCCTGTACCCGAGTTCTGTATGAATAAATAAAAAAATCTTTAAAAAAGAATATTCAGCATTCTTTTATGTAAGATTTTAAAACTTTTTGAATGAAGAAAACATACAAAGACCAAGTCAATTGAGACATAAACTGTGTTCATGGTTCACACGCCTCAGTATCATTGGGATGTCAATTTTCCTCTACTAGCTCTGTAAATTTGAGGTAATGCCAGTCAATATTTCAACAACATTTTTTATACAGCTTGAAACCTGATCCTAAATCCATATGGAGCAGAAAGGATCGAGAATACCCAAGAACATTTTAAAGAGACATATTTATTGATGTGTGTGTCTCCTAATCTAAATATGCATCAGTAGAAAATGGATAAATTATGCTGTTTTCAAACAGAGCAAAATATATAGAAGTTAACTTGAATCAAGTAGAGGTACATACTTCAATACGGATAAATATTAAAAACATAATAATGAAGGAAGAAAGCAAGTTATTCATGTGAAATTTAAACTCAGGCAAACAACGTGTGTATACTGGTATACACATATTTGTAAAACCATAAAAGTTTGTACAGTAACGAGTAAATTTAGGAGGGTGACTTATGTACTAGGGAATGGAGGGAAGGATCACAAAGAGGTACACAGGGACTTCCTTTGTACTTGCTAATTCTGAAAGCTAAATTGTGAGTTTACAGTTGTTCATTATGTTATTTTACATGCCCTAAGTATTTAATAACAGTTTACAAAATTAAGGCAATGGAACAATCAGTAAGCAACAAGGTCTGCTCTATTTATGAGTAAATGGAGATAGAACTGCCTAACCCCTGCTCTCCTCAACACAAAGTCCTTTGCAGATACAAACCACAACCACTAATCTGATTTACAGTTCTAGTACCGCAAGTATCCAAGTGGGAAGCAATAGCCTCGTGAGTAAGGGAATCCTCTAAGAAATAAATTACCACAAATGGAGAAGCAGATCTTAAACAATAAACATTCCTCATTTTGAACTGCATCAACATTCCTGCCACTGTACCCAGTTCCAAATGGAGTTTCTGGACAGATGCTAAGATGTTTTTCGATCTCAATATTCTCATTATCAGCAGTGGGGTGGGCAGGAAGAAGGACTAACCGAAAACAGATGCTGGCAATTGTATAATTTATAAACATGATAGAAATGATATTTGCTTGAATATATTTGTCTCATGAATTGTTCCATTCTGTGCATAATATTTTCTATCTGGTTGAAAATATATTAGCATTACAAGCTACAAAATATGACAAAAGAATGCTAAAATATAAACATTCTTCTGTGCAAATGTGTTGGGAAAGAACATGAAAAATATAGGCAGGCACTTTAAAGTTCTATTGAGACATTTCATTTTTAATAAGTTTCTTTATGCATGTCAACAATGAACAACACTTGTATAAATTGAACTAGGATACAACTGGAACACTTCTTTGTTGCACGCTGACAAAGAACAATTTGATTAAACAGTAAATCCTTCAGAGCCTCCCTCAGAACCATTTCTCTGAGATTTACTTTTTAGACAAAAGTTCCCAGTAAAATAAATTCTGTTATTCTTGGTATTTTGGCTGTGCCCAGTATTAGACAGTGATAATATTAAATCTGGATTTCAGGGAGGTTCTAAAACATACACATGTCAAAATTTCAATGATACAGATATGACATTCTAAGCAAGGAAAGGGCACCTTTCATGAAGAAAAGTTATAAAAATTGAGAAATTATTACATGTCCACATGCCTGGTGTCTAGTAGAATAAATTAAAGGTCAAAGGATATCAGGCTGGGAGCATAAGGAGAATCAAGAATTGGGAATGAATGAACCCGAATAGAAACATTCCCTTTGTTAAACTCTAACATGATTTTTGCTGGGGGGAACTATGAGAATTTCTCTTTTTTTTGTGATTAATGTGGGAAATGATATGGTAAGTGTGGGTAGTAGCAACTCAAGCAGCTACAGTACTTGGAAAAGTTTTTACCAGGCTCTTCATTAAAATCAAATAACGAATCAAGCAAGAATAATATTATGAAGAACACGTGTGTGTATGTGTGTGTGTGTGTGTGTGTGTATTTAATATTTGAATCCATTTTATTTTATCATTTCAACTCCTTCAATCCCTCATCGGTAGAATAACATGAAAGTGGGCTAATTAAAAATTATTGCCATAAGGAGCCCTCTCATTCATGTATGTACACATGCAGCACACACATACAAATGTTTCTGGTGTCTTTCTTTGAAAGTCAATGGGAAAAATATTAGTCTATAATGTTTCTATTTTATCAGAGTTGAATTCTATAGTACAGCTACCAGATCTTGACCAGTACCTAGATATGACAAAGATTTGGCCATATGACGGGCTATATATTAGATTTTCTGTGTTTGTGAGGTAATACTAAACCTCTAGTTTTAACACAGAAAACCTATGACATAAACATAACAGTTACCTCTCAGTCCCAGCATTACAATGGACTTTAATATATTTCAGTAATTTTAGTGCTTTTATATTTGAATAACAATTTGATTAAAGAGATTATAAAATGCTCAACATGTCAGTGAGCTCTTTATGTACAAATACAAAAAAGCAGCAGTGATACCACCACTACCACCATGCTCTAGTCTCTAAAAACCTCCTGATGAGCCTAAAACTCTTGATAGATAAGAACAAAAATATGAAGGAATCTAGTACTTGAGCATCAAGAGTTTTTAAACATGTTGGCATTATTGAGGGAAATCAGGAGGTGTAGGAAAGGCAGTGATTAATTGGGATCAAAGTTGTGTTTGGTTTTGGAAATGCTGAATTTAATGCACTGGCAGAAGAAGCAAAATGGAAGATACATAATTAGCTGGCGGATTGAGAATTCCACATTAGAGACTGTTAGGGACAGTAAAAGAAGGTAGGACAAGGCAGAGTGTCAATGGTTATGTACTTGGTTGAGATTAACATGAGATTGAAGTTAACCAGATAAAAATGAGTGGCTATGAACAATGAAAAGTACCCTTTTTTAAAGTTCTCTGTTAGATACTCAGGAGCAAAGACCCGAATCTCTGTTTCATTCTTGTCTTCAGTGGCTTGAAAGTCTTGGAACGTGAAGATAGCTAACTCGTATCGAGACTTCAAAAATTAATTCTCCTAAGTGACAACCTTCCAGTCTCTTGCAAGCTACCAATGAGCACAGTGGACCAATGCCTTTGCTCTTCTGGAGAAGAAAGTATTGTATTCTGTTTAGGTTTGCTTTCCAACTTTTTTTTTTTTTTAAAGATTTATTTATTTGTACATATAGAACTGGGGTACAGGCCAGAGGCTCAGGGGCGATGAGAGGCTTCACCAGAGACAGAGTGGGGAGCAGAACAGGCAGATCGACGAAGTACATTCCTGAGGGGAGCAGCGGGCGGGTCAGGAGAGGTCTGCCACGCCATGTGGTCACCTCCGGGGCAGGCGGGAATGGAACTCATGCGGAAGTGGCTTTAGCTTCTCAGTGCAGTGCTTTAACTCGCTGTGCCACCAGGGAGGGCCTGCTTTCCAACTTTTAAGAACACAAAGAGCAATCCAAATCCATAGGAGAGAAGAAGCTTCCATTCAAGCTGTTGTCATCATATACTAGGGAAAACAGGGTTGTTATGCCCCTCTGGGTCAATCACCCCCCAGAAACCAAAATATCTTTCCAATTGTAACAATACAAAATATAAATGATCAACTAAAAAGATACAATTATGTTAAATATTATATTATAGAAAATGCTAATTTGAAAATTATTGTATGTATTCTCAAATAAGAAACAAAGTATTTTGATCATTTACATTATAAGTGAAAATATCCCCAATCCTTTCATTTAAGTATCTAAATCCAGGCTGAGATTTATTTGGATGGCTCTTATAAAAAGAAATGAAAGTCAAAGCTCTTATTTAGGTTTTAATATATTCAACCACACTTCAGATTTTCTTTAACAAGCCTAAATATTAAAACAGCTTTTAAAAATGAGGATGTAAGGTAAACAAATCATCTTTATCATGAAAGCACTCTGATTTTACTTTCCCTGTATAGTTAAATGATGACCCTTTTAGAGTTATCCAAACCCTGTAACTGTCAAATTCTTAACTTTCCACTTTTTAATAAAAATGATTTCCATAAAGATCAGAAATTAATCTAACCTGACTCTCAAATCTAATATATTTTAGTGCTGGAAGCTGTAAAATTTCACCTATCTGGGTTTAATAAAGAAAGTTTTTTCAATTTAAATATACATTGCATTTAATAAGCTTGCATGATAATTTCAACAATGTTCATGGGTTCTTTGAATTACCTTCCTGCTGTGTCCAGGATACAATCCAATTTCATTTTTGAGTAACTGAGGAGGAAAAGTTTTCAAATTCATAAAGTGATTTCGGAATGACACAAAGTGAAATGATGAGAAAGCAGCCAATCAGATTGCTCTTATGGCTGACTTAACAAGAAAATAATTTGCCCATATTTATGTAAATCTAAAATAGGTGACTATTAGGATAAATTTAAATGTTTGACCAAAATGTTTATCGTTTATCCCAATGTGTGTCATTGTAACGATCAGCATTCCTTTCTTTATTTACTTCTTTTCAGCTTTCCATTCAGTTATTCATTTCATAAATATTTGTTCAGAGTACACTGTGAATTAAGCATCGTGCTAACTGGTGGAAATACAACAAAGGCAGATATGGTCCCTGCCTTCATGAGCTTAAAATTTACTGCATAAATCTTCAAAGAAATATGTCACTATGAACTGTGACAAGTACTATGGAAGGATAATACAAAGTGGAATGGAGAATATAGCCGGTAACTACATTTCATTTGGGGTTATGAGGACTTAGACTTTGTGCAGGCATTGGCATTTAATTTGAAGCCTATAAGCCTATATGATGCAAGAGTGCATGTATGTGGCTATTGCAGGGATGTACTGATCATGTATGTCTAAAACAGAGTAAGAGAGAGAGGAGTAAAATGGTATAGAGAATGGGGTAGACGTAAAAAGAGGAGATTCAAGGAGATCATGCAGGTGAAAGTCAATGGTCTCCTGGGATAGGATGGATACAATGAAGACAGGAGAAATGGGTATTCAAAATATTTTTAGAAGGAAGAAGTCATTGATTATATATAACAGGAATCAAGGATACAGAAGTGCCATGTTGTTGTCTAGGTTTGGTATGGACAAGTGTGTCAATGGTTATGCTGTTCTTTTTATTTTCAATATAGGAATTAATGGAGAAAGGGCAGATTTTAGGAGGAAATTCATACATTCAGTTGTAAATATTCAATGTGACTATGCCTGTGAGGCATCAAAGTAAAGATGTCAAGCAGACAGATGGATCTATGGTCTGGATTAGGAAGAGAGGTCTGGGCTTGAGACTAAATTTGTATCATCAGTAAAAATGATAATGATCATGTATGTCTAAAACACTAAGAGCATTCCATAGTTTTCTATGGGAGTGAATGCAGACTACTATGGGAAATGAATGGATCCTAAGACTAAGGTTCTTTAAGATTTAAAGGCAAAGTATTAATAAAAGAGAAGGAGCCATCAAAGAAGAGTGAGAAGAATTCATTATAGTGTAAGAAGAAAATCAGAAGAGTTTTTCACAATATGGAACAGTTAGCTATGTCGAATGCTACTAAAAAGTACAGTGATGATATAAAAGTGTGCATTGTATTTAGTCAAGGGTGAACACTCATAACATGACTTTTTTGGTGGAGTGATGGTGGCAGAGTAAGAATGGAACCAAATGATGAATGACTGGAGCAAATATATTAAGGAAAAAGGAAGTATAATCTACTGTCAGAGGAGTGAGTTACAAGGTAAAAAGGGAGAAAACCATAAGGAACCCGGTGGTGTTGGATTGCATTTAGAGATATTAATGGGAATGCATGATTTTCTACAGATAAGTAAACTAATATATCTATTAATGAGTATATTAAGCATGTAAATACACATGTATGTGCGCTTTCCCTGTTCACTATTAGCATCCTAATAGCAAGGAACACAGCTACTGCCCATTTCTTGAATCCAAAATACCATCACACCAAAAGGAATCAGGCTCTTTGGGGAAAGCCTGATTTCAGTGTTAGGATACAGTAAATACAAAATGATACGGAGCATTTTATTGTGCCATAAAGTAGGAAATGCTCAGAGAATGATAGAGAAGCCACCTTGAAGAGGTGGGCTAGCAGTGGGCAAAACAAAACAATTTGAGTATCAAAATAAACAGATGTGGTGGCAATAATGATTGCAGTATATGGGAAAACATGAGTTCAAATAGGTATAAAAAAGGGAATGAATAAAGGTTTGATGAGTCATGGAACATTTATATAGCTTCAAAGCAACTCCTCACAACACAATTGTTAATTACAAGCGGAGAGTAAGAGAGTACAACGCAAAACCTTGATGATATCATCTTGTGTTCAAAGTTAATTTCACCAGTAGAGGGACAAATCCATTCAGGACAATAAGAAGAACACAGCATGAATTCTGTGATAGACTTGCCAAAGATGCATAATCTAGATATAATTATGAGGAAATATAAGAAAACCCAAGATTCAGATGCACTCTACAAAATAACTGGTAGACCATCTTCATGAGTGTCTGTCATGAGAGTCAAGGAAAGACTTAGGTACTGTTCCAAGCTGAAGGAGCATGAAGGGAAATGATAACTAAAATGCAGTGCTTGATTCTGAACCGAACTGATATAAGCTATGTTACTGGGACAACTGACAAAACACGAACAAGTTCTCAGCATAAGACAATAGTAATAAACAGCTGTTGAATTCCTGCCTTTTCTAGATATTTTTTGGTTATGTAGAAAAATGCCCTTGGTTTTAGGAAATACATAATCAAGGATTGAGGGAAATGGGCCAACCACTTATTCTTAGATATTCCAGGGGAATGAAAAAATATTTATACTCACTTTTCTGTAACCTTGTGATTGTTCAAAATGTAAAGATAAGTGGAAGGCAAGAAAGTGGAGAAATGAAGTTAAACAAGTAATAGCAGGCATGAGATAATGAGCCAATTAGCCAAGAAGGTGGGGGTTCCAAAATGATTTTTTTCAGGCAAGATTGACAAGCTCAAGTTTAAAGTTCTTGAGAAAGATTTAGTAGAAAGTTTGGAGTTAATTGTGAAAGAAAACAGAAGACAAGGAGGATCTGCAGTACAGACGGAGGGGCTGATCGTTCACACGATACCTGCGGCACTGTAGAGGGAGGAAGAAGGAGGGTCTGGGCACAGATACAATTTGATTTTAGATTTGATGGCAGAAAATTGATGTGATGGTTATTTTCTCTGTGAAACAGGCAAGGTCATCCTCTGAGAATGAATGGACATTTGGGAAGCTGGAAGTTTGTGAAAAGTAGAGAAATTGTGGAAAAGTAATTGTGGAGAATGACAGAATGAAGCAACTTAAGGAATACAATAATATTGCTGGGCAGTGCTGAGGGCCTAGCTAAGGCTGGTGACCTTGTTCTCTTAGTAATCTACCCAAAATGTGATTTTTCTCTAATGGAACTGGGCTGCTGTACAAACGAAAAAGCTAACAGATGATACTACCCAGTGTTTCAGTTTTGCTAGAGAAGCTCTATGGGGCAGGGCATTTTAGAGTATTTGCAAGAGAGATTACAGGATAGACCATTTGTACTGGAACCAGGGAGAAGTGTTTTTGGTACTCTTCCTTAAATAAACATACATATATATACTTTGTAACCTTTAAATGATGGGGGGAAAAAAGGCACTGAAAATATCTCAGCAAACTTCTGAGGTGTCAGAATAAATCAGAAGTTGAACACTCTCCAAGTTGAAAATCTTACTCTTTTCAATAAATTGCAGTAATGTTCTCAAGTTTACTTATCATTTGGAATCATTAATCAGAACTTTAAAACGCTAGCAGATAATTACAGATTTTGGGTTGAGAAGGTCCTATCTGTCCAGCATCATTAGGAATGGGTTAAATATATTGATTCTGAAGTCAAAGGACAGCTAGTCTTTAATGCCCGAAATCTCCGGCGCTCAGGTCTTACCCACTATAACTCAGGTGCCTACATGCCCACGTGGGCAGCTCTGCTTTTATCTTCTTTATTTACTGGGGTTTTGAAGAAGATTTAACTAGAAGTTTTTGTTGCTAAAAAAATGTCCCAAAGCCACTGACTGGTGAGGCAAAAAGAATCTATAGCCAATATGTCAGTTTTCTTACACGTTTCAATTACAATGCCTGTAATTATTTTCCTCACCAGATATTTGGGAGAATGTGCTAACAAAGCACTGTTAAAATAAGTAAGAAAATTTGAGGTGTGTTGAAGAGAGAAAAGGAAGTGTAGTTTTAGGTACTGCTCAGGGAAAGGAAGATTCAAGAAGGTGGCATGTAAGTCCTAGGCAGAATGAGGTTCTATGTGTAGCAAAGAAGGACAGAAGCACTGCAAAGAGGAAGGCAGGAACCTAGAGGAAGGTTCTAGGCAACTGAAAAAACTTTGCTATTTTCAGTTCTGATGTGCCTTTGACATGGTAAAATCGGAGACAACTCTACCATAGATGTACTGTTGGTGTTTCTCTCCGCCCCCCAACCCACTCATATATTGAAATCCTAACCCCCAATGTTGACAGCATTAGGAGCTGGGGCATTTGACAAAGTGATTAGATCAGGAGGGCTCTTAGCCATAAGACCTTATGAAGGAGACATAGGAGAGCTAGGCTGTCCCTTCCAACATGTGACGAGACACTGAAAATGCACTGGCTATGAACAGAAAGTGATTGTGCAGGTGCTTGGGCCTTGGACTTCTAGCCTCCAGAACTGAGAAATAAATTACTGTTGTTTCTCAGCTATCCTGTCTATGGTATTTCATTGTAACAATCAAAACAGACTAAGAAAGACCGTTTCCCTGGATGTATCAATCAAAGAGGTGATGAAGACAGATAAAATGAAACTGATGATGTTTTACTGAGTGTAGTAGTGTAATGATATGTCCTTGTCATAATCCCTGGAACATGACAGTGTGACCTTATTTTGGAAAAAAAAAAAAAAAGGGTCTCTGTAGATAAAATTAAATTAAGGATCCAGAGATGAGCTCATCCTGGATTGACCCGTTGATCCTATATCCAGCGGTAAGTGTCCTTATATGAAACAGGAAAGAGGAAGAGGAGGCAGTGGAAGATGAAGGTGTAGATTCGAGTTACTATGTAACAGTAGAGCCCACTTATCAAAGGTTTCACTATGGTAGCTTCAGTTACCTAAGACCTTACTTATCCACAACTCGCTAAAATATTGAGAGAAAATAACTTAAAAACCAGTATGAATCATTTTCTTTGCTTAGCCTTCTGAATTTTCACACAGATAAAAGCATACCATCAAAAATTATTAAGAGAAACCACATTAACAGTGTAACGTTATAGTTGGTGTAATTTATTATTAGCTATGGTTGTCAGTTTCCTTTTGTACCTAATTTATAAATTAAATATAACAACATTAAATAAAAGAGCTACACATGTATAGGAAGAAATATATCAATGTTCCTACTATCTACAGTTTCAGGCATTCACAGGGGGTCTTGCCACATATACCCTGTAGTGAAGGGGGGCATGAGCGAAGGAGTATTAGCAGCCTCCAGAAGAACGAGACAGGAAGATTTCTCCTCTAGAACTGCCAGAGGAAGTACTTCCCTGTTGATACCTTTATTTCAGAATTCTAAGCTGCCAGAACTGTGAAAAATAAATTTCTATTGTTATTTAAACCAATAGTGGCTCTACTGCAGTTCTCAAGACCAGAACATAGTCTGAACCAGTAGATCTTCTACATAAAACAATAATAATAATAATAATAGTAAATAGCCATTGCTGACACTGGGAATTTTAGGTACTAGGCATCACGTTAAACGATTTAAATTCTTCTCCTTGGTTGTCAGAAGACTTCTGTGATAAAAATGCTGTTAACCCCAGTCTGTAGATGGGGAGACTGAGGTTCAGCAGTTAGCTTAAGGCTATGTTGCTGTCTGGTGTTAGAGTCACTCATGTGACCCCCCTCCCTTTAACTGCGTTCTAGAGTAGTTTGGGGACCCTATAGCAGTTGGTGGTAGTTTATATCCTAAGTCGGATTGCCTGGACCATCTAAATTCAGACAGTTCACTCCATATAATAAGTACAGGTGTACATTACCATAAAAATGGAAGCTTTACAAGCCATTTTGTTACTTTAAGTGACCAGAGTTGAGTAAAGCAGAAAAATTATAACTTCTACCATACCATACTTACCCCAGCCAGCATTAAATTGGGATGTTATGCTAATAAAAATGTCCAATATTTCTTTTTCTCATTTAGGCTATTTTGTCTATAATATATGCAAATGGCACTTTAATAAAATCATTACATTATCACAATAACATTTTCACCCTTTAATTTGACTATATTCCTCCTTTATTCTCACACCTTTGCACTAACTTATGTTGTAAATTTATTTAATCTACATTAATTATTCAGCAGAAAGGAAAAAAGACAGAGTAATATGGTGCCATCTCAAGATCAGCAGCTTTTTCTCAAAAAATGAAGGCTCTCTACTGCCTTGACATTTGGATTGCTCAGCTGTTGTAGGAAATACTCCTACTTAGACACTTCCCACTCCCTTACATTGTCTCTTGATTATATTATTTCAGAATTGAACAATGACATAAAAAACGACTAATGTGTAGTAGGTTTAATTTTTAATATTTCACTATGTATGAGATGTCTTAAAATGTTGGCTTCCTCAAACAGAAATACATTGCATTTCCCCAAAGTTTCATTCTTTCAAGAGACAGAATTCTACACTTTTATAAACAAAAATACCCCAAAGCATCAGTATGAAACCATTGGGACAGAAACTCATCTGAGTCTGAGTTGATATCAAGGGTGTTCCAGATCTGTTCATTATGAATAATACATGTGGTTCAGTCTTTCTGAACCTATGGCTTCATTTGCAAAAGAAGTATGCTCTCACCCATGCCTGCTTATAGCTTCATTAAAAATATGTTGTAAATATATGAGGACACTTGGAAAAGAAACTAATAAAGTAACATTGATACGTAGGAATAGCATAAGCTCTCATGATGTATAGATCTGGACTTGAATACTGCAAGCGCCATCTACCTCTGCATCTATGTGGATTTGGGGGAAATTCTTTAATCTCAGTTTTCCAGTCTCTCATCTGAGATAAAAATACCTATTTAAAAAAGATTGTTCTAAATAGATATTTATGAAGGTAGTTAACACACCGACTGCTTCATGCTATTTGCCTCCTCTATACCTCTCTCTTATGCCCTTTCTATTCCTACCTGCAAGTAGAACACACCTAGTCCCAGGACAAATAGTACAATCCACTTAGGACCAACAATAGTAGGTTTCCTCTATGGGGAGCTCATTAAAAAAAAAAAATCCCTGAAGGCAGAGGCCAATGGAACTATGTGAAATCAAAGTGTCAGACTCTGATTTTCCTTGGAAAAATCAATTTGACTCCATCCAAAAAGGAGGCTGCATTTGCAAAACTGGCCTTAAATATTTAGAATATGAATTTACAAAGTATTCTCTAAAGTTCTGTACAGTTTCACCATGCTAGAAAGGCCTTCCTTTCAGTAAGGATAATAAAAGGGTGAGTTTTACCACTTTGGACTAGGTGAATTTATGTGTATAAGAGAGTAGCTTTGTCCTTTTTTAGGTCTAACTGAAAGTTGTACCTTAAAAATCATACATAAAACAACGTTTTCATCTTTGAACTAGCCCTCAAATAACTCCAGGTGGGATTTGTTCTTGATCTTTGGAAGCAAATACCATTTTCTAATCTCTGATACCATTTCTAATGGTGAAATCACAGCTACCTCACATTTACAAATATTCTTCTGGTTTTGATTTGCCAATTTTCTCTACAGTGACGTTTGCTTTTCTCAGTGTGGCCTGTATTGTCAAGGACTGATGTCACTTGTCCAGTAACCCAACAATGATTTCAAACTTGATTTTCCCATAATGAAACATTATTAATCCTTGGGGTATTTACTGTAATACAATGCGCTGGATAATATGGAACATGATCTACTGTTCCACTGGCATTGCCAGTGTCATGCATCATTAATAAACGCACAGTTCCCATTAAGTGAGAGGCTTTTAATTAGCATACATATTTTTGCCATCATACATCAAACCAAGCAGACTTTTTTTCTCTTCTTGTGTTACTTTTGCTGACTTGAAAAGTTGAATTCTTATTGTGGCATCGTAAACTAAAGCCCATACTGTATAAATCACTCCAAGTCATTTTCAATATGGAAACAACAATTTGATTTTTTGCGACTTTCTAAATAAGTAAAACAATGTGATGTTTTTCTTCTTAAAAATTATTTCAATGCAACCATACCATAAAGTGTTATCCTAAACTTAGTGTGTTTAGATTATTTGTGTCTCGTAAAGTATGGCTTACCACCCACCCACCAGTCCAGTCAAATATTAGATTCCTGAGCACTACTCCAGAGCTACTGAATCAAAATGTGGGGTAGGGCCTGGGAATTCACCTTTTTAACAATATTCTTGGTCATTTTCATGTGTTCTAAAACTTTATGACGGCAGATTTAGTCTGGGAAGAGTAAAGGCTCTTTCATCTCTCTCTTTTTTTTTTCTTAGGAATTTTTAAATTTTGATCCCTTCTCAGTAACTTCATGTCCCATTGATTTGTTAAAAGGTGTGCAGCTATTCACTGAGAATACAAGTTAGGAATAAAAAGGTTCTAGTCCTCATGCAATCTTGGATAAGTCTTTGTATTTCCGAGGTGTGGTTTCACTAAGTCCAAACTGGTGGGAAGTAGAAAAGGAAAGGGTGGAAGCAAGATTATTAAATGAATTAAAATGTCTAAGATTTTGTCTGGGCCCAACTTTCTAGGGTTTTATGAATGGTCCAGCTGCTAGAGGGAGAGCAAGCATTGATATACTGTATCATCTTGAGCAAATTACATTATTCATTGGGCTTTAATTTCCTTTTTTTATTTCTATTTTTTATTAATATGAGGATAATATATACCTTATAGAATTGTTGTCAAGATTAAAAGGCACAGTAGCACAGTAACTGTAATAGCACCAGGACAGGTTCTCAATAAGAAATAGATGTGATAAAGAAGAGAAGGAAGGAGAAAAGGAAAAGGAAGGTAGAAGGAAATGAGACAAAGTGGTGGGCATTTTGGCATTCTAGTAGATTTATTTGATAAATATTGTTGGGATCTATGATGTGCCAGCGCTGGAGACAGAGTGGAGCTCTAAACAGATAATTTCTGCCTTGAGGAAGTAATATTTTGTGTACATTTGTAGGGAGGGAGTGTGGATGTGGCCGACAATAAAATGAATATGGACTATTTTAGGTGCTGATAAGTGGTATGATGAATGTTGAAGCAGGGTAAGCAGAGTGGTAGAGGGTAGCAGCTATCATTTTACTGGGGTGGTTTCTCTAATAATGAACTAATTAATAATAAGGCATACATGGACAGATAGCTCAAGTGAGTGCAAGAGCCCTGCAGCTGTCTGGGGGAAAGGCAGAACAAATGGCAAGTAGAAACTTCCTGAAGCGAGATTATGCCCAGAGTATTGAGGGATAACAGAGAGGACAGAACCCGAAATGTGAAAATGGAGAAATACAGGGAGAGTAGTAATAGATAGTATAGTGAGATCATGGAAATGAAGGCGCAACAGACTGTAGGGCCATGTAGAAAAGGCAGGGAAGACTCTTTTACTCTGGGTGAAAAGGAAGGTTCTGGGCAGAAGAGTGACGCGCCCTAATTTACAGAGGCCCACTCTGTTGCTCTGATAAGAACAGACTCTAAGAGATCAAGGTGCATATGGAGAGCCCAGTAGGGGGATATCATCCAGATCAGCGATGATGGTGGCCGGGGGTCAGGATGGTAGCAGCTCCGGTAGTGAGAAGTGGTCAGTTTCTGCATATATTTTGAGGTTGAAGCCAATAAGATTTGGAGATATGGATGTAAGAGATAATAGTATGTTGAAAGGTTTTGATCTGAGCCTGTTAGAATGGAATTGAGTTTTCTGAACTAGGGCTATGAGAGCACCAGGTATGGAGGGAAGATATGGTATGTGTGTCAATCAGTTGCTAAAGCGAGAAGAGTCAGTCAACTAACATTTAGTGTGCACTTCTTGCATGAGGAATAGGAGCTTGGGGATTTTGTTAGTAAAGTGCTCTTGTTAGTGATATAAGGGGAGCAGGGAACACTGTCTTTAGTTTTAGTTGAGTGCTTGTAAAATTATTTCAGGAATAAACTGCAGTCTTCCTCATGCATGAGAAGTCCACATTCAGAGTTAATAGACATCACTTTTCAGCTTCCCAAAGCCATATTCATTATCTCTGAACTTCAGCTTTAACCAAATCGAATGAAAACTAGTACAAGTTGAGGGGCTGCAACTTTGCTATTTGCTTACTCACAGTGATGCCTTCCCATCGCTCCAGTAACTGCCTTAATTGCTTTCTGGAAATAATCCTACCCCATCTGGTGGGATGTTTCTGAAGCATTAAGTGCTCCAAGAAAAAGAGCTTCTGTGCTTTACAGTAAGCACGCTGCCATCAGGAGCTTCACTGGCTATTTTGTACATCAGTTTCTGCTGCTTCCCAAAGAGCTGAATGGAATGCTATTGTGTCACTTAAATCTAAAGAAGGCATTTGCACGCTGATGATGTTATCTCAAGTCCTAATTTGTGCAAACATTGATCTGCTTTGAACTGAAAAGAAATTTCCACTCAGACAGTGATGACTGAGCTCAGATTAATAGTCAGGGGATAGGACTAAAGCACCAGGAAGGGGAAACCATTTTTTTTTTTCATTTTAGGATGCTTTATCAGATTTTCTTTCCAGATTTATTTCTGCTTCAACGAAGAATATTCTTTTTGAGCTAAATCCAATTTGTATATAAAAAATACACACCCATATTGATTTCTCTCTGGTTTAAAATGGTATTTTTGCAGTGCAAAATCTAATCAATACAATCTTATGAGTTGGACTGGTAATGGTAAACATACTAACAGATATTTCATTTCATGGGGCCAAAGCTCTGGAAATTGATACTACTGAAAAGGATTACTCATTCACCATTGGGTATAACTTTGTTTACCCAACCATGATATAGGTGTAAAGCAGAAATACAATTATGCTGTGGCCAACACACAAGGGGTTTTTGAATAGTAGAACTTGTCTTCCCCATCCTCCCCTAAGGCCTATAGATCGTACAAGTTGACAGATCAAATAAGGAGATTGTGGGAAATCGTTTACAATAAATGAAAGAAAGCTTAATCTGATAAGATAGAAAATTAGACTGATATAGTCGTTGAAGAAATAAGTCTTCCCAGTCAAGACAAACTTTAAAAAAATTAAGCTTTTAGAAGAGATGCATTTGCAGATCCTTGAGTCAGTACTGTTATTTCTGCTCTCACACAGATTTGAAGTATTTGGTTTTGAACAAGGTATGCTACAGGTGAAATTAGAAGGCTGTTGTTGCCAGGGGTTCAAATTGCCGTCATCAAGCTTTTTAATATACTTAATCAAAACTGTGGCAGTACTAGAGGAACTATCCTTCACCATTCTTAGTGGGCTTGGAGAGGGGAAATGATATCCTTCAAAGGCTATCACCCATATTTTTCTCATATTACCCTTGTTTGCCCTCACTAGAGCTAAGTGGAGAAACTTGCAGTATAGGAACACATGAAAGGTTGAGACCAGGAAAACAAATTCAGCTGGCATAGTGTAATAAACAGCACTGTCCCTAAAGATGATGACCTCTGAATACAAGATTGATGCCTAAAGCAAGGAAGCATGAAGGTAAGAAAAAGGTATGTCCATAGCTGTAAAGATACAACTAGCATTCACAGTGGATACTAAGTATTCCAATATAGATTTTACCTTGGCACTACCCAAGGGCAATCTAGGCAATCTAGGTAATGTCAGTAAATACCATGTTTCAAGCACTGAAGATGATCAGAAGTTGATAATTGCTATTTCCTATAATCAGTTTACAATTGTTCACAATGCTTTCTAACTGGCTAGCCCAAGTTAACATAAGTACGTAATCACCCCTTTAGAGAAGAGACGGACATATATTTTTGTTTTGATAATTAGCAAATAGAGACCCAGGATAATTTGTTCAAAAATCCTATAGCAAATCTGATTATATTGCTTTAAGCTCCTTCAGAAAGCTGAACTCTATAAGCTCAAAATATCAGCTAATTCTGCTTACAGTATAATAATAGGAACTAATACTTCAGAAATAATAGGGACAAATATTTTCTATGACACACACAATGAGTAGGTATTCATTTTACCTTTGAATGCATGAAGTCACTCTAAGAGGAACATGCATTTCAAATGTTCAAATTTCACTGCCTATGTATTGCATTTGTAGTAGTTAAAAGTTATAATAGAGAAAAGCCAGTCTTTTATTCTTTAACAAAATTTTAAAAGTTTATGGTCATCTAAATTCTTTGGTTATAATATGTTACAATTCTTCTTATTGACTGCATGTAGTCAAATAGCAACAGAAAATACCATTTCTTGACAAGTCCTTGGTAAAGTGAACCAGCCATATTTAGGTATCTTAGTGGCAGGGGTAAGGGATATCTCTTTCACATGGGATCTTTTCTACTAGGGAGGTACTTAGGCACTTGGCATTGAACATTCAGGAAGTTGATCTTTTGTCTTCCCCTTTTTAGAAACTTCCAGCATTCGATTGATTTGGAATTATTTATATTTCTAGTTAATAAAATGATGTTATAAATAATTATTTGTTCATACCTAATATATAACACTATAACTTAAACATGCTATTACGCACACAGCTTGCTTATTTCTGTCTTTTAAAAGAAGAGGCTCTTGATGCTTACAGAAATGAGTAAATTGCCTAAAGCCACAGGGTTGGTTAGTAACAGAGCTGCAGCTGGGTCTAGGACTTAAGACAATCAGCTATTTCTGGCTAATCAGTGGGTTTAGGGGATACTTGTGTTACTCAGTAGAGGTCAGCTTAGGTAGGAACAAGCAAGGCCCCCAGAACTCAGTGGCTTGAAACACCAGAAGGCTATTTTTCACTCATGCTTCAAGTCCTGTGTCATTAAGATGATGCTCTGCTCACTGTTTAGAGCTAGTACTACCATCTCAACATGAGGGTTCGTGGTTTTTCAAGGCAGACAGAAGGGATGGAGAATTGTGCAATAGCTCTTAAGGGCTTCCACTTAGACATGATGTACAACATCTACTCACACTTCATTGGTTAAAGCAAGTCAGATGCTCATAGGTAAATACAAAGGATCCTTGTGTCCCAAGGAAGAAAATAATTGGAATCTTGCTGAACACTCAGGGGCAACACCCTTTATTCAAATGAAAGCACTAGGGCCCCTGCTCATATAAAACAGACAGAAAATTGAGGAAGACAGTCATACCGACTTAACTTCTCTTTGCTTCTTTGGAAGATCCTTGGGCTCCTTTTGGGAACCTCGGGATTTAGGGAACAAAATTCAAAATCACTGCCCATATGTGATAGAAAGCAGGCCTACAGGAAAAGTATCTTGTATTAAAGACACTAAGACAGAAGAAAAGATAAGACCAATAATTTCTTTCAGGGTCATGAGATAAATAAAAGCTAGAATGGGAACACATCACAGAATGATCCAGTCTTTGTCTCTTGTTCTACTTCACTAGGCTCTGGTTCTCCCACTGTGATACAGAAAATCCTCAAGAATATTGTGACTTTTCATGTCACAAGGTATTAGTTGCACATAATGTTACCAATAATGAATGCTAAGTCTCAAGTGCACAGCATGGTTTGGAAACTAATTTCTAAAGGAGGTACACATTTTTAGATTCATTTTGAACTCCACAGCTGCCTCTTACCACTAAGCAACTTGCCTTGCATGCAAGAGTAAATGTTTTAATATAATATGCTTGTAAGTTTTCATCCTGGCTGAATTTTAAAATATGATTTGTTCAGAAAACAAAAATTTCCTTATTGGATTGTGGCTGGAAGGAAAATAATCATTTTGAATATGAGAAGGGTCATTTAGTGTCACCAGTTCTTATGAAAAACAGTTTCAAGTTAGAAAAATCTAAGTGTATGCATTGTTTCATGGGCACTAGTTTAGGCATAGAAAATATGGTTAGAACAGTGATGTCAAGATGTGTGTGTGTGTGTGTGTGTGTGTGTGTGTGCGCGCGCACGCGTGTGATGAAGCATATTAAAACCACCCTGGGGCAGCTTTTTCAAACTGTACAAACTCTACCACAGCCATTCTCATAACTACCTCTGAGAATCTGTACTGGAAAACATCACCCTTACCACTGAGAGGAAGAGCTTCCCATAGTCCTCAGGTAGACTGGGAAGAATTAAAAGGGAGAAATCTACTAGGTTGAAACAATATTCTGCCTTGAAAATACATGTATTGATGTTTTTCCTAGAAATTAAACCCAGATTTTTTTTTCCCTTCATCAGTGTCATCTGTCCCCAACTGTGGTGGTAAAAATCATGCCAACATTTCTTACTTAACAGCAAATTTGCAAGAGAGAAATAATCTTTCATGGTGCTATGAGTTTGAAATGACAACTAATCACCTAAATAGACACAGAATAAAGATATTTTTGTTCAAGGCCTATATTTCCCAACTTGAGGAAAGAAGGAAGAGGCGAACTATTAATCTGAATGTTCTCTCTTTATTACTCTCTCTTCTATCCATCCAATTATAAATGTGTCTCTATTTTCCTATCTATCTGTCTGTCTGTCTGTCTGTCTGTCTGTCTGTCTGTCTGTCTGTCTGTCCATCTGTCTGTCTCTCTGTCCATCCATTCATCCATCCATCCATCCATCCATCTTCTATCTACCTATCTATCATCTAGCAATCATCTCCCAAAAGACATTCTGACATTCATGATTGTTTACATATGACTTGAAAGTCTTTTCATACATGACACATATGTAGTCGATCATACTGGAGATTAAGAAATCAATTTATTAGTCCTCTAGTCCATTTCTTTCCGGAGCAGGGAAGAAAAGAAAAAACACACTTTGCCTCATTGAATAGATGCTACCATCCTTTGTGTTCTGCTTTCTGTCAAATGGAGTGAAGGCCTTAGCCCAAGTTTCCTTTCTGCTCTCTGCTACCTGAGAGGTACTATTTGAAACCAGGTTGCTAGAGAAAGATGCTGCCTGCTGAGATGATTAACAACTGACATTTGTATAGAACTTTATCCTTTACAAAGCACTTTCTGATCCATTATCATAATGTCTCAAGTCTTGAGCATCATCTTAAACTTTTCCTGTCTCCCTTCCTCCTAGGCTTCCATTACGTGGAAAAAAATAGAAATGACTGGAGTACAAAGTGAAGTTGAGAAGATCCAGGAGAAAGACACCTGCTGATCACAGAAGCTTGGTGGTCATGTCTATGTATGCCAAACTTGTTCTGAAAATGAAACTAAGGAAGAACATAGTGGTATCCTCGTTTCAAAGAAACCACACAAACATAAAACAAAACCAACAACAGTCGTCCTGGAAAATTCAGACAGAACCTCAGCATAGAACAGACAAGACAGTGGGAAATGAGAGCTCCAGTCACAAGAGCAGGCAGGCAGTCATAAAGTATTTCATCTGCAAATTGTTCTGATAACCTTTAAATCTGCCCAATCTCATTCTCTATGTCATTTCTTTCACTGCCTGATAATACTTCACCTAATGATATCATGATACTCTTTTTCCCAATGGGTTTTCTGTAGCTCTAGATGCTTGGATCACAACAATACTAAAAACTCCAACATACTATATTATTTCTGAGCCTCTCACCTTCAGACTTTGGCAATTAGGGTCTCTTTTGAACCTACTTTAAATGCCCTGTCTGGCTTTCCTGCAATCACATTTCTCACTTGGGATAAGTCCACTGGGCCAATGGAATGTACATTGCTGGAAGCTTTGATAAAGTTTCCCTAAGAGCAAAATGGGGACTTCTTTTTGCAAGGAATAAGCCCAAGATTTAATATCAGGTCAGTAATTCTAAAGTATCTGGTGTTGTGCCTAGAAGTCATAATTTTTAAAAAAAGATTTATTTATTTATGCATACAAGAACTGGGGTGTAGGCCAGAGATGCGGTAGTGAGAGAATTCAGCAGAGACGGGGGGGGGGGAGCAGCACAGGTAGAGGGACTGAAATACACTGAAGAGGGGAGCAGTAGGTGAGACATGAGAGGTCTGCTGTGCCATGTGGGTCAACCTCTTTTGTTGGGGATCGAATGCATGCTGAAGTGGCTGCAGATTGCTTCATAGTGTTGTGCTTTCACCCCTTGTGCTACCAGGAAGGGCCCTAGAAGCCATCTTGTTTACAGCATTTTTAATTCCTATGTTTTCCAAACAAGGTTTAAGAAAACATTCTATCTTATGAATCAATTTATGTGTATTTTTTAAAGAATGCAGCTTTGGGGGGTTAGAAGGACAAGCAAAGTGGTTGAGTAAATGCTTTTGCATGAAAGTGTGTTAACTGCAAACTCTGAGTTGAAAGACAGTTGAAATTCAAACATAATTTATTGACATTCAGGTATGATTTCAGTTATTAAATAGCCTGTACAAGGAGAAATGCACTCATTCAAGGAACTTAGTACATACTGAGGGCATTTCATGAGCTGGGTGAGGGTGAAAAAATCACTTGTCTTCTCCAGACTCCTCATCAATCGAATGGTAATCACATTAATTTCTGCACAAGATTTTCATGAGTATCTAATGTAATAATGATTGGGAAAGAGCACTGAAAAGAACTTTGAAAAGTGCAATGAAGGGGAGATCCTATACCTCTAAACCATATGCATGGTGTATATCAATGGTACCTCAAAAGAAAATAATCCGAGAAAATTTTTTTGACTTTGCTACATTCAAGAAAAAAAGTGCAATGCCATACAAAGGTAAGGTAGCATCATTATTATCTGCAACTTCTTACCAAAACTAAGAACTTTTAGGAGATAAATAGAAAAAGGATGACACTTCACAAGCTACCCGAAGTGTTTTCTCTTAGTCTCACTTTTGGTTGAAAGTAGTGTCATATATATTAGTATCACAACCACTAATGTGTTTTTAATGTGGATTTACTTCTAGGTCTTGATCATTCTGTAGGGAAAATATTTATTGAATGAATACTGGAGACATGTAATAAACATTTCTAGATGTCACATCATTTAATCCTTAAATATGTTCCTTTAGGAAAGACAACATAAATATTCTTTGCAGTCATTAGCTGCCAACTAAACTCAGATATGCCTATTGGATCCACTGGTGGATCATAAAATTAAACCACTTCGATGGAAATTACTTAGAGTATTTGTCTTTAAGCCTTGTCACCAGATTAGAAAATAATTAAAAAACTGTCTTCACTATGATTTGCCAGACTTGGAACATGTCTAACTCGTAGCATGGTACCATCAGCTCAGTTATTTTATTGGCCATCTTAATAGTTGAATTGATCACATATCTGTTCAGATCGATTGCACAGCAACAGGCTATTAATATTGTCCAAAGCCCTAAATCAACCACAGAACGGTCAATTCTGGACCATGTCTAGACTTCTTAAATGAAGAAGATGCTGAGCATCTCTGTCCTGAGAAGACAAGACAAAAGGTAATTAATTGCTTTAAATTAAAATATGTGAAATAATAATTATCAACAAGTAAGGGTGGAGGCATACACTCAACATGTAATGCTTATGCCACCTGCATCACAACCACCATATTGGTAAATGTGATGATGCCTGATTCCCACGCCAGATTTCCCAAATTAGAATCTCTAGTGGGGGGCGGGTAGAAACCAGAATGTCCACTAGCACCCTGGTTAATTCTGATGCGCCTCAAGATTAAGGAATACTGCTGCAGAATCCATCCTCTTATAAAGAGCTCCAAGAAATCCATTCAACAAGTGAGTGTTTTCTTTGTGGGGATGGATGAGGTGAAATAGAACATATGGTCTCACAAACTGCAGCACTTCCAGTATTACATCTAGGACAGGAGGGGATAAATTTGGATTTTTCTTCACCATTGTATCTATATTAGGCAAGTGCAGTGCCTGGCACAGAGTGAGCAAATGGTAAAGATCTATAAAGTGAATCGTGGAAAGGAACTCAAAGAAGAGAAAACAAAAGCACCTGCCCAAGATGCTTAGCTGAAGGAGGGAGATCCTTCCATTTTGAGGGTTTTTCCTCCTTTCAGCTCTAGTGTGAAGAGAAAGCATTAACAAGGGAAAGTGGTCTCAGAAGAGTCCTCAGAGATTCCCCAGAAGATGAAGTTTGGCTGTCAGTCTCAGGCCATTCTTATCATTTTAGCAAGACTGTTCTGAACATCATTACTACCGATGATGTTTAATTCTTTTAAGTGGAAATTAAGGTGCTTGGTATCCTGCCATATGCCCAAAGAGGGGTCACTGAAAATGTGTCACTAAATAACAGTGACAAGGTTGGCTAGAGACAAAAGGATACTAAGGAACTTCTAATCATCCCTCCCTAATTTTCACACCTGACTAGATTGAACAGTGCCAGGTATGAGGAAGATGATATATGTGTAATAAAGGTAGGCTTTCTGGAGAAGGTTTATTTTTGAGGTAACCGGAGCTGAAGCAGAGGGGAATTGAGAATTGACTAGCTATAACACGAACAGGAAAGGGGGCAGGGAAGAGGTAATATTTCTGACCCTCCTGCCAGTAATATCAAACAACAAATGATCAAGTAAAGGCTGGCAGGCTAGCCTCTGCCTTGTAGGTTGCCTTGCTGTAACTCTAATACCTTTGACATATCCTATCTCTGCAATCAATGAATGACTGCATTAGGCCCTTCTGGCTCATGCTGGCCTGGTTCCAAAAACCGAGGGGTTTCCATCTTGCTGCCGGTGATTTTTACTTTAAATTCCTTGGGGACTTGAATTAAGCTTTTCTTCCTGTTATGATGATGATGTTTTTCTTTTTTTCCCAGAAAGGAAACTAGTTCACCAGTTAGTTTTCCCCTGAGTTCTTTTAGCGTCTGTAAGAAATACTGAGATTCCTGGACAAGACCTTTTTTATAACCTCACTGGAAGGGGCAAAAGACTGTTGATGAAATGAAAGTGAGGGTTAATATTAAGGGGAGACAATACCTGTTAAGAACTCTGATCATGCCTCCTCCCCACCTGTCTCATCATAGGAAAGTATAAACTCTAAATAAAAATAAAGAACATAAGAATGAAGAAAAATCAGTACATTTAAGTCAGGAGTACCCAAATTTCTTTATCTTGCAGAATTAGTCCCACTCTGGGGAATTCTGTGGTTTTCCTATTCTATCCATCATTTTTCTACTTATTTAGAGAGTGGTAGTTAGACTTTCATGATGGTTGAGCTGGGAGAAAACTTTTGGGAATAGATTGGTTTACTACCCTGTCCTTACTGATTTATCATATTGCAAGTACTTATGGATACTTGGGTTACTTTCTAGATTACCTATCTGATTCCATGGGGCATCTATTTAGGAATCAAACCCTACTTACTTTCAAAACACATTTTTCTATCAGGTAGGGCAAGTGTTCATTTATCATTTACTAATATGCCACGATTCTCTTCACCATTCTGCATACTTTGAGTTTACTCAATCTTACGAATAAGGTTTTGTAAGCATGATTTTTTCCATTATATTTTCTGTCTTCACTCTGCAAATGCTGTTGCCACCCCTTTCTAGCTTTAACCTAGTCTTCCTAGCCTCCTTATCAAGTACTATAAGCATCTTTTTTTTTTTTATAGAAGAATGAGGGTTTTGCCAGAGGTGCAAGAGGTGAGAGGATTCACCAGAGACAAAGTGGGGAGCAGAATAGGCAGATTGACTGAAATACAGTATTAGGGGAGCAGCAGGTGAGACAGGAATGGTCTGCTGTGCCATGTGGGTCAGCTCCCTGGCCTGGAATTGAACTCAGGCTGTAGTGGTGATAGTGGTAGACTAAAGCTCTAGGATACCAGGGAGGCCCATGCAAGCATCTGTTGTAAACATTTATTATATGATTGTTTGTTGTTTTCTAATTTTTATTTGTTTGCCTTTAATTACTTAACAAGTAAAGAACATATCATTGTAAAATGTTCAATTATAGATAAGGTAATAATCCCTCTTGAGCCTTAATTTCTTCAAAAGAGGGTAACCACCAATAATTCTTTGACAAATATTGTTTCTGGATATCTATGTATTAAATTAATACATGGACACAGAATTACATAACTATTTTTTAGGTATACACACATATATGTATATATATTTAAAGATTTATTTATTTATGATTATAGAACTGGGGTACAGGCCAGAGGTGTGGTGGGTGAGAGGATTCACCAGAGATAAGAGTGGGGAGCAGAACAGGTGGATCCACTGAAATACACTGCTGAGGGGAGCAGCGGGCAGGTTAGGAGCAATTTGCCACACCATGTGGGTCAGCTCTCTGGCAGGGGATTGAACTTGTTCTGCAGTGCTTCTGAGAGCTTCATAATGCGGTGCTTTAACCCACTGTGTCACCAGGGAGAGCCCTATAGGTATATTTTTACCTAAATAGTAAAATATTGTATATATCTTTCTGTAACTGGGAAGTATTTCCAGGACATACAAGTCCATTTAGAATCAATTTATTCCTTTAAACTATCACATACCATGCTCTGGATGTTCAGCAGTTGTATCCTTTACAAATGGAAATTTATATATCTCCTGTAGTGGTAACTGAAGATGAATGTTTTCAGCTGAGTGGTATTTCAAATTAATAAGTATTTGGTTCTGATATTAACAATGGAGAAACACTGCACAAATCGACTTACACCTGAGAGTAACCTGATCTCCAGGCAGGTGAGGGTGCGCTGAAGTTTATTTGTATTGTCATTTGGATTATTTAAACACATACCTGCTGCTTAATTTCATTCCACTAATTTCGGTTTTATATGTGGCAGGTTGGTTTAATTCCCATTTTTTTTTATGTGAGTGAGCTAATGGCAATGAAGTAATTAGCTACATGTCTCAGAAATGATTTTTAGATCACCTTTATTTTCAATATACTGTTGGGATCAGAACAAAAGGCCACTTCCAGATAATTACAACTCCCTTTCCTCCTACATCTTGTTATATTGAAAATATTCAATTGAATCATAAGAAAATGCCACATCTATAGATCGAACATTAGCAGTTCCATACAGTTCAATCTATGATTAGGGGTGGGAAAAGAGATCAGTAGCCTGACCATTTTCTTCAGTCTAGTCTCACCAGCTTCATTATTAAAGGCTCAGGGTCAAGTCTTCCACTGATAAAGATTTGCAAGTTCTTTGATGAATGAAACTCTTACACTGCTATGTAGTAGGAGCAAAAGCAAGCCCCATAGCAGAAACCAAGACAGAGTAGCAATCCCTGGGCATTAGTGCAGTTTTGAAGAATGTTCTAAGTAGCATATGTTTTCTTTTCAGTGACAATCCTTGCCCTTGCCAAATTAGAATGACTGACACCCTTAATTTGCAATTTCCTAAATTTCAAGAGGTTTTTTCTTTTTGATTGCTATATAATGGTTTACCTAATTATTTTTTTCAAGTTGCAGTTTTTGATGTTTAATTTCAAAATCAATTTAAGATGTCTCAAGCTCCATTAATACACTGTGATATTGCTTCACTCATTTTCGTGTGAAGCACTTACTTTAAAAAATGCATCATTCTAATGATTTTAAATTACTCTACAGTGCACATACCAATTTACAACTATTACAAAATTTTACATTTTTTCCCAAAGCACTTCAGTTTTAAAGATGTTCTTGTGTTTGGAGATAGAATGAAAGAGAGTTAACTTTTAAAAGGGCATGAGCACAATTTACAGCCTTTAAAATTCTTTGATGTAGAATGTAATCTAAGTAAATAAAATCTTAACTATTCAATGTGCATATAAAATAAGCCTAGGATGGGAAAGGTATTACAAAATAATTTGTTTTCTATTCAAACTAATGACAGTATGCTTTATAAATGGACACAAGCTCATTTGTATGTGTGTGTGCGTGTGTAAATACTACAACGTGTGAATGTGTAAAATTCTGCCTGGGTGTATATGAGGTGGCATGTATGTGTTTGAGGGCATTCAGGTGTGTGTTACAGCATATTTGCTTTTGTATGTGATTGAGAATGTGCGTGCCTGAGTATGTTAGACCTGACTGTGTGTGTGCTTGAGTATACGTGTGCCTAAGGCAGAGTGTTCACAAGTGTGCTTGAGTGTATACGTGTGCATTCATTTGTGTCACTGTGCACGTGGAGATGTGCTTGATTCTATCAGAGTGCAGGTGTTTGACATTTTGGTTTAAATACATGCTTGGAGATTAAATGCTACATGCACTTCCATTTGGGCAGTCATTAGAGTGTGTTCTAGGGATTATTTTATTAGCCTCAGCATTGAATGAGAAAAATGGAAATACCCCCTGAAACTGTATCTATAACACTTCTAAAGATATTTGCATAAGCATGCACACAAATTTATAGCTCGTTCAAAATTTGCATGGAAAAAATAGCAATATTCAAATTTTGCCCCAGGATTGTGCACCTGGTTACATCAGTTTAATAGATGCAAATCAGCTGCTAAAGTTGGGAAATCTTCCTTTCCCATTGCTTTAAATTTTTTTGATTACTTTATTCTCTCAGGATTCCTCATTCAGAGTGACACATGTCACTCGCAGCAATTGAGGATACTTGGAGATTATTATTAAAAAGACGCTTAATATCACTTTCCACCCTGGGCCACCTATAAAGTTGCAGAGAGAACCAGCCACACTTCTGAGACCAATCAATACCCACCCATGAGTATTATTTCCCTATTGTTGGTTAAATAATGCTATTCTAGAAGTAGAAGGAGAGCCCTAGAGGCCAAAGCTAGCATGTAATGGGTACCAGATTCAGTGCTAGAACCCTTATAAATATTATCTCACTTAATCTTCACTGCAACCTTGCAAGGTAGTGCTAATTCCCTTTTTCAGATGCGTTGCTATGGCTCAGATAGGTTAAATGAGTTGCTTAAGGTCATTCGGCTAATTAGGGGTGAGGCAGGCATCAAATTCTTGTCTGTCTGACTCTGATCTGTGTTCTTTGCACTACGCTGTGCTGAACCTTTTTGATTGAATCTGAAAGTATGACCTTTACAGAATTTATACCTTCCCTTACTGGGCATGGGGTTTGTTTGGCTGCTTGCTACTCTCTGGCCCTCAATTGCCTTCTCTAATGATGCCTAAAAACTTGATTGATATCAAGTTCCTATCTACCTTGGAAGCAATGAATAAATTCATGAACCATAGTTCCAGCATGAAGCTTCACTATGTATTTATTTTAAAGTGTATTGCCTTGATTAAACTTATTACTGTCCATGTAATAGAAAGTATGAGCTGAATAAGTACAATGTGCCAGAAGTGTCACACCCATTTTACAGACATCGACACTGAAGCTTCAGGAAGTTATTTATTACAGTCCACTGATAGCTCTAGATAAGCTTCTTTATTAGGCAAGGTCTGAGGAACTCATTTGATCTAATAACACCTCAGTTTCTTCATTTATAAAATGGGGGCCTCAGTACTCTCACTACAGGACTGTTCTAAGGATAAAAGACACTTTAGATAAAGCATCTTGAAAATAAA
This sequence comes from Condylura cristata, assembly GCF_000260355.1. Classification (NCBI taxonomy): domain Eukaryota; kingdom Metazoa; phylum Chordata; class Mammalia; order Eulipotyphla; family Talpidae; genus Condylura; species Condylura cristata. The sequence continues at coordinate 26,480,105 of NW_004567120.1, forward strand.
AGTTAATGCATGGCAGCGATTACCTGAATCATTACACTTATAAAATTGCCTTTTGTAGCATGCCTTCCCAATGTGTACCCCAAAGAACATTACCTCTCTCTCCACTGGATACAAACAAATGTTAAGAAAACTTGATTTTCTGATCAAAGTTTTGTGGGAAGTTTTGGTAGACAGCTTTTGTTATGCAGGGATTTTTTTTTAAATGTAATACATAAAAATGTAATATGACAATGTGCTTTATGCCTTTCCTAAAGGAAACACACACAGTATTTCCTAAAGGACATACATACAGTATTCCCCCTTTATTTTACCACAGATATTTTTCTGTTTATCACATCTCCCAGAAAACAGTTATATAGAAAGTAATTTTCATGAAAAAAATGCATATTTTTCAAAAAGCATACACATATATTAATAGCTCAATAAATGTAACATCATCATCATTATTATGACTGCTATTATAATCGCTACCATAATCTTCACAACAGACATTAAAAGCTCTAGCATGGTACAGATTATCTAGACAGGAAAGGGTAGGTCTAATGCACTCTTTGCTATTGAATAGGGATCTGCAAACTGTAATTCAGGTGTTTTGTCTGCCAGGTTAGAGTAAGATATCCAAGGACAATGGCAGTTTCACAAGACAACACATTATAGAATACCCTCATAGTGTATTCTTTTTTATAATGTGAAGTAGATTTCTTAAGAGTCACCAAAGGGTTCTTTTTGTTCTCTCCAAAGGGTTCTTTAATGACACAGATTTTTTTCTCGACCATTCCATACTGCAGTTCCAACGGTAGGCATCCTGTTGTTGCATCACTGCCTCCCATGGTTGGTTTTAATGTTCAAATGATACCTCGTTTTTAACAGATATCTTCCCATATGTGAGAGTCTTTGCCTCTTTCCCCTTCCTGTTAGCTAAAAAACACCCAACAATATCAACTACAAAACTTGGCAGAAGTAAGATGAACTGCTACTGAATGTCTTACATATGGACTGTCTTCCTTTTGGTCTTGATTCAGTTCCCTGGCAATCTGGAAATGATTTTCCTTTGCTGTTCTATATCTCCTGTCAAGGAGCATATAGTTTGCTTAGATATATGTTCCTTTTAAAATCATCTTTAAACTTTTATCTATTCTCTGCTCCTTATGGTAGAGTTAATCATATCTTATGAGTTAAATTCTAGGATGGTAGTGGACCCTATTGCTTTCTAAGAGAAATCTTGAGGGACTAGGTGAGTTGCTTCCCCATGAACAATCATTTTGAGAGAGATGTATTTTTAGAGAGAGATGTATTAACCCAAAAGGAAATTTACTCACACACATAAAAATGTATTTATGCACCAAACCTGCTGGTAGTAAAGAGTAGGATATGGGATAAATCTACAAGAAACTTTGTATTTTGCCTCAAGGCCAACATTATAGATTTTATTTACTGGATAGGATATTGACTAAGACTACTTTCTTCATTCACACTACCATCCTTAAGGCGGATATTACGGAAAAGCTGGAAGTCAATCATTTATTCCCTATTTTAACCCTTGGAATTGCTGCTGTAGAGTTTTGTTTGCACTTATGTTCGCACTAAAGAGATAGAAAAGACTGAGCTAGACAGAGAGATTTCCATTCTCCCTTGGTAATGCATGGGTCCCCAAGGATAATCTCAACCCTTCCATTATGTGTGCAAAAAGAGAAGTACTACTCAACAGGAGAAACTGATAATTAAAACGGTATAGTCTTTGTCTCTGCTGTCCTAGGATCTGGTTTGACAAGAATACTAGACAGATAAAAACCAAAACATGCTTGCCAGGTTAATGCGGTGACCTTCACAAAGCAAATGAGCCCATTTGGATTTTTTAAAAAATCAAAGTCAAGTTCTCTTTATGGAAAACTTATTGTTAAGTGAAAACTCAAATTTAACATGACCTTGTGGGAAGAGCTGAATTGGTTATTCCATCCTGTAAAGAGCTCAGACTTGTGGCAGTTACACAAGGTATGCATTTGGAGAATGAGGTCATGGCAGCGCAGATGCCAACTGACAGCATGGTGATCCTGACCCACCTCTGTCTAAGTACCAGCAATTTCCCTCTATAAAGCATACATGATTATTTAAACATGAAGGAAAAATAAAATTTCAAGGCCTAAGAATCACTCTGAATGACAAACTCTAATCTTTGCCAGTTTGTTTACTATGTATATTAGTTTTCTGACTGGAAAATGTGTTCCAACTCCTTTTATGACATAAAAACGTTTATTCCATCAAAATTATAAGGCTATTAATTTGTTATACATTTTATACAAACATACACTGGCTTCCCTTTTAAGAGGTTGAAAGCATGGACTTTTCAGGCCCACATTCTATATAAGAGATAGTATAGACTGTCATTGCTCATTTACTTATTCTACTAATGTCTTGCATTTGTATACTTTTTCATGTTTTTCAAAAATCTCTATCAATGATTGGATTTTTCTCCTGTCTTAAGAAGTAAAAGCATTTTCTTATGCTTCCTTTTATGGGTTTACTGCCACAAACTATGGTTGGTCTTAATAATAGTTACCTCTGCTATCTTATAGTCAAAAAGAATTTCCTGTCAATTATATTAAAATCAAGGCCATGGTTTGGAGTAGACTTTCTGCAAATATAGCTGAACTTTTCAGTAATTCTCTACTATAAATTTATGTGTTCATTTACCTTGATGTCTGGATATAGTCACTTTAATTTGGAAAATACATTTTGTTATGCTTACCACCCTAAACTTAATACTGCCACAGGCTAGAGTAATGCTGTCTGATAGCAACATTTTATGAGATCTTTCCCAGTGAAGTAAGGATGGTTTAATATAAATAAGCCAATCAATGTAATACATTGTATCTGCAAAAGGGAAGATAAAAATCATATGATAATATCAATAGATACAGAGATTAGTATAACTGATCATGCTGCTCTATTAGGTTGACTGAGTGCTAGAAAACTACAAGGAAATAGCTTCCTTAAATAAAGATTACATTTGTCAGCTTCCTTTGTAGCTAGCTATGGTCAGGTGACTGAGTGAGATATGAGAATGTTTCTAGCAGCAGCTTCATTGAAGACTGCTTGAAAAAGAGGGGACAAGCCTTCCCCCACTAAATTTCTTCAATATTTCCTCTTTGAGGAACGAAGATGTGGTGGCTGGAGCATTAGTTGCAATTGTGCATTATGAGTATAAAAGTCCCAAGCTAGGGACAGTAGGGGTGTGAGCTAGAAGCTTTCTTTCCAGAGCCATTAAGCAAATCCTGGTTTTCCTACCTCTATTTCTTTTGTGTGAGATAAAAGTCACGATTACATTGTATTTACATGACTCTTTTTTTCTTTTCCTTGAAGGAGGTATTTTCTGTTACTGCACTCTATCTTGACGGACATGCCTGGAATATACATTTTCCTTTAATGTGATTTTATACTGAATAGCAGGACTTAAAGAGAGTGAATAGACAGAATAACTACTTTTTAACCCCAATTTTCAGTAAAACACCTATTCTCTAAACACAGGCAATACCACCAAATGGGTAGAGAGAGAAAAAATGGAGCAGAAAAATTTTCATACTTCTTTAAATTAATTCAACTTTACAGTGTAAGAAAATGAATTTCATTGAGACAGCTACTAATTTATCTTCTGGTTACAAAAGATTTGTCTTAGCAATGTGTCTTTAGAATGAGAATTGAAATATAATGACAATAATAGCTACATTTTTTATTATCATTTCATGTCTACTATGGGAGAAGTACTATGCTGGGTGTTTTCGCATATATCATCTCATTTAACCCTGAACACTATCCTACAGAGTCAAGAATTAGTTCTTCCTTTTACCAGAAAAGATCAGAGAAACCAAGTAATTTACTCAAGGTTACAGAGTAACTTGGAGGCAGAGAAAGATTTATGTTCATTTCTTGTTTGCATCTTTCTATCTTGAATCTTACAATTTTCATAACATTTTGATAGCTGAGGAGGAGGTGCTTTGGTCCTGCCTTGTATCTTGCACACAGCCAATATTCTAAGATTCAGGGGTGTTCCAACAATGGAAAGATAACATTTATTGCGCTTGAAGAAGGCTCCCTGAAAGGTACACTGGACAAAAGGTTTATACCATAAATCATAATATTTGTCTCCCACATTTACCATATTCCCAGTTAGGTGTGAACTTAAACAAGTCTATTCAACCACTCTGGATCTGTTTACTTGTCTCTACAAGGAGAGGCAGAGCTGCATGACCTCCAAGATGTAATCTAGTGGCAGTATTCATTGTGACGCCAGTAACTTTATTAAAGAAGAAATGGAAAAAGGAAAAATGATGCCAGATACTTCTAGTGTTTTCACTTTTATTGTTTGACATGTAGAATTCGATGTTAAAAAAATGAATATACCTAGCAGAGAAGTATGGGAAACTTTCTTTGATTGTTGAAACTGTTTATTCTTGACTCACTGTTAACTTTGACTACTATGGCCTCAGAAAAAAAGCTTTTGAACATAATTTCTCAAAATGTTCTTCTAATGCACAGTAACCGAACCCTTTTGCTAACTCAGGACGAGATCTTCTATGTATGTTGGACTCTACAGTGTTTATCCATATCCACAACTTGGTGAAAAAAAAAAAAACAACCTCTGAATTTAACTGAAACTAAATTTTTTGTCTCTGCTCAGACAAAAAAATGTTAATTACTAAAAATAAATTTAAATGTGAATTTAGCTGAAAAACACATTTTTCAGATGTCTAAATTGAGACCGAGAGTGGCTGATTTGGCCAAGATTGCATGGAGAGACAGTTCTACCAGGACACAGGAAGCATCTGTGGATCTGGGTGACCTCGAGTTTTGGTGAAGGTCCAGAGTGGGAAACAGATTGTTAGCTAACCTTGGGGCTACACAGGACCAGATATTCATATTCAAAACAAAACAAAAAGAAAATGTGCCCTGTGATGCTAGACTAGAAGAAAATGATCTGGTCTCAGGTTTGGGTCTCCTCTGGAATTTCATGGCCATTAGTCAAGTTTCATGTGGATTTGGGGCCAAAGTTTACACAACTTAAATGGTCTAAAAAATCCTAACTTGAGATTTTTAATTTAAAGTTTATCCTGACCTGTACTTCTGAGGTTGATGACATAAAAAGTCATAAATCTTCCCCAGAGGAACATTTTCTTCACACAGAACTTAGACAGAATTTTAACATATTTGAACTCACAATAAAAAAACAACATAAGTAAGATCTAGACTCACATAGAATTAACCTGCTGTTTTTATTAGTTATAGCATATAAAGTAACTACACTTAATATATTTAAAGAAGAGAGTGACTAAAAACAGGAGCAAAAAATTACCAAAAGATAATGAGGTATATTTTAAATAGCTAATTAAAAATCCTAGAACTATAAAGTAACCACTGAAATTCAAAACTAATTAGAAGGGTGAAACATGATAAAAACACAACTGAGGAAATATTTAGTGAGCCAGAAGATATATTTGGAGAAATTTCCTATAATATAACAGAAAAACTGAAATGGAAAATAGTAAAAAGAAGTTAACAATGTAGAGGTTAAAACTGAAACATTCTAATGGAACTTCTGAATATAATACAAATTGTTGGACAATTAAGATTCAAAGAGATAATGGTTGAATCTTTACAAAAGACATGGGTCTTTCTATTCAAGGACTTCTGCAAGTCACAAGCAGGATGGAACAAGCTGGAACCCACACTGACATTTAGGACAGCACACTGGACTGTGTTTTCTGTGGCCAAATGCAACTTTGAAGCATACACAGTAAAGTAATTTTCCCTGTGTCTCATAGAAACTATAAAATGAAAAAAATCTTACCTACCTAATTTGCACCTTAAGGAGAGTATAAGCATCATAGAAACCTTTTTGCCAGGTTACTGGGAATCTGGAAGCTTGAGTACAAGTGAAGTTCTTTAGCACAGATGCAAGTGGCCATTCAAAAGTTCTTTGTGCTCTACCTTACTAGGTTTCCAGGACTAAAAGTGTTCTTCCTATTCCTTTCTTCCTTCTCTCCAGTGACTCAGAAGAATATATGTAAATCAAATTTCTGGATAAGTTCTGCAGTTATTTTGTATCCTCAAAGCTCAATATGCAATTCAAATTCTAATAATGACCTCAGAAGATGGCCATAGGATGAAATACAGAAAATGAGTATGTAGATATTTGGAGAAAAATTAAAACGATCGCATAAATACTGTGTATTTTTAATTACAGGAATAAAAGTATAATTTATTTTACTTGGTGAGGGGGTGGAATGTGGGGTACCTTCAATATCTGTAATCATCTGGTTTTGGAATGAGGAGTGAGGAGACTTCCCCATGTCCTGGTCACCAATTTTGTACAACTGAATTCTGGCTTCCTGCAGCCTCTTCCAGTCATTTCTACTATTAAGCCTTTCCACCTTCTCTTTGTGTGGTCTATTTCATGCAGATGAACATGCATTGAAAAAATAAAACAAAACAAAAAACAAAACAAAACAAAACAAAACACCAAGTAGCAAATGAACCTGGGATTCAGAGTAAAAGCTGGAGTCAGTGAGTGGAAGGCACTGAACAGTGAAGTCGAAATGTGTTGCTTTTGCTGGTCTATCCAAATGCATTAACCATGTACATAAGCACACAGCCGTGAGGATACTTACATTTCTGGTCTCATATTGCCACCTGACTTAAATATATGTCCCTGGTTTCATAAAAGAATTTTAAAGCTTTAATGTCCGGGAATAGTCAGCAGAGTTAGCTGAGGTTTACAGACAGCCAGCTGCAAATTTACCTTAGTTCAAACTTGTCAAACTGTCAAGTTTCCCTAGATTTTGGCATTGCTGCCTGTGAATGATGGCGTAACAGGTGTGGTTTTTATTATCTCAGAACAAAATGTAAAAGATGTATTTTGAAAACAGTTGCTGTTTCATGTGCATTGAGTTTCCTCACTATACATATAATCTTACGTTCATTAAATGAAGAGGACTGTCTCATAAAGAAAAGGGAGCTTTGAACTTGAGACTATTTTGGGGTTCAATTTCTGTTTTCACTTGAGAAAAAGAAAAAAGGCTTAGGGGGTGACAGACCATCTCCGAGCAGGGTATGTTGCTAGGAAATCATGATAATAGTGTGTTTTTTCCCCCCATTTCATACCTACTTCCCAAAGATATTTCTGTGGATTCAGTCTTACACACTTAATTTGACTTGGAATTCTTCTTAAGCATGTTTTAAGATTGTATTTTTAGTGCCACTGATGAATTTCACACACTGATTTAATAATTTAGAGTTAATGTTTTGATTTCACTGTAGTGTAAATGATGTAGCCACTATGTGTCACGCGGGGGCTTATCTTATAAAATCAAATCAGAATCACCTTAAAGTTTCTCTTTTATTTGTCACTGAGTAGAAAAAGAATTACTTTGAACTAAACTTGACCAGAGGCTGTCCTAATGCAACTAGCTAGTTAAAAGATAATTGTGTCCACATAGGAATTAGTCATAAGCCTTTTGTCCGTGTATGCTAAAAAGCACTATAAAACTTCTCCATCATACTTTAGTTTCTCTCTTCTCTATTTGAGGTTTTCTTTAAGTTTAGGGAATTGGTATTATTATGATATTTGAGCATTATTTGCTAACAGATAGAGACATTTCTTCTGAGAGCCCAGCTGGTGTCCAAAAATGAAAAGCAAAATTTAATTGCAATCCTAGATTCCTAAGCTGGTTATATTAGTTATTTTTCTTTATCGGAGATGTTAAATTCTAGTTACTTTAAGTGGGTTTTTTTCTCTTCAGTGACATGATGAATGGCTACCTGGTTGGATCTACACCATGCACACTGCATTTTGAACAAAGCTTCTTGATCAAATGGCATGCATGACTCTGATGTTACTGTAATGCCTGGAGAAAAAATACAGCATACACACTAATCATTTCAAATGACCTAATCAATAACTAGAAATTGCAGGAAAGTGATGTATTATATAGAATAGACATGTAGAATCAGATGAAAAATCTTTTGATTATAGGCACTTTCAATAAAGGGGAAAATTAATAATGTTTTTAAAGCATATGATACTTGTATAATCAAGGAAAGTTTCCCTAGCAACAATAATTATATGAATCTCTTACAACTTCCTCCTCTAATTATCTGTTTTATTAGTAGATGCATATCGCCGTCCATTAGGGAACACTTAAAATATAATGAGACATTGTTATAATGAAGATATATGTGTGTGTGTGTGTGTGTGTGTGTGTGTGTGTACAGAGATGTTTATGTGTGTGTGCTTGTATAGCTCTAGAAAAAGAGGTATATTCCTAGATGACATGGTCTATATATCAAAGTGTGGGTATCCTTACATGAAAACAAAACCATTTATAATTAATATTTTCTCACCATAAACAATACAGACTTAAGAGAGTTTATGGACTGTATCCACGAACCATTCATAATCAGTGTCAACAGCTCAATATACTGGATCAAGAATCATAGATCTCAGTGTTGGAAGGGCCTCAAGGGCCATTTGGATAATCTTCTACTATTTCAAAAATGAGGCAGCTGAGACTCCCAGAAGTTAAGTGAGTTTCTCAAGGTCACTGTATGTGAACACACACACAGACACACACAGATCTCTGGATGTCCACCTGTCATGGGGTAGCTGAAAACAAATTTCCTTATAACAAAATCTTACATGAACTTCAGGAACGAACCATGCTTGGATAGGTTACACAACGATAGTAACTTATATGGCTTCTGACATACACCAAGTAATATGGTTAGAAATATTTTGGGGTCTAATGTTCTAGACCTCTAGAACTGCCTATTTCATTTTAAAAATACAGTATAATGAGAAGGGTAGAGTTGTACTCTGTGTGACTGTTCTGCTGTCAGTGATCTGTAAGTAACAATGGCTCAGAGGAAGTTCCATTAGGAAGAGAGAAGCATAAAGCTCTCAAGTCTGTCTTTACGCAGCCCCTCAAAGGCTCTGTGATCAGGAGAAGTGATTTTATAAAAGAAATACAGTAGATGCATTTTACAATGGTGGTATTAGAGAGCAAATGTCCTTAGTGTGGGTTAAATGTATTTACTGAGATTTCATGGCAAGGAGTTACATTTTAAGGGAGCATGATTTGACCTGTGGTATATCCAAATCTGAACTATGTTATAATACACTTCTGTTGTATTCCTGTGAGGTATTTTTAAGCCTAAGGAGTTAACCTTTGTGAAGTACCATGAGACCTTCAGGTTAAAGAATCTGGTATCAAGTATCAATTCAGTGCCTCTAACTATACTCAATGAACCTAGAAAACAGACTGGAAATAATGAGTAAACCATTCATTGCAGTCCCCTTGGCATCAGAGCAGCAAAGTTAACATGTTAACAGCTAAGCTTCATGCGCTGAGAGGAAGAAAATGATCAATGGCAAAGAGCATATCCACCTTTGAAATGACATGATCCATTATAAGAATCAGATGTTAAATTGCTTCCTGTACTGAGCGCACTCAATTAAAAGTCTGCACAGTGAGATCATCTCGATGGTTAAATATGCTCTGTGGGAACAACCTTTATGGAGCTTAAAAATCACAGAAGGACTATTCCTACCATGACACTGGAGATTTGGAAGGCATTTTCTTCCCCTATTTTTCAATTTGGTAGTTTTATTAGGAAGTCTTTTGCCTGAGAGACTGCTGAGTGGGTCAGACCCATCTACCCTTTGCTTCCGTGAACCAGAGATATTTCTAGTGTTCTTTTTTTCATTTGGATCCAGACTGGGTGACTATGGCTTTAATCCAGGATCTCTGGACAAAATGTGCCATTCGTGCACATGGTATTTAATGCCCTTCAGCTCCTTGAACTTTCCCTTTTCAGAAAGCTAAACTATTCACCCCATCCTGTCTCCCTAGCTAGCGCTTCCTTCTTCCTTTGGTGGGAGTGATTGTGGGGGGCTGAAAAGAATGCCAGACTTGGAATGAAATCAACAGATCTGCTTTCTACTTGCATGCTTGCAATTAGCCAGGTCTATGGCCTTGAACAAGTTATTTAGCTTCTCTGGTCTCCAGTTTCCTCATGCTTCAAAAGCTTGTCTTTCTTGTTTGCTATTGACTGCCTGTCTCTCCCTGCCAGACTATAAGCTCCACAGTAGGAATTTTTGTTTTCCTCACTGCTGGATCTCATGAGCCTAGTACATGTTACACAGTAGGTGCTCAGGGAAAATGTGTTTAATAAACGAAAAGTTCTTATCTGGACAGCATTGCCTTTCATCCACTCCCCCGATGCAGAAATGATAGAAATCTCCCCCCCCACACACACTTAGACAGCAACCAACTCCTGTTTCTTAACCTCTCTCATGTCTGTGCTTTCCTTTTCAGCTACACTTAAATTGTCTTATAGCAAGTCTTCACCTTTTTTGTTTTTACTGTATTCTCCAAACTATTTTCAGACTGATTTTTCAAAAAATGTAAACAGTGTTGGTTATTATACTAACCTCTTTGTTTTTATTTATTTATTTTCTTGCATCATTGTTCCTTTTTTGTACAGTAATTGGGTTTTCCCCTTAGAATGAAAGAGACATTTCTCCAAAAAGAAAGGCAAAAGGCCAACGGGCATATGAAAAAATGTTCAACAGCACTAATTACCAAGGAAATGCAAATCACAACCACAATAAGATACCACTTTTCACCAGTGACAATGGCCCATATTTAAAAATCTGGCAACAACAAATGCTGGTGAGGATGTGGAGACAAAGGAACCCTCCTGCACTGCCGGAGAGAATGCAAATTGGTCCAGCCACTATGGAAAGCTGTGTGGAGGTTCCTCAGAACACTGAAAATGGATCTGCTATATGATCCGCGGATCATACTCCTAGGAATCCACGCAAAGGACACAAAAACACACATTTGAAAGGAAGCCTGTACTCCTGTATTTACCACAACGGTGTTTACAATAGCCAAGATATGAACTAAGCCCTTTCCATTGGCTTTCCCGGGATCCTCAAAGCCAAGTTGAAACTCCCAGGTATGGCGCATCTCATGATCTGTGAGGTCTTCTATGACCATTTATTAGAGATGGATGTCATGCTAAATACACTTTGTACGTGAACATCTCTTTCTTTAGAACACATAGTGACAGGAATTCTAAATCTTTGTTCATGTTTGTCTCCCCAACTACAGCTATGTTTCATCACAAAGTATCCCATCACCTCATATGATGATGGGACATAAAAAGAGCACCATAAATGCTGGCAATAATGGGATGAGGAGTGGCTCTCATACCTCAAGTTAAACTGCTTAGCCTCTTGGCGTCGCTGTTTATTGGAAACCTGAGGAATGCTGAGCTAGCTGGGAAGAGGTCAGAACTTTTGTGAGACATGGAGCCAAATATCTGTTCACCTTCCTCCAGATATAATATTCTATGGGGCTTTCATTTTTTCCTCATCACTTGATTTGTTTTTGTGAGTGAGGGTGGCTTGAGGTGAAAGAGAAGTAGGGTAAGGCAGGATTCTTGCTTGTACAGGCAAGCCCATTAGTAGTTATTTGCTCCTCTGAGTGATTTTTTTTTCTTTGCCAACAAGATTGGTGCTTTTTGTTTTTTTGGTACCGATTGCATTTTTTGAGGGTGGGGGTGTTGGGGAAAGAGAAACCATTACACATTGTGTTTAAATGTGGATTCATTGAAAATACAAATATTTGAATTTGTGCATATGGTGATATATTACCAAGAATTTGACCCAATTCTGAGGCATCAGGAAGGGTGAATAATGGGTATGAGTGGCTTGAGGGAGCGGTTGTAGAGAAAGAGAATCACTGTTTAATCTATTTGTGTTCAGAAAGAGTAAATTTTTGAATCTTGTTAAAGGCAAATGCTGGTGTTCTCCAGAGTCCTATATTTCTTCATTATTGCTTTCCACACTTTTCTTGATAAAAATATACATTCCTGTTGTCTGACCTCCCAATATTTGTCTTCCACTCAGGGCGTGCCTTAAGTTCCACTCTTGAACATCAAACATGGACCATCTCCACCTAGGTCTTCTGCAGACCTCTTCCCCTTAGCACACACATAGCTGAGCAGACCTCATCCTCTTTCTCAGTCCCCAAACTGGCTTTCCATCTAGGCCTTTTCTCCCAGGTGTGGTACTTCTTTTTACTTAGCCACACAAAACAGTTATCTTCAGCTCCCCTTGTCTCCCTTATCTAGGATGGGAACTCCTTTTGGGCCTGTCCCCACCTCACCTCTCTCACTAGTTTCAGTTCTCTTTCTCCAGGCCACTCAAACCATCACGCTAATGGTTGTCTCTTCCTTCCCTGTGTTATCAAGCTCCAATCTGTCTCAGCTGCTATCAGTGTGGCCTCTGCTGCTGACTTCAAACCACTCAGTGGCTTCCTATTGTGTCAGGAGGAAAGGCGAATTCTTTAGCACAGCCTCTAAGTAAACCCCCCTGTGTTCTGGCCACTGCCCATCTCTCCAAGTGTATCTTCTACTTGACTCCTAGGTGGCAGCTATGCCAAATGCCCTGCAAGTGCTTCAAATGTATCCTTCAGCTCCACATCTCTCTTTCTCTGAACTACTCCTGCTGGAATGTTCTTTCTCTCACACCCACCCGACTGCCACACAATCCTTTTTCTAGTATTAAGTGTTAAGACTACTTCAAACTGGTGCCTGGTGATGACGGGGCTTATTTTTGCACCAATAACCTCCTGCGTCCTCTTATGTGCTCTGCAGCACATGGCCTAAATGTGGCCCGGTAATGCAGCTTGTGTGTATGTGGTGAGCTGAGTAACAGATTCAGAGAGCACAGGATGGGATGGTGGTTAGGTGCCTGCGAGGTGACAGCAGAACATCTTAGCCTGAAATCTGACTCTGACACTTGAGATATGGGTGACTTGAGGCAAATTATTTAACTGCTGAGCACCTTATTTTCTTCATGTGTAAATTGGGCATAATTATAGCACTTATGTACTAGTGTGGTTATAAGGATAAAGTGAACGTGTATACAGTAGTTAGAATGGTGCCAAATACATAATGACTACTACATGTGTTTGCTCTACTGCTACAACTCCTTCTACCACCACTACCATTACTATTATTATTTCAAACTGAAGCTCAGACCCCGATATCTAAGCCATATCTAGTACATTATAGATAATCAGGTCTATCTATGCTATACAGTCCCATGATGCCCAGTTACTTCCCTTTTGTTAACTCTTCCTACGTGTTAATTGTGTCTTCTCCACTGGACTTTTAGCTCCTTTTGTAAAAGCAAGAACTATGTGTCCCTTGTTAACCACCATGTCCCTAGCACCAAGCACCATTCTAAGCACATCACACACACATGTATTTGATAAATATAAAGAATGATTTTAAGATGTGTATTATTAGTAGATTATCGTTAGTGTCTTAATCATTTCCGAAACTGAGAAATGCAATTCTCTGTCCATTATGTTTTCCATGTGAGGCAGCACAGTTTCATACAGTGAAGTAGCATCTTAGAATTAATTCTCTTAATAGAGGGATTCTCCTGTTTCTTTACAGCAAAGGAACACAGACACTTCCATTCATATGCTAATTTCGGGGCACAAGAAGTCTCCTGGTGGACCTGTCCTTCCTGCTAACCACATGTCATCTCACAGCCTCAACGAAATTCACAGGCAGACTTTGTAGGCGTTATTATTTATTAATTCTATCCACTTAATGAGCAGATGGCCTGAGAATAAGGAAAAAAGTATAAAGAATGACCCATAATTTCAATGCTTAGAATTCAGGTGGAAAAAACAAGACATGTGCACAAATACTTACATCACCATCTTTTTTACTCTAACAATAAATATGATAGAATTTCAGAGGATCCTGTTGATGTGATCAGGAACGGTTTTGTAGAATGACTAAGCTAGTTGATTTTGTGGATGGGTTGGATTTTCATAGGGGGAAAGGCAATAGCTTTTCATGCCGAAAAAGAGTGGAGAAAGTATATATATATCTGATATGTTGGGGGTAAGGAGGGCATACGATTCTTTTACACAGGAAGCAGAAGATAGACTAGAGATACCAATCTGAACTAATATGGTGTGGGCTTTTATTAACAGGCTAGGATATTGAACTTTACAGACAACAGGGAACTTTATAAGATGTTAAGGTTGGTAACAGTAAAACAAAGTTGTAAGAATAGTTAAGTCAACAAAAATATACAATACACAAACAGAGCAGAGTTCCTGGGTTAAGCTGTGTTTTTTAGTGATGGGTACCCAGCTGAAATATACAACAGGTGGTTGGAAATGAAAGATTATTTGAGTCTGGGGAGGTAGAGATTGCAACAATCCGCACAGAACTGATGTCAGAGACTTAGGAATGGGTGAGAAGAGTACAAGAGAATAGAGAATGAGGACAGAGGTTCAAGTGTGGACTTACAATAATGAAAAATACTACTAAAAACCAGCTGAATGTTATATTTGAAAACCCAGGCAAACAGAAGCCTGGGAAATACTGGAAAGCCTCTTAAAGCCCACGAAGGCATACAGCTAAAACTTTAAGTACTACCAGAAAGCCAGGGCCAGCTAGAACTTGGCAGTGGAGGAAGAAGGAGCTAAATCCAGCCTACCTGTTGAGCAGTCAGGGCCCGTCCACTTGGGGTCACAGCTGCACACTCCAGTGTCTAGAAGGAAAGTCCCGTGTCCTGAGCACTGCTCTTGACATATAGGAAGTGGAGTTTCACAGTTGACTCCTCCCCAGCCAGTAGAGCAGTGACATTCTCCTTTCACACAGATGCCGTGGCTGGAACACATTGGGTCTAAACAGTCTTCTGAAGACCCAAAAAGGAGAAAATTGGTTAAAAATGAACAGGTCTGGCCAGTACACATTAGGATAATGAAACTGAGGTACTCACATTGATTTCTTACTATTATATCACGTATGCTGCTTTAATTAGGCAATAAAATGACCCATAATGGCTGCATTCACACCTGAAGATTATTAACTCTTAAAGATACGGTAGTGCCTCATGAAGGTTTCATTGTAAACTCACGGGGAGGGGACTTTCCTGGTGGCACGAGGGGTTAACCCTGAGCACTATCAAGCTATTGGCAGCCACTGCAGCATGTGTTTGATCCCTGACCAGGGAGTGACCCAAAGGGCATGGCAGACCTCTCCTGTCTCACCTGCTGCTCCTCTCAGCAGTGTATTTCGGTGGGTCTGCCTGCTCTGCTCCCCACTCTGTCTGGTGAATGTTTGCCCCATGCCCGCACCTCTGCCTGCACCCCTTCTTGTATGCATAGATGTATTCAGGAGGAGGAAAGCACACATATGCTATGTGAAATGGTGAGCGGAGGGAAGTGCTCTGAAACAAATGGGAGGGTGGGCTGGCGCCTACCACAGGAATTCCTCAGGTTTGCAAAAATCTTGAAGAGCTTCTTGTAAGCCCTTCCCGAACTTTCCTGGAATTAGAATCACTGCTCCTAGAAGTGGCTTTTACTTGGTGTGTGTAGAGGTGCTCATAGATATATTTTACAGTTTGTTATTTTCAAGGTATTGGATGAGATGACTGGTATTGCATAAAATTACACAACACAATCAACCGATTACAATCTCTCATTTATCCTGAGAAGTGCCAAAAATATAACAAGTAAAAGCTATTTTAAAAATTCTTTTATCTGTGGTTTCTCCTATCAGAACAATGTGACATAGTTGCCAAAGTTTTAGCATAACACAGGCAAATTTTGTCTGATTCTGTAAGTCTGGAATTTGCTTGGACATGTTCTAACAAATGTATAAGCTCTTTTAGAAATAGATTTGTATGCGTGCCTTGGGGGAAATTATGTTGTGGTTTTAACTGAGTGACCATTCTATAGGAAATGGAGGGTTGATTTACAAATTTTAAGTATTCTCATACACATAAGATGAGACTAAGAAAACTTACAATAATGAGGATGTATGCTTTGAATTACTTTTCTAGCAATGGGAAAGACTGATAAAACCTGCCTTCATTTTGGAGACTGGCCTACCTAGTTTCAGGGTGTGGTTCCCGGACATGGAACAGAGTGACTCTAACTAAGCTTTATTATAATTAGTGCTATAGCCATTATAATTAGCCCATGATCTCAGGGCCATTAGCACAGTGCTTTTTATATCTGAGCTAATCAGCAAACAAATACCAGAAAATACAATTCATTTCTTATTTGGAGGGAGTGGGACCATCCACTGCACAGAATATTATTTTGGAAAAAGGTCATTTTGCAATATTAAAATACAGTAATAATTTTAATCAACACAGCACTCAATACAGTTTATTATACAAAAAAAGACCATCTTTTCTGAATAGGTAAGTTATGCTTAAATTGGAGGTACACAGTCATATGGCTGAAGGGGTAAGGCAGGTGGCATGCATGGCTGACATGGACTGAATACAAGAAAATAGTATTTCAGGAGCAAACAGAATAACAGTGCAGTTTCAAGAGAACTGTTGCACTCAAGTTGTCTACTGCCACATAGGAGGTGGGTCCAAGAGGATCAGATTTCCTACTTGTTTTGAAGCCAGACATAGAGATCTTTGTGTGGCACTTGCCTTTTATTTTAAAACAAAAGTTCTGCAAATCACAAGAAGCAACAACGAAACACAACCACTACTATCACCACGTGACCCAAAAGCCCAGTTCAGCCTGAGATGTTACAGGGCAGCGGGCAGGGTAAGTCTTCGTTTCCTAGGTGTTCCCTGTTACAATGTCAGACTTATAATCTGTATTTTACTGGTGTATTTGTAAAGTTTACACCATTAAATATGGTGAGTATTCGTTCTTGCTCTTTTGGTTGTTCCACAAATTTTCTTAGTGACCCCTAAGGGCAAATTTTTAAGCCCTTTTAAACTGCTCACAAAATTTAAATTAGAAGGATTTAAACATTTTAAAATGTATTTTAAGGGCCTTCCCTAGTGGCACAGCGGGTTAAAGTGCAGCACTAAGAAGCTAAAGCCACTTGAGAATGAGTTCGATCCCCAGTCCTAACCCACATGGTGCCGCAGCCCTCTCCTGACCTGCCCGCTGCTCCCCTCAGCAGTGTACTCTGTCAGTTAGGCTGTCCTGCTCCCCACTCTGTCTCTGGTGAGTCCTCTCACCACCCCTGCACCTCTGGTCTGTATCCCAGTGGTGTATGCAAAAATAAATCTTTTTTAAAATGTATTTTAAATTTAAAAAATTTTAAATGTTTTAAAGGTGAAACCCTTGATACTGTGATTCACACCATTTTGGGGGTTGGGGGGATGTGCGTTTATCTGTAACAGCCATTAGATCACCGTGAAAACAATTCCTAAAAGTAACTCTCGTGCCTGGTTTAGGCCCAGTGCCTCTCATTGGAACAGATACAATCTTCACACTAAAATTCTACTTTTCTAATGGGAAGTGGAAAGCTAAACTCTTGCTTGCTCATGGAGTGGAATGAGATTAAACCCTTTACAATGCTGTGTAATAGTCTTAATCAGCCATCTTTAAAAAGCAATTATAGTGCATTTCAGCATCTTCTTTCCTGAACAACAGTTGTGATGAGACCATCTCCCACGATAATGGTTTAATATTATTTCTGAAATCAGTCGTATTGGAGGAATGTGCCACGAAAAAAGATCTGATTACTAGTAAACTAATTTTCCAATGTGTCTCTTTAAATGACAACACTATTGCCATTTCAAAATATGTTTGTGTGTGTGAGCAAAGGCTCCTTTGGGGGTGAATTTTAATATAAAGGCACTGCCTTGAAACTCACTAGTAGTTAGGTTGGTTTCCTTAGACATAGAGGTCAAGTTTCAATATGCGGTATATAGTAATAAATAATATAATGCTACAACAATAATAGTGTTAATTACAAATCAGTCGCAAGAAAACATTCATGAAATGATTCCAAATGTACATACATGATTGCTTTTATCATGTGCTTTAAAGCAAGATGTAGCTTAGTGCACTCTGTAATAATGAAAGTATATGAATTAACACCTAATATCATCAGTATGAAAATCGTCAAGTTAGAAAACAGTGTTAGAGTTGCTCTGAAAGTGTCAGAGACACAGCCTCATATTAGTATCACAGACTGTCAGAAGAGACAAGAAGTCCCTTGCACCAACCCTTTTCTCCATGTACTAAGGACATGCTCAACATTGAGCATTTGCAAAGACTACCTGAATCTCAACTAGACTCATAAAATGACAAGGTGGTCAATTCAGTAAAAGCCTGAAGCAACAGATTAAAATGAGGGTTCTGACCTTCCTCGCAAATTTCTCCTTTGTAGCCCAGCTCACAGATGCAGACTCCCATGATGCAGGTGCCATGGCCAAAGCACGTTGGATCAATGCACTGCTCTTCTGGAACATCGCACTCTGGACCCTTCCAGCCATTTCGACAGACACAGTGTCCTTTCTCATATTCTCCATTTCCACCACACAGCACAGGGCACGAATCTGAAGGTTGGCAAAATGAACCAGTACTGATCTCATCATGCATTTAACAATTGCCAAAGAGTAATGTTCTATTGATTCTTTGTGTAATATTTCAGGCAAAAAACAAAAACAAAGCACACAACCAAAAACCTATACTATTTTTGTCTTTACCTTTATTAAATAGGCACATGTTCATGATAATAAACAGACTATTCTTCTTGTGGGCATAAATATAAGTTACAAAATATGACCTGGGAGGAGAAATTATTTCAAGAATTTGCTTTTGATTTTTCCATAGTATTGAACAACTATTACTGTTATATTATTATTATCATCACTATCATAAGCTATGCTTTCTCATAACTTTTTGTCCACAAGCAGATGTATGTTTTTAGGAAGAAAAGCCTTGAAATTTTTAGAAACTAATAAACAGGGCATTATTCATATTAGAGAATGTGATCTTGAAAAGTTGCGCGTTCAAAGAGATGTGGACAGATGTCTGTTCCCATAATACCTGGGCAGATGTTTCATAGAATATCTACTCTGCTTTGTTATGGTTTGTTTCCCCATTAACACTGTGGGTCCCTTAAGGGCAGAATCTGTAAATCCTGTATTATTCTTTTTAATACAATCTACCTCCCTCCACTCAAACCCCCCACTTCCTCAAGATCTATTGTAGTACTGTGAACATGGCAAAGGGTGTAGAATTCTCTATTGAACAGAATTTAATCTAAAGAAACTGGGCAGCTAAGAAATATGAGCTTAAATTATTACAGGGTGGAGAAATTTTAGAACACATTGGAAATGAACAGAAGGCATTACTAAAGTAATAACTAAGCCTATGGGAAAATATGTGTGATTTACCTAAGCTTTTCAAAAATTAAATTATGGGCAAGTCTAGGAAGCAGTCCGGTTTGCTAAGTTTAACTTTTGACTTTTCTATTTTCTAGGCTACTTACCCATGTGGTGATCACCCACTCCTTCAGTTTACATTGTGTGTATCAGTAGTTACCTATTTTGCCCACTCTTAAAGTCCATCCACTATGAAGTTTGTTTATGAAGGAAATAGAAATATCATGTCCTAGTTGGATCAGATGTAGGTACAAATTCCAGCTATCAGATAGCCCTGGATAAGTTTTTTCACCCGAGGTTGTTTCTTTGTCCTTTAGACTGTGATAATAGTAGCTCTGTATTACATGGCTATCGTAGGAAGCAGGAATCAAGAGGCATAATACAAAATGTTTAGAACAGTGCCTGGTAGAGTAAGTGGCAGTGGGGATGTTATTGTTGCTGCTCTACTATCATCACTACAGCCTCCTCCTCCTCCTGCTACTAATTCTCAGTTCTTAAGTGATTTCTATTTCCCTAAATCAATCAGAATAACAGGCCAACATTACCTCTAGCACAGTCAGGCCCAAGGAATCCTGGGAAACAGTGACAATGGCCAGAGATACACTCTCCATTTCCATTGCAATTTGTAGAACAGTCATCCATTATTTCTATTAATAGAGAGAAAAAGAAAAAACAAATGAATATAACTCTCAGGCTGCAGAGTCCTTAAACCTTTTTTTTTTTTTTGGTACATTGCAAGAACTCTGGGCCCATAACAATCTTGCCCTCTGCTGTCTATGGAGCACTTACTATTTAAAATCAGATGCCAAATATTTCTGTAAGATGTCACAAGCAGTACCAAATTATTAAAAGGGCCCTGAATTTGCTGAATTGGCTATTCAAGAGTGGAACTAAAAAGCAACCTCATTTCTAAAGTGCATAAAGGGTCTAGATGAATTGTATTCTTATGAGACATTCATGATAAAGCTAAAAATGTACTAGGATTATAGGACATTTCTCAAAAGCAAAACAGGCTTGAAAATGCAAACCAGAAGACTAAGTCTACTGTTGATTTTTTCAAGTTTAGGTTGTAGCAAATAAAATTTTCTTCTTTAGCACCTTAGAATGTTTAATCTGCTATCTTGACAGCTTAACTATGATAATCAGTATTTCATTTTCATTAATAAGTGACAATGGAAGGCTTTTAAAGTAAGTGTTCATATTAAATTCACCACCACTAAAAGCATTAGAACCTAAGTATTTTGTTGAGAAATGCTTTCTTGACTGTAAACGCTTATCAGTTCTCTGCCACTAATTTCCCTTCAATCCAC
Source organism: Condylura cristata (assembly GCF_000260355.1). Lineage (NCBI taxonomy): Eukaryota > Metazoa > Chordata > Mammalia > Eulipotyphla > Talpidae > Condylura > Condylura cristata. The sequence continues at coordinate 26,500,670 of NW_004567120.1, forward strand.
TCTTAGAAAAGAATAGGTTTCAAGGGAATTGAGAAGGCTTTGAAGGTGCCCATAGGAAGTTTTGATGATATAAAAATGTTCAATGCAGCAGAACTTTGATAAGATTTATGGTAAGTAAACTGACTGAAAAGGTATAAAGTTATACATAATAAGTCTCTAACAATGACATTAAAATTATTTCTAGATAAAAATCACATATGAGTATAACAACACTGGATTCTAAGTCCATGAGATAACAATTTTGCAGATATTTCCCTAGTTTTATTGAGAAATAATTGACACACATCATTGTTTAAAGTGTACAGCATGAGAGTTTGATTTACATATCTTGTATTTTTATTTCATTAAATCATCTTCTTATTATGCTTTCCCATTAAGTTTTCCAGACTTAGTACTCTTGGATTCTGAGTTTTATGTTCCGGCCTATTAAACTCACATTTTTCCTATGTACCAGTTTCTCCTTTTCAACCCACGTTGTCCACTTAATTTAGTTTCACTTGGCTAAGCTACTTATAATAGGATGTATTTGAGGAAATGGTCATGGCACCTTCCACTGAATTATGAGAATTTATACTGAGAGTCAAGAAATAGCATTTTTTTTTCAGTTGTGACCTTTTGACCACCTGTATCCACAGGCACTTAAAAATGCAGATGCCCTTGATGCACTCCCAGATCCACTGAGCGTCTCTGAGGGATGCAGTCTAGTAATTGGCTTTCTAAAAAGACCTCAGGTGGCCCAGCGGGTGGCCGCAGCATTCAAGCATTGAGAAGCAATGCTGCAAATAGTCAACTTCTATAGTTGGAGAATGTCTGAGCTAAACTTGGCATTCTGCTTTGGGCAGAATAAAAGCAACCGGGAGAAAGTGGTATCTATTCCATTTTGGCAATTTTTGGAAAGTTAGAATGAGAATGAACTCAGTGGCTGTGCAGATAGCTGTTCTACTGGCAAGCCAAGGGAGAATATTCTTCTCACCCCTCTGTGACTACGACAGATCCCCTTTTATGGATTTATGATGGTTGATTCCTGTGTTAGAAAACTGAACTGGCTATGAAACTGACACATGGCATTTGCTGAACTACAACTGGGTTGGCAGAAATGTAACATTTGACAAAAGAGCTAGCCATTTTTAGCTCATTAAAACACCCGTTATTTTCAGAAAACCACTAATTTATTTAAAAGGTCATTATGGAAAGGTACAGTGAGTCTTTTTTTTTTTTTTTTCATTTAGAAGGGGAACAATTATTTCTCTATTTTCTACTTATCTAGCATTCTGTACCAAGCTTTAGTGGTAGTTCTTAAATCTCCATTTGGATTTCCCCTGCCCTGTACAGTTAATAGGAGGCCATGGAGGAAGCGTTCAAAGGTAAATACAATTGAATTTAATTTCACTCCAGCTCCTATTGACAATTTTATGGAAACAGCCTTGTGGGGATGTAGCCATTGTTGAAAAAATGTTTAATAAAGTTGCTATCAAAATAAATAAAAATCCCTCCATCTTATTGACTTCTCCAAGAGCTGTCCCTGGACCCACACTTTTGCACAGAGCTTTGCACCAGCAATGCAAATGAGAAGAGAAGGCAATATAGGAGGTTTTGGAAGCTGCCATCTCCACTGGGTATCAAAGCGACATCAGGGCAGCCTAGGGACACCAGAGGAAGATGACCCCAACAGGAACACAGCAATAACTAGAGATCAAAAAGAATATGTATTTCTATTTATGTTGGCCTCTACACGCTTTTCATTCTTTTTATTCTCACATCTGAATCAGTTCTTAGACTTTAGCTCATTAGATTTGAAAATTATTTTAAAATTCTATGTTTAAAGCCTCATTATTATGCTAAACTTGAAGGCCCCTTGGAATCAACATTTACACAGATGATAGGTTTTGCTTCTGGCAGGTTTTGTTAAGGGAAGAATTAAAGGTAAGGAATAATGATATCGAATGAATATTTCTAAAGGCATGGGCTTTGGAATCAGACACACTGGATCTCAAATCCCAATTTTATCACTTGCTGGTGGTGAAACTTTTCCAAGTTATTTACTCATTCCAAGCTTCCTATCTGAACTATTTATAGTAGAAGTATTACTATGCCTATGCTATCAGGGTTCTGATGAGAAAACAGAAGATGACTGTATAAAGCATCAAGTACAGTGCTTGAGGCAGAGTGGCACTCTAGGAATGGGATATATTATCATGTCACAGAGCAAGTTGGCTGAGGTTGGTTGTACTGGCAACTATCTATACTACTGGAAAATAGTATGTTCATAATATGTGGCTAGCCTGCATTAGTCATTCAATAAATGGTGGTTATTTATACCATTTTGATCCATATTCATTAGCAGATTAAGTACAGTTAAGTGAACTGATTTCTAACCTTAGCATGTAATTGATGAATAAACAGAATTTAGAATATTTAAATTAATATAAAACTTAATCTGTTTAATCTTTCCTTTTGTTATAATTAAGATTAATTATGACAATATAAACATTAATAAAGATAATTTAGAGTAAATAACTTGAATACCTTTGATTTTTTTTCAGAATTTACGTGGATTCTCTTTAAGTGGAATGGCAAAAGTGTTTCTTTTGCTTCAAATCTTTAAAGTTCATCAGAAAGCAAAGCAAAATAAATAAAAACCTGCCTTGCATGTGGGAAAAGCAAATATGTGATTGCATAAAAAACTGACAGTTTGATATTTTGGTAATAGTAATTATATCTCAAGGTTAGGTTCTTTTTGGGCAAAAGAAGGGTCTTTTTGGGAAAAAACTCCAAGCATGTTTCTGGGCTTTTTGAATTTTGAAAAGCTGATAAAATGGTTAGTGCTTTAACTTCAGCTTATAGGTACAGTTCACAGGAAGAGAGAAATTCTTCTTCACAACCATTGCAGGTCTTCCAATTGCTTTGATTTCTGTAAATAGCTCTACCACCCTAAACACGCTCAACCTCATCTAATTGCTTTGATTCCTTAGGAGAAATTCAGCCTCTCATAACTGATTGGCATTTGGATGATCAAAACTGGAATTCGATAGAAAGATGCCATGAGAGTTACATCTGTTGAATCTGTTCCACTGAGTCTGAGAGTAGCAAAGCAGTGTCGTGAGTTAAATTTATTTTTTTCTCATTTGACAAATACTTTGTCTTTTGAAGATGTATGATCATCTTCATCGTCTCTTTTTCTCTAGACAGAAAATCATCAGGGCATTTTTACTGCTTTTCTGATTACTTCAGAGGATAGTTTTTGATAATCTTGTGACTGGAGTGTCGTTTTCTACTGAATCAAGGTCTTCAGCACCAAGTAAAAGTTGAACATAATTGTTGTAAAGAGCAGATGATGTATCTATTAACAGTTCAACACATTTTTAGCCTAAACATATGGTTAAACAGGTTAACGAAAGGATAAAGTAGTGAGAGTTGCATAGAAAAATCACGGCTGTAAAATATATTTTCCTTTCTCTTAAAGCACATGTTTTAGGAAAATTCACACAGTAAAGTACTGTGTCTGAGTTGTTTACTCTCAGGGCTTTAAAATTGCTAAAGAGCTCAGCTTTATTCACTCAAAGTTTCATGGGGAGTGAATATATCAAAAATTAAAGAGAGATCCTTTGATAAATAAGAGTACATATGGACATTGTTTAAAAATAACATTTTGAACAGGTCCTGAAACATCCTGATGACTTTTAACTTCTATTTAAAAAATTTTGTATTGAAATAACATTGGTTTATAACATTATATTGTTATTGTGTTTCCTTTAAACTAAACAATTTTAGAAGTATTGGGCTGTGAATGACCCAAGTTATTCTTAAGACTTGTCTCTAAATACTCATACTTTTAATTTTGAAACCTTAATGGTATACAAACACTTCTATAGAATTGAACTCTTGCCAGTTTTGCCTTTCTAAATTGTATTTATCTGTTTTTCCTTTCCTTGTGGAAATTGAAATTGAAATCTTTCTTCACTAAAGTTGTTCATCTATATGGCCTTGGTAAAAATATTATCCAGGTAATTATTCCTGTTGAAAACATAAAAAGGTACATGGCAAATACCCTAAAATGTAGCAATTAATGGAGCACTTAAAGAATCTTAACCAGCATTTAAATAGCATCAACATCAACAACAACAACAACATAAATCTTCCTCATAGTGTCCTATGTTGAATAATGACTTTAAGGCAGAATGAGCAATAAGCTTAAATAACATCAGTATCACTTTCATCACTGAAAGACAGTGATGGTAACTTTCTAGAGTTATGTTATCAATTCGAAACAATCATCAAGGCAGCTTACCAATTGCTGTAGTTAACACGAATACCTGCTCCATCTTTTTTCCGTCATTATAAAATGCCAGATACCAAGGCCCTTGGTCCATATACTCTATGAAGCCTGTTTCCTGCAGTGAGGTTAGGATCAAGTTCCGAGGGGAGTGCTGGGTTTCATCATAACCCTTGGAGTCCTGCTTCACTAGCTGTTTTCCATCCATTAGTTTTACAAAGTCAAACTGGAACAAATACAAACACAAATGTCAGTCATTATTTTTAGATAAAAACAAAGTTACATTTTGGACTGATTTCCCTTACTTATTTGCATTCCCTCACTGGCACCAAACCTCATGAATGTCTGAAAACAGTGGCTGGCATAGGTAGGGGTACCAAAGCTAAGAAAGGGCTGGGAAGTTGAATAATCATCTTGGTATAGGAGAGGATATGCATTTCCAGAGTATTTTCTTAGGCTCCCATTTTGAATTTGCTCTGGTACATGCTGGTCCTTATTTGTCAATGACATTTTTTTTTTCATTTGAGTGTGATTAATATGGGTATTTATTGCAAACATTGTTTGTCCTCAAATTTGACTCCTACTTACTTTGCAAGTCACAAGCCATGAGCTGTTCATCCCAACACACTCTAAAATGATTCCAGAAATGCCTATAATGATTAATAAAGCAATAAAATTGGGAAAAAAGAGAAATACCTATAATATCAAATACCTGAGTGTGTGTAGGTGGAATGTTTCTTCTGCCATAAATTCCCAGCAGAGAGTCCTTGGCTAATGAAATATTAAATTTTAGGTAGATCGGATGGTGGATGGTGATCTGGAAACGCCAGAACAAGCCAGGTGGAATAGTCTGCATGACCTGTGCGCCAATGTCAACTTCTCCAGTGTCTATCGCCCGTCCCTTCTGAAACACTAGTTTTAAAGGCAAAGAAAATTACATGAATATTAATCTTTATTTATATAGCAGTGATTTTTAGTTTTCCAACAATACATATATCAAAATGACTTAGTTTTTCTACCTCCCTGCTCCATCCATTTTTCAAGGCTTTACCCAAATTACATACCTTCCAAAGAACTTTCTCTAACCAGCCACTATATCAGTCTCTCCCTCCTCCTGAACTACTAATGCATGTAGTCCCATCATCTGATAATTTTTAACCATTATTTACCTAGTACTGTCACAGTAGCTGTAGGAGACGCACAAATTAGTGAAGTGTAGTTCTTGTCTCAAAGAGCTTTGAATAAGAGAGGAAATAGGATATGTACACTAATGACTACACTAAGAACACTACTAACTACACTAATAACACTAATAACTAAAGGACGATAGTTCTTTAAAAGTTTTTAAGAGGAAAGAGGTTTTGGCATATTAGAAGGGCTAATGTTGAGGGAGAAAACAGGAAGTTACAAGAATGACCCAGGAATTTATAGGACAATAATTTGATATAAACATGTAAATTTAGGGTAAGCCTAATGTTTCATATAAAAAAGTACATTCCAGTTCATTATAAAATAAACAGGTGGGACAATATCAAACTAAAGAGCTCTGTACAGCAAAAGAAATAATCAATAAGTTGAAAAGGCATACACTGGAAAGGAGAAAATATCTGAAACCTTATATCTGATAATGGGTTAATGTCCAAAATAGAAAGGAATTTATACAATTCAGCAACAATAAAGCAAACAATCCATTAAAAGATAGACAAAGGACTGAATAGACATTTTCCCAAAGAAACACAGTGATGGCCAACAAGTATGTCAAAAGGAATGCAACATCACTAGTAATCAGGGAAATGCAAATCAAAACCACAATGGGATAACACCTTCACAGCCACTTATGATGGTGATTACCAAAAAGATAAGAGGTAAGTGGCAAGGACTTGGAGAAAAGGGAAGTCTTATTGGTGTATAGCCAGTAAGAAACACAATATGGTTCTTCCTCAAAAACTTAAAAATCAAGCAACCATATGAACTAATAATCCTATTTATGGGTAAAGGAATTAATTAAAATAAGTATCTTGAAAAGATATCATTATTCCCATATATGTGTTAGCATTAGATTCAATAGCGAAATATAGAAACAGAATGTCAGTCAACGGACGAATGAAGATGTATGTGTATATGTATCTCTATAGATGTCTCTGTGTATATTCATACATACATGAGTGCATGTATATATACAAATTTACATGTATGTATATTTATAAATATATGCACATGTCTGTAAATACAGTATATACACATATACATAGATATATATTGTTTTAGAATACATACATATAAATATGCACACATGCATGTGCAAATATAAGCACAAATACAAATATATACATATACAAACATATACACATATGCTATATATAGCTGTATATGTATACACAGATATATTTATCCAGATAGACACAATGGAATATTATTCAGTCACAGAAAGGAGGAAAACTTGCCATTTGCAACAACATGGATGAATCCAGACGGCATTACATTACGTAAAGTAAGTCAGATGGAAAAGACAAATATTATATGATATCATATATGGAATCTTTTTAAAAGGACTATTTTTTTTAAAGATTATTTATTTATACAGAACTGGGGTACAGGCCAGAGATGCGGAGGGTGAGAGGCTTCACCAGAGACAGAGCGGGGAGCAGAACAGACAGATTGACGAAGTACACTGCTGAGGGGAGCAGCGGGCGGGTCAGGAGAGGTCTGCCGCGCCCTGTGGTCACCTCCGGGGCAGGCAGGGATCGAACTCATGCGGAAATGGCTTTAGCTTCTTAGTGCAGTGCTTTAGCCCGCTGTGCCACCAGGGAAGGCCCAAAAGGACTATTTTATAGGGAAAGAATTTAATGATGATTAGTGGGTAATGTATGGAGGTGGAAATGGGATGGAAGTGAAAGGGTACACATTTGCGGTTACAAAAAGTTCTGAGGGTCTAATGTGTAGTATGGTGACGTTAGTTAACAATTCAGTATTATATATTTTGAAGTTGCTGAGTAGACTGTAAACATTTTACTTAAAAAATCATCAAAAAAGTTAACTATGGTAACTATGTGAGGTGATGGATATGTTAATTATTTTGATCTTGGTAGTCATTCTACAATGGCTAAATATTTCAAACCATCAGTTGTATACTTTAAATATTTATAATGTTATTTATCAATTATTCCATAAAAAAGTTTAACAAAGACCAACTACATATTTGGAATTGTAAAATGTCTGGATTATTCTGAGGAATGGTAGATATATCAATTAACTTCACATTATAATAAATTAAAAACTGTTATTGAAATTTCAAGTATAAAGCCTAGTAAGCCCAATAAAAAATTAATTTTTGACTAGCGTAAAGAAAATAATCATAAGATTTAAAAAAATCTATATGAAGGCAAGAAAGGGAAGACACAGACTGGACAGTACAATTAGAAAACATGAAAGATAGAAACGACATTTCACAGATCTGTATTATAAATAAAACAAAAGCAATGAATGACAACCCTGTATTAAGAGGTCAGAAACATCATTCAAAATAGAAAGTAAAATCCAGTTACATATTTTTAAAAAATAGGTCTAAAATATGAGTTACTTGTAATAATAAAAATTCTTTCCCAAAGAACAAAAGGAGAAAGCAGAAAGGAAGAAGACAGTGAATGTCTTCTTCAAGGCAGGACACTTGATGTGGGAAAGGGAGGGTCAAAACTGACTTCAGGATGGTGAGTCTAGTGACTAACAGGGCCAAACAAGAAACTCAGCAGCTGGTTTGTGTGGAAGGACGCTGAGTTTGGCCCATCAGATCTTTGTTATTTCTTCCCATATTTTCTTATTCTTTCTGAGGTGCTAGATGAATATGTAGTACTGTGAAATTCTTTGTTATGTAGTGGTAGGGAGGGGGAGAGACACAAGAGAAGAGAATTAGATTATGTGGATTTGAAGCAAGGAGGAGTATATCTCAGAAGAGTTCAACTTGGCCTCACATTACACTGCCTTTATATTTTTCAGCCATCAACTGCTTCTCCACACCATAGTTTAAAAACACACATGGTCTCTGTCCTTTGTATTCCCCCACTATAAAATTAACAGCCCATTAAGAAACACACCTGCAGTGGCTTTATTCGGAGGCCAATGCCTTGCAGCTTTTAACTCCCTAAAATACCTCCATTATTGCTTTTTGTGTTAAGGCCAAGAGTAATAACTATTTTAAGAATGTTCACTGTTAACTGTTAATAATAGATTTCAAATGCAATTTTGAACATAATTATGTATTACAGGACACATAATTTTGTGGAATTGACATTTATAATAAAATACGCCCTTTGAGGTGATAAATGACCAACTGAGGACCTTATTTTTCAATGAAAGTTACTTTTACCCACGTGAGACAGAACAGTTTGGTCCCCAAAGGATGATTATTCATTTAACTCTTAAGGTCCTGGAGCTGCCAGACGTCTTCATTGAGTAGGCAATTCATTAACAGACTGTGTTTATGTGGACACTTCTGTTCTCAACTTTATGTTCAGTTTATTCAACTGCTATCCTCATTAGGGGCTTTTATTACTTCTTAAAATGCATCATTCAGTCATGCAAACAATGTTATAAATATAAAACGATTTTAAATGTTTTCGGTTCAGCAAACACTATTTTAAAGGTGCTACAAGCAATCTTTAATGAATACAGACACTGTCGTTTTAAAAAAAATCAGGGCAAACTGGCTGATGGACATTAACCTTTATAGATGAGCCTTACCAAATGCTATGCCATCTCTTCCTTCTGCACTTTATAGCATCATATATTGCATAATGAGGCTATTTAAATGTTATTCACTAAATCAAAAGAAACTCATGAAGTAAGGAGCTTCCTTACTAAATATCCAAAACATATATAAGTATCCAAAACACATGCACAGATAATTTTAAAAGAGGATGCGCTTACCCTTTGAGAACTTGCATCACAGTTAAGACAAGGTAGTGAAGAGAGATGACAACATGAATGAACATGTAGACTATAATTTGCTAGTTACTAGTGTAGGAGTATTAGAGAAGAGAAATTCTCACAGCTTGCAAATGGAAAATTTCTCAGCCTCTTTCAGATCTTCACATCAGATAGGAGACTATCTTTCTGCTAGCAATCTACATCGCTAAATAACTTGCTCCATTTAATTTCTCTCAAAATTAGTTATGGATTACAATGCAGGGATTATTGGTTCAGTTATTATTTCATTATTTTTCTTAAGGTAGCTCAAAGGGAGAAGCTAAAGAGAAGGCAACTGCATACAGAAAAAGAGAAGGAAACTACATGCAGAAAAATAATATGTAATGTGATTTCATGAAGATTCTGAATTGGTATAGGTAAGTGCTATACTTTTGGCCAAACTTAACATGAACTCTAATCCTGCATTTGCAAACTGTCAGCAATAGAGTTAACGTACAGCACCGAGGTATAGTTTTTGTAGTATTTATATCTTGTCATTTAATCACTTACTTTTACTGAGGCATATCAGAGATTCAGGATGACTATATTCTCTTGCAACAGCAACACTTTCTTACACAAATCCAAGATGAAGAGTCACAGGTCATATCCAACTGTTCAGTACTGTAGTTATCACAGTCTCACCAATATCCACCAATTTACTTGAGCTAAACACTCTCTTTATAGGTTACAACACAGGCATCAACTGCTGAGTGGGTAAAAACAATGGCAGATAAGCCGTGTTGAGGATGACAAACTACCTGATGGTAGCTTAGTTGAAAAAGAAAAGGTCAAGCTACCTAGACGGTAAATACAGAGGCTTGGCATTGGTAACTGATGCTTTGTTTAGTGGTTAAATCAACAAAACCTTGGCTTGATTATATCTAGATTTAGACACATTCCTGAATACTAATCACATGATCATTAATAACACTGTCCGTATAAGAGGGGGATAAATAACTATAGTCTGGACATATCTGTATATTTATTACTACTTAAAGTAACAGACATGTTACATTTGATCATTCCACTCAAAAGCCAGTGGAACATGAGTAGATGAAGCTGACATGTGGTCATTACAAAGACTGTTATGAATTTCTCATGTAAGAACTATTAGGTTAAAGGCTGCGCTGTCCATAATGGCGATCTGGGAGGTCTTTTAAAGATGTCTGCAAAGTTCATAAAAGTTTCTAAACTAAGAAGTTACCACCTAAAGGGTATACAATCCAAAGAGATAAAAAGAAACATACTTTAAGATCATAGCTGCTCTTTATTTCATCCTTGAGAGAGTACAAAATTGTCAAAGTACATAATTAAGGGATTGGTTGTGGTTTTTCATCTGAATTAGTCCTAGTGTGTGACTCAAGATTTAAGCACCATTTTGTTTGTGTTCCTTTAAAGCAAATAATCGTTTTAGAGTAACAAATGTTTGTAAAAATTAGAGTTTCAGCACTTAGGGCAAAATGGAGAGATGAAATCAACTCCTAGTCCCTGTGATTAAGAGCTGTGAAAACTCTGGTGGCAATTCCTGAGGGTAGTATCTACAGTTAAAAACAAGCAAACAATTAATTAACAAAGGCAAACCAAAAGTTGTGAAAAAAAGAAAAATCTTGACAAAAGCCAAGTCTACCCTTTTCATCTTTGCAGCCTGATATAATTTTCCTTACACAAACTGTTGAAGAAAAATATATATTCAACTTTCAATTCTTCAGGGACAGATTTTCCAGATTATTTGTTGCATAGCAGGCCAAGGAAAGAAATAGAAGAATGAACCTTGTCAACTGATAAATATTATTTGGTTAATTTCATAAAATAGGAATCATAATAATTTAGTTAGTAATGTTAGTAAGTCATTTTGAAATTTTAGTCCAAGTTTTGGTAACAGAAAGAACTAAAAGTAGCTATGCACATAGATATTTGGGAATTAATCATGACTAAGATATGTGCAAACACAAGATAATTTCTTCAACAAGAGGGTGCTGGGAAAATTGGAGTGACATGCAAATGAATGAAACTAGACCAGTATCTCACATAATATACCTAAATCAACTCACAATGGATTAAAGACATTAATGCAAGATCTGAAACCATAACATACATAGAAGAAAACAGAGACAAAACACTTCACAACATTTACTTCAAAAGTGTCTTTTGTATTTGTTTCCAACAGCAAAGTAAACTAGAGAATATAAACAATTGTGACTACAGCAAACTAAAATGCTTTTGCACAGTGAAAGAAACTGTCACTATAAACAAAAAACACCCTACTGAATGGGAGAAAATATTTGCACAGCATACAATCTGACAAGAGACTGATATTCAAGCTCTATAAACAATTCTTACAGTTCAACAAAAGGAAACTAATAACCCATTAAAAATGGGCAGAAAACCTAAGAGAAACTTTTCCAAAGGAAATATACAGAGGCCAAAGCCACATCATAAATTGCTCATCATCAATTATCATCAGAAGAATGCAAATCAAAATGACAGTAAGATAACAACAACATATATATATATATATATATATAACAACAACAACACACCATGTTCACCAGCAGTAAATGCGGAGAAAAAGGAACACTTAAAATTTCTTGGTGTGAATGTAGACTGGTCATGACCCTATGAAAAACAATAAGGAAGTCTCTAAAATGTTAAAAATGGATCTACCATAGGAGCCACTCTTGGTAATCTACTTGAAGAATACAAATCACTATTTTGAAGGGACATATACACTCCTATGTTCACTGACGACCTATTTACAAAAGCCAAGCTATGGAAGCAACTTAAGCGAGGAAGGACAGACAAGTAGATTAAGAAAATGTGGTATACATACACAATGGAATACTACTCAGCTATAAAAAGGATTTAATATTGTCATTTACAACAGCAGGAATGGAAATGGAGGGGCTAATGGTGAAGTGAAAAAAGCCAGATGGACAAATAGAAATACTGGATGGTTTTGCTCATATGTGGAATATAGAGAAATAAAACAGAGTCAATATATCTGATTGTAAAACTAAGGCTGCCAGAGGGGGAGGAGAAGTCCGAAGAGGAAAGGGGCGAGTGGAGCGGGGGGCATGGCAGACTAAGTTGGAGGACTAAGGGTCCTTTGCATGTAAAGTGGTAGCATACACCTGAAGAACTGGGTTCCTCTGTTTCTGAATCACACATGGTGTTGTAAACCAGTTATCTTAGTACAAATTATATAAATTAAAAAGCTGGTCTTTTGTGGCTTAACAACTGTTTTCATAAACATGATTTTAAAAATTCTAGTAAAGTGCACAAAAGCAGCACAAGACAGGAACATATTATCCAGGTTAAGTGACTTCCTAGTTGACTCAGCCAATCAGAAAAGTTAGGCCTCTAACTTAGGTTTTTCTTTTTTATTTCTAGATAACATTAGTTTGCAACACTACATATGATTTAGTGGGTTAAGTTCACACTTCAGATATATCTCACTGCCCTGCACCCACCATCAAAGTCCTTAATCATCCAGAACAGTACACTGGGCTCCCTCCATGCTTTGTGCTCCACTCTCCTTTCCCTTGCTGGTAGCTTCAATTCTATAATCAGATTTCTAAGGTTTAATTTGGTTTAGTTTAGTCTTTTCCTTTGTTTTGTTTCTGTATATTTCACATAAGTGAATCAGCCTATATTTGCTTTTTCTTCTCATTTCACATAGTATGTTGCCCTTTAGGTCCTTCATATTGGTTCAGATAACAAGATTTCATCACTTTTTAATAGTTAAGTACTATTTCATTGGCTATAAAATCTCACAGTCTTCATGACAATGTTCATACCTAGATTGTGTAGAAAAGTTCATGTTTAAAAAAATCAATATTGTAGATTTCATACTTTCTAATTTCAAAATTATTACAAAGCTGCAGTAATCAAAATAGTATGATAGTGTCATTAATATATATTTAATATAGCACAATAACTTTATATTAATGCACATAATATATCAAAAATATCATTTCTGTAATTACTGTCACTAAGATATATACATACATATAAACTCATTCTATCTATCTATCTATCTATCTATCTATCTATCTATCTATCTATCTATCTATCTATCTATCTATCTATCTTCAATGAAATATAATTGAGAGTTCAGAAATGGAACCTCACATATATAGCTCATTGACTTTCAGCAAGAGTGTCAAGAAAAGTCTATCGAGGAAAGAACAATCTTTTCCAAAATTTGTGCTAAATAGCTATAAATACAAAAGCAAAAGAGTGAAACTGAATACTCCCATATACTCTATATAAAAATTAGCTCAAAATGGATCAAATACTTAAAGACTGAACCTATAAAATTGTGATTTTCAAGGTGGCCATAAATCTTTGTGACCTGAGTTTTGGAAATAATTTATCAGATATAAAATTAAAAGCACATACTACAAAAGAAAAATTAGATAAATTTAACCGTCAACATTAAAACTTTTGTGCTTCAAAGGATAGCACTAAGAAAAAGAGACTAGATGGGAGAAAATATCTGCAACTTATATATCAGATATATGAATACACTATCAAGAACACATCACGAAGGCTTACAAATCAACTATAAAAAGACAACAGCCCAATTCAAAACTGGGCAAAGGATATGAATAGACATTTCTCCAAAGAAGGTAAGCAAGTACTCAATAAACACTGGAAAAAAGGCTCAATATCATCAGTCATCAAGGAAATGAAAACTAAAACCACAATCAATATCCCTTTACACTCACTAGGATGGGTAAAATAAAATAACGCAATAATCAGTGTTGACAGGGATGTGGAGAAATTGGCCTCTTAAACATTATTAGCAGGAATACAAAATGGTGTAGCTTCTTTTGGAAAATAGTTTGATGATTCCTTGAAAAGTTAAACATAAGATTACCTTAAGAATCAGCTATTCTACTACTTAATATATAATCAAAAGAATTGAAAACATGAAAAGATGTTATTTGGGTTTTTGGAAAGTGTTGTGTTTTATTCCTAGTCATGTTTTACGTTTGCTATAATTTCTCCAGTTTTATGGATATATAGTTGGAATAGAGCACTGCTTAAGTTTAAGGCATACAGCATAATGATTAGACTTAGGGATATTATATAATGATTATCACAAATTACCAGCATTATATATAGATTCAAAAAAAAAAGAAAGTGGTATTTTTCTCTTGTGATGACAACTTAGACTTTATCCCCTTAACAATTTTCATATATAACATACAGCATTGCTGTACATTATATCCCTAGAGAACAGGCATTCTAACAAAAAATTTTGCACAGATGTTCAAATTCATCATAGTAAAAAAGTGGAAACAACCCAAATGTCCATCAATGGATGAAGATAAAGACAAATGAGGTGTAACATACAATGGAATATTATTCATCCATTAAAAAGGAATGACATATTGGATCATGCCCTAACATGCTTGAAACCACGCTAAGTCAAAGAAGCCTGACACAAACTATACTATAAATCACAGAATCATACATTTTAAATATATGAGTATATGAATTATATAGTATATAAGTTGTATCTCAACAAAGCTGTTAGAAAATATATGGTGAGAAGTTATCAGCTGGCATGGATAACCCCCCCCTCCACATCTACACATATTATAACACACTGACACAAGGTATTTTATTTGTTCCAAAGTGGTTTTATAGTAGGTCACCTGCTACCTAGAAGTTAACTGTCTCCCGGCCAATATGTCAGAATACATACTTGGAAGGATATAGTAGAGATATCTATTTTCTGTATTTTACAGTGTTAGATGTTTGTAATATATAGTATGATGATTTCACATTCTTTTAGAGTTTGGGATGGTGGCACAAGGTTTGGTCACAGCTCAATTTAATCAGCTCCCCCTTTGATGTCTTCAAATATAATTTCCCAGAGTTCAGAGCACTTATATTTGTCTAAATTGTTGACATGTACCTACTGGGCATTTACTAAAGAAAATTATATTTTGATTCCCTTTTTTTTTCATAGCTGAGAGAAATGAGGGTGTGTGATATCTTTTTGTGCCAGGTTTCTGGGAAGAAAAGTAGCCAACCACGTGCCAGTTGTCATGGGTTGTCAAACTGCTATAGCCTTTGATTGTTGCCTTTTAGAATATCTTCAATAATATCCAACCGAAACATCTCAGAGAAAAATTCATTACAGAGAGTTATAATTGTAATTGTAGTAGTAGCCATCACCATAGGTGGTAGTATCTATTGAACACTGGTGTGTCCTGTTTTTGAACTTTCACCTTATTTCTACAATATCAAAATGCATCTTTCATACTCATTGTGCAATACAATTTGGTGCCTGATTTCACAGAGCCCTCTGCTCCCCTTCTCTCTGCTGAGAGAATTTGTTTCCTTCATGAGCTCCTTTCTTACTAGCATCCTTATATCCCCCCTTTCTATTGATTTTATTCTTTGTCTTCAAACACAAGTTTCTGTTCTTTAAAAAAAAAATAAAATAAAATGACCCAACTGCCCCTTCATCTAGTCATATTATTTATCTCCTTCCTTTCCTTGCCAAACTGTCTCCATCTGCTGCCTCTATTGCTTCATTATCCATTTAGCACTTAGGCTATTACCATCTGCATTTCCCCCTTACCACTTTTTTATTCCATTCTCTTAAATAAGCACTCTTTAGGGTTAACTAGGATTGATTTTACTTCTTTCTCAAGGTCCAGCTCAAACTACTCCTGTAAGTCATCATTTTAGCTTTTCTTTAAGTAAGCTTGTAAATCACATAACCATCTTATTTCTATTTCTGTACAACAGTTGGTTGTGTGTTATTTCGTACAGTGTGTGTATGTCTACATGATTCTTCCGGCTCTTCTATTTAATAGAAACTTTCTCAAGGGCAAAGAAAAGAAAAAGAAAAAGCTACGTGTTCTGCTTTACTTACTTTCTACAGCACTTAGGACCGTTAAAATAGCACCTTGGTGAATAGAAGCATTAAAGATCATGAGCTTCTATGTTTCTGAATACTGAGATTTCATTTTTTTTCTTTCCCATTAAATTATTTCAATGGAAGGTTTCCAGTGGTTAAGCATATATTTTCTCTTATAATCTATGTTTTTACTTTGATTCTTCCCTCTCTCTGAATCATTGGCAATGGGAAGGAAGATGGCACCTGTATACTGTTCTGGTCAAGAAACCTTTGGTGGGGCCCTCCCTGGTGGCGCAGCGGGTTAGGACTCAGCACTACAAGTGAGCCGCAGCCGCTTCAGTGGAAGTTCGATCCCAGCCCCAGAGGTGACTAACCCGCCCTCTGCGCCCCTCAGCAGTGCACTTCGTTGATCTTCCTGTTCTGCTCCCCACTCTGTCTCTGGTGAATCCTCTCACCACCCCTGCATCTCTGGACTGTACCCCAGTTCTGTATGAATAAATAAATAAATCTTAAAAAAAATAGATACCTTTGGTGGGATATATAACAGAAATAGGAGAAAGAAACAAAACGAGTAAGGGAAAACAAGAACTACAGAGAACAGAAACAAAACCCAAGGAGCTTAATATTAGAAAGATGACATCTAAGAAGGATTGTGATTAACATCTATGGGATTATAAAAACTACTATACACAGGGAAAACTCACACTTGTGCATAAATCCTGGAACTAAAAAAAAAATACCTTTCACATATTAGTATCATCCTTGACTTCACGAAAAAGTAAGTAAATTTCCTCCAAAAGTAATATAGGTCAAAAGATACAAATGGAAGCTCAATAGAATTAGATTGATGGTTGATGAATTTCTACAATGGACTCTCTTGACCAAAAAAGTCCTAAGATGCTATAAGGGCACTCTGGGAAGCCACCCTAGCTTTTGAAGGACACATCCAGGAGAATAAAAATGCCATTCTAGGCCACACTACTTAGTCTGCCCGTCAGATGTAGACAACTAGGCAAGAGGGACTCAAAGGCAGACACATCTTCATGGTATCCGAGAAAAGGTGTGTATTAGTGTAAAAAACAAAGGGTATAATGAGGATTAAAATGAAATGAGAATGAAACATTAAACATATATGACCAAGAACATTTAGCATGAATTTTTTATGCTGTAAATAAGTTTGCCTTTTAGCATAGTACACGCATTCCATAAATCTGTTTTAGAAGTCAGGTCTCCAGTATGCTTTAGAAAAGCTTTTGTTAAAACTGAAGTATATTGATAAAGTGATTTAATATAGTTGAAAACAAGCTGCAGCACTCTAGCTGAGCCCCCTGAAACCTTGTGTTAGAGAAACATCTATATAGCATTATAGGAAACATTTACTGTAATTTGCCATCAATCTTTAAAAATAATAATGTTAAGCTCCCAACATTGTTGTCTTTGTTAGTGCATTACTACTATTTTATTCATGTGGTTTGTGGTGCTTATATGAATTATTCCCAATTTTACCACAATGTCCTAGGCTCTAATATCCTTTAAGTAAAAGATATTGAAACTATGGGTTGACTCAAAGGGCAACTGAGTGCATTTTAATATCCACATGTCCTATGAACCAATATTGAAGAACCACAGAATTATACTACAGGACTGTGTTCTATCTGAATGGACAATGATTACCTGGGTGGGGCTAGCAGTTTTCAGGTTTGGTTCCACAAAATGAATCTTTACTTACTGGCTGGGTCTGTGAAATAAATATCAGCGAAACTTTAAGCAAATTTAGAATTTATCCTGTTATTCATGTCTACAACTGGCACTACCTAAATTACAACTATGTTGTAGATTAAAAGAAACCAAGTTTAAAAAAAAAGCAACAAACATGCACACACACACACACACACACACACCACCACCACCACACCACTTCTGCTGCTAGATATACAATGAAAGGAAGTCATAAATAGTTCATTTTGTGGTGTGCGTGTGTGTGCGCTCCGTTTTTAGAAGGAGGAAGTACTGAATCTATGTCTTTGGTACCAATATAAGGTCTGTAAAGTTCACTTAGGGAAGGGATATATGTTAAGATCTTTAATCAAGACAGTTGTTACCTCCACAACTAGCCTTGAGCAAAGATTTTTTTTTTCAAGAAATGAAGAAAAGGCCCAAAGAAAGGTGCTAAGACGAAAAAGTGGATCATAATCTCCGCTTTGCCTGCACTTATGTCTATTATGCAATGCAATTCACTTAACCTTGTGTTTTCCTTTTCAACTATAAAACAAGGGTAACAAAAGCTGCTACAGCATAAAATTGTGATGTGCATAAAAGTCATTAAAGTATTTTGAAATTGTGAGTGCTTCCTAAGTGCAGACTGTTATTGTTACATACATGTCAAAATTCCAAACTTATAAGGCAGAAACGTGGGAATTAATTATTTGAATTATAACACAATTTTCTGTAAGTGCTTTCAATGGCAAACATGGTTTACAGATTTACAGACATACATTTCAGTCAATTCCAGGCGTATACCCCTCTTGCAAAAATTGGTCAACTTTTACTGGGAATGGCTAGTTTTCTTCTGTAAGTGCAGAATTTGAAATGACTGACTTAATGGATACAGCTGGAAGGGACCTTAGAGATAAGCAGATGTAATACTGATTGTCACTCTGCCTTTGTCAGAGCCTTAGCAGCTCTAGGAGAATGCAGGCCAGAGAAAACAAAAGGGGGAGTGGAGTTGTGGCAGGAACCTGCCTGTTCTGAAGTGGAGAAACATGGTTTTTATCTGCTTCGGTTTTGTAATTTCTGGGTAAGATTTACTTTGCATCAATTGTTTCCTTGCCAGTACCTGCCACCCCTCCCCCCTCCCCAGCCCCCAAGTTACACTGAAAGCCAACTCCTGTATTTACCACAGAGAAATTGCAGCCTGGAGAGGTGAAGCTATCCTCACTTGTTCAGCAGTGGTTAAAGCATCTTCACACCAGGTTATAAATTGTGTCCTATCAATCAGCTATATGTCGTTTCCATGGTTGTATATTCAGCAGACACTGACTAGAAAATGTCATTTTTTTCCCTTTAACTTTGTGGAGATAGATCTTGTGGATGAATGTAAAAGAAATGCCACTTTCCCCCAAGGCCAGCCTTTTGCAAAAATTATACAGGAAATGAAGGCTGTCTTTAGTGTCCTTTAGTTCTCTATCTCTCCACTCCCCCACCGCTCTTCCTCTTGCTAGTGCTCTCATTTGACATGCAACTTGGAAGAAATCAGTGTCCACTACTAACCCATAAACCTCACAATCAGATGGCTACTGACAATACTGGACCTTGCTTGAGCCCTATACTTCTGAAAAACAGTGCTGGTCAAGAATCCCCCAACCTTTTGTTTCTGAAATCCTCCACCCTTATACTACTACAAAACAAAGAAAACCTCAAAATAATCAAACATTAAAAAAAATCCCTGTCTCATATGGCATTAGCTAATGGTCTTCTTTATGTCCATTTTTTCAAGACTCTATAAAGATTTCATATTAGTCCCTTGTTTACCTGTAAAAGAATAAAACTTTCTTTTGCCTGAACCTGTGGAAAGACCAGATACAGACTGTCCAGTTTCTTGTTCATTGTCTCATAAATAATTAGCACAGATTAGAACTATTTATTACCCTTCTACCAGATATAGATAAAACATTTTCTGTTCCCCTCTGATTGAAAGACTCCCTCTGAGTACAAAATAATCTCAAGTGTAAATCACCTGACATGGAACTTATTTATAAAATTCTAAGGCACAACCATCTTTCTGCTGAGGCAGCCTGGTCTTTGGATCCAGGGGCTGGCTCTCTTTATTATAAACTACTGAATCAAATCAGTTTTTGTTTCCATGCTTCCTTCTTGAAAATCTCTTCAGTATGTTGACCTTCAGGAGACTTCAGTAACTTCATCTTTACATGTTAGATTTGATTATCTTGAAGATTTTGGGAAAAGATTTATTTATGCATGCAAGAACTGGGGTACAGGCCAGCAGTGCAGAGGTGGTGGCAAGAGGATCCACCAGAGACAAAGAGTGGGGAGCAGAACAGGCAGATTGACAAGGTACACTGCTGAGGGGAGCAGTGGGTGGGATCAGGAGAGGTCTGCTGTGCCATGTGGGTCACCTCCCTGGCTGGGGATCGAACTCCTGCTGCAGTGGCTAAGGACAGCTTCATAGTGCTGTGCTTTAACCCCTTGAGCCACTAAGATTTTAATGTACACTTTGTTGAGGAATTATATCATAACTATTTTTAGTTCAATTTATAGACATTACATGAGTCAGCACTAAGAATAAGGCTTGTATTTCTTTCTATCTACTGCTTTGTTTAAAGCAAATGTTATAGAAACATTCTATAACATTAAAGAAAGTTAATTCTGGCTAGTTTGCAAGCTTCTAAGGTAGCTGGTAGGAGCTGTTTTAACTTGGTAAATGTTTATTGAGCATTTTTTTTTTTTTACTGGCAGATTCCAGCATGTGGTTGTGACTTACATCTCCTTTCGTATTAAATTCAAATATATTCCAAAAAGAAAATTTTTTCTTTCATTTGGAAACAACATGGTAAAGAAATCCTTTAATTGCCTCACTATTAAATCACATACAAATAACTACTGTTAGATAACTAACAGCAGGTACACATAACTACTGTTAATGGGGAACCGATTCCAGTAGAACTTGATTTTTTTTGTTAAAACTGCCAACTTATCCACGACTTTGATGATGAAGATGATGATAATTAAGAGAGCAAATTCTAAAAGCAAGACTGAGGCCATCACTCATGAAAAGGTTGATGGGGGCTTGAAAGGGAACTCTGTGGCACCTAACAGGATGTTACCAGACTCGAGTAAGTTCCCAGCCATTTGACCTATTCATAATTATAGCCAAATTAAACAATGTGCCTGTTTCCATGCTGTCAGTAATACTTCTACCTTTGCATCTCTCTCACCCCCATTTGAGACAAGTACTCTGGAGTCATCCAGGGCAGCTGAACCCTCTAATCCCTGGGTCCTCAGGGCTGCCGGCATCACCCACTGGCCTGGGTTAAAGTACGGTGAAGAATCAAACTTAGCCCCTGATGTTGGGAAGCGCCCAAGCTGGAGAGGACTCAGTCTGTGCAGTGACATGGTATGAGGCTGGCTCCTGGCAGCCTGAGCAAGAGAGCTGTTGGGGGGATGGGCTGGAGCCTCATGGTGGGAGCCTTTAGTGATGCACATGGGCTCCCACTCATTTTCATTGGAGCTTCTGTGTGTGTGTAGTGTAGGCACCACGACCTCGACAGCCACAGTGTCTGGAACGGATTTGACCCCAGGTTGCCATAGGACCTGGCTCCAGACCCAGCAGCTTTCACTTGCCTCCACTGGCCAGTAATTGGATCTTCTCCCTCTCCCTCCCTGCGACTAGTTCTCCTTTTTCCTTTACCCATTGGTGACCTTTTTTTTTTCTGCATCAAAGTCACTTTTGCCTGCATTTGCAAGTGGCAGGTGGCTGGACCTAGAACCAGTGAGAGAGGTTCTGACTTAGTGACAAATGTTAGATGACTGGATCAAGAAGATGTGATGTATATATAAACAATGGAAAATTACTCAGCAATCAAAAAAGATAATCTCGTGCCATTCACAACAACATGGATGGAGCCAGAAGGGATCATGCTCAGTGAAGTAAATCAGAAAGAAAAAGAAAAATATCAAATGGTTTCACTTATAGGAGGAATGTAATAGAATCAAATCAGACATACAGAAAAAAAGTGTATTCCTATTATAATACAAAAACACATCAAAACAACATAAAAACAAACAGACAATTATAAACCAGAGATTTCCTACTGGGCAGGAGGACAGAGGAGGGTGGGGAGGAGGGAGGGAGGAATGTGGGGGACTGTGGTGATGATGCGTGGGTGAATTGGGGGAGGGGAGAGGTGAACATTGTTTCAAAAGGAACAATAATGTAAATGGATACATAAATTAATAAATTTGTGAAATGTGAGAACAAGCATCTGAAAAACATTTAGAGCTTCTGTCTAGATGCTACAGATGAGAATGCTGGTTTAGTGAGACGGTGTCTATGACTTTCTAGAAGTTGAAGAGCCAGCACATGACACAGCCAGGATTCAAAGATCTATCTGACACTCATGCCCACGGTACTCAATGCTCAAGAAAAGAAAACAATGTTGAAAAGAATTATCTAGTTTTCAGGTTTATATTTTAATGCATATAGCATGACTAAGATAAGCTTCTAGAATTATATTCATGGGGCATGTGATGTCTAGAAAATCAAAAGGATACAGTTGGCCATTTGAAAATATACTATATGACCTCAAGACTTGGTTTAGATATACATGGCATTAAAAAGAGGAGCTATGTTTACAGTTAGTATACAGACTATAAATCTAATAGAGCAGCACTATGATATGCAGTTATAGGCAAGGTTTCCTTCAGACTCACATAAAAAAGTCAGTTTAAGATAACAACTTGGCATAGACAACATCAACCCTTTCTAATTTTTTCTCAATGATAAACTGAAGTTGGTTTGGCCTGTATGATGTCAGAATTGAGAAGAAACGTAATAAAAACATTTTTCACTTGTGAAAATTCTCACACCACATTAAATATAGGTGTACAGAATTTCTCGAAAAATCTATCATGAGTAGATTTGGGGCTTTGCTTTCACTGTGTAAAATACCTTTTGTGGTTTTCATATTATATACTTCGTGTGTGGGTTTCTGTGAAGCACAGAAGTTAAGAGAGAAAGCTTAGCATCCGAACACCCGTTTGTAGCTTGTGATTTTGGATAAGTTACCTGACCTCTTTATTCCTCTATTTCTCACTTGGAAAATGGGGAACATAGTGTTACATTCATGGTACAAGACACAGACACAGTAAGGGTCTGGAGTAATTCATGGGACATGAAAACTGCTAAATACATTTTAGTCATTACTATTAAACTATGTAGAGTGATACTTGAATAGAATATAATAAACGAATATTTTTGGATGACCAATACGTAATGCCCCTCTTCTGTCCTGCATGTTTTATTTTCCTCAAACAGATAAATCATAATTTGCATTGTGAGTGACAAGCAGTGCCTACGCGTGCGACATTAAATGGTGATGTTTGTAATTGCAGATATAAAGAAATCAAATAACAGGAGAGAAGTAAGAGAGAGAGTTCAGTCTAAATATATTCAGGCCCTTTGCTCTGCCATCTTTGACTACATACTCCCTTCAGCTACCCCTCAGGAGTAACAATGAAATTGCTAGAAAGCTCAGGCCAGGCTAGAAACAATATAACTAAACAAGGATATAAAACAAACTGCACTGTGACTCGAAAACTAGAACGAACCATGTTTTCCTGAACCTTAAGTATTAATTTTTACTGATACATGGACTAAAGCAAAGTTATGTTTCAGGAACAAACAAAATGAAAATAGAAAATAAGCCACAAATAACCCCCCTTCCCAAAGGAACTAAAACACAAGAATGGTAATCTAAACAACTACAAAAAAATATCTTATTTGCAACTAATACATCAAAATAAGATTTTCTTACCACCCCTATAAAACTCTGAAAGCTTCCTGTGACTAGGATTTGTGTCATTTCATTCATTCACCTGTTTACATCTTCTAAAAATACTTTGTGATAGGGCTACCTATACATTTTGTTTTCAAGTTCTACTTAATGAATTGACAGCCTGAAATTTTACATGGTTTGAATCCTCCTGTTCTGAAACCTATTTCATGAGAAATCTTATTGCAAACTTCCAGTTATTTTCAATGCTTGTGTATCAAGACTAAGATCATTCAATATTGGGAGTGTCGGTGCTGTGGCATTTAATGTAAAGAAGCCAGGTAGTTGAGAATACATTGGTTACATATGACAACTCAGCACTCAAAGTGTTTTTTCCTTTTCCCCAACTAGGAAGAATTCATGTTCCCCAACTAGAAAAAATTCACATGCCCCACTTTTGACATAAACATTCACCCTTATAGTAAGCATAAAAGGTTTTTCCTTATTATACACAGAAGAAATTTCTGTTTACCCTTTGTAAAATGTTATATATAAATGCTGGGCTTGGAGAGAGAGAACTTAATCAAAATCCCATGTTGCTTCAGGGTAGTTATATGCGAAATGCAATTTCCATTGTATTTTGAAACTTCCATCCTGTAAATATTTATCTATTTTCAAAATTGCCAACATATTTGAAAAGTTTAATTGGTTTATACTCAAGGCACTAGAGAAAGGAAAATTTGCTTTCACAAGACATTTACATGTATTTATTCTGTCCACGTAGGGTATTTCTTTGGAGCGATCATGAAATTTAATGTGAAGTGAAACCATCCCAGATTTGGCTCTACTGACCAAATTATAAGAAAAGTAATCAATAATCACCAATCAATCATTTTGATAACTGTACCTTTTTTCTCTGATTTATCGGAAACTTTTCCTCCAAGTGGAGAGTAAGTAGTGTCCACGGGTTCGGTCCCTCTGTTCCCCTTGCTAACTCCATTTTCATAGAGCTGTCCTTCAACGGGATGCAACTGCCAAGTCAGGCCGAACAAATGCACTGCTGCAAGAAAACAAGCCATACATGAACTTATTCCAGACTCACCGAGAAGGTTTCTAAACCACCTGTCTGTTTGCAGTTAAAAATGTCATGACTAGTTTTCTTTTAGCTGGGCCAAGCAACTTGGGAGTTTATACCTACCACCATACATGTAGCTACATTTCTCAGTAGCTGTTGATAAAATTTTGAGGCTGAAGCTATTCTAGTGAGATGATTAGAAATGGAAGGAGTATTTAACCAACTACAGTATTGGACTCTGCTCCACACTGCTGTGAATCTCCTTCTGTTCTATTATTTCATTTAGTTGTGTAACTTAAGGTTCCATGTAGAAACTGCAGAGTAGTGGCAGGCTCTGGCGAGAACAACACAGAAGGCCTTCTTGATGGCTCTGATTCAACTCATTTCAATACAGACTTCCTGAGTGTCAAGTATGCACAAGTCCTGTGATAGCTGCTGCAGATGTTAAAATCTAGATGCTTATTAGGAGTTGGAAGTAGTACAAGTATAAAATAACTATAATATAGTGCAGAACGATCAACATGATGTAGGTTCAAATTGCTATCAGGGGATTAAAAAATACTCAGTGTTGATCAGTGTTGAAGGCAAATGGGACCTCTTATGCACTCTTGATGACAATATAAAGAACAATCATCCTTTCAGAGAGCAATGTGGTGTCATCCATCAAAAAGAAACTTAAAATTTGGCTTACCAATTTAGCCAGCAATTTAATTTCTATGAGTTAACTGTGAAAGCATAACCAAACTCCAAGTTTATCCATTGCACCATGTAAAAACTAGTAAAGTTATGAACATTCTGAATATTCATCAAAAAGATTAATTAAATAGCTGATGATATAAATAATACAAGCTTACATAGCTATTAAATCATGCTGAAGACTGCAATGGCACAGGAAATATTTATGATGCATCAAATGAAAAATGCTAGGCTACTACACAGTATGAATAGTGTGATCTACATATTGTGTGTGTGTGTACATGTGCTGATGTCTGGAGAGAGAAAGGATGGGAGAATAATGCCTACAATTTCTTTATTGCCTATTTTTTAATACACGCGTGCTCTTTACCATCTGGGGAAAAAGAAGTCTTTGTTTTAAAATAAAACAATAATAGATTAAAATGAGCTGTACTGATCAGGAGTGATTTTATGAAGGAAGTAGGATTAGAAATGGACTTTGCAGGGTGTGTTAAAGCAATGGGTATGGTGAAGTGGTAGGATGAATAAAATACAACTTTACAAAGCACAGATGCATATAAGGCAAGGGAAATTGCAGCACTGGAGACTAGCTATGTATAGGTGGTGGTGGAAGTTAAAGCTGGACGGGTTAAGGCCATGCTGTGAAGGGCACTCAATGCTATTTGATATTTGATAATGATATATAGGTTTGGATTCATTTTATTAGGTGGGTGGCATTGCTATTTTATGAGTCGATTCGTGATATTATCAGTTCCCGTTAGAAACATTATTTTGATAGCCATGGGGAGCAGTCATGGTTTCTAACAAAGAAATGATAGAATCGGAGCACTTTTTATAGAAAGATAAATGTAGTAGTTGTGTGGAGAATTGGTGGCCTAAAGATTTGGCAAGAACACAAATTGCATAAATGACTTGAGGATTTGTCAACAGTCTACAGGTGTGAATTTTCTATCTTATTGCATTGCTACAGCTGTGCTAGGTTCTAGGGTCTGATGGGTTAACCAGATGGTCAAGTTCAACACAGGAGACCTTTGTGGGCTTGATAGTCTAGAAAATCATTAAGGTTGGATAACGGTGACAGGGTCACCTATGCATAAAGGCAACAGTTAAAGTTGTGAAAGTAAATGAGGTCACCGTTGGGAGAGAATGTTAGGAGAAAACAGTGTCTAGGTCAGGAGCTGGGGAAATCCTGTTTTCTCATTGAAATTTTCAACATCAACCAAATCTTCCCAATAGGCCCAAAATAAAGTTGAATGTGTCCATAAGTCAGCTCATATTTTTCTTTATGCTCCTTGGCAGATTGGAAAGGGCTAATTTGTATGTCTAACATTCATATATAGTACATGAATTAGAGAACAAGGACAGGAAGCTAGCCAGATAGCCTATTTAAAAATCATCCATCCCCTTGTAGTTGGAGCTAAAGAGATTTCTAACACCTACCTTTTAATTTATCCTTAAACTTTTAAGCATTTAATTGGTTTCTACACTTTTCTTTGGACTAAGTCCAAGTGCTGCCTGTTTAATTTCTGTTGCAATTATTGGAAACAATTGAAAGACAAATGTTATTGGTTCTGAGTAAGGTACAGTACGGCATATTAATAAAGCTATATTGTGACATTCCCAAACATTCCTTGCCAAAAGACTCAAATTATGGTTGGATTGACATACTTGTTCCAATTAAAAGTGTTCATCGGTTTTATAAATGTCTGGTGTACAATGCCCCCTTTCCCCAAAATTTGAGTATCATGGACATTAAAATCTATATTGAAAATGTGTTGGTTCAGTCATTTTGTGTGTGTGTGTGTGTGAAATTAGATGGGTTATGAGGAAAAAAGGCACAGTAGTTTTCATTTTGCATAGCAAGGGGGATATTTTATAAACTTGAAGCTAATTTCCTGGAGGCACTCAAAAATGACAGAAAAATTCATGTGCTGGGAATCATTTCAAAATAATAAGGTAAACAAGTTAATTTCTCACAATCAACTGAAATGGATAGCTTCCAGCCAATCAACATGAATAAAGAGGTATGGGCATATTCAGAATTTCCTATGTTTTGTCCTGGCAACAAGATGTTTGCAATAGGTATTTGTATGAATATATAATGAAATCCAATTCAGTTGATATAGACTATAGCTAGTATGGCAAGACTACTGGTCTTTTCTGAACTGAACTTCCATAAAATGAGTTGTGAAAAGAAATCCAAAAGTGCAATGATGTGCAGTGTAGTCTGAGGTAACTAAATAATTTCAGTGCTTGAGTTCTATTAGAAATAAATAACATTTGTTTACATTAAGGCCAATAAATACAATAATGTAGACCCTTGGGACATACCCACATACCACTAGAAAGTTATGATAGTGTTTTTACTATGGGGATATATGTACTGATTAATTTAACTAATATTTTCAAAGTATGTTCTGGGCACAGTGGGAGTAGTGGGGATTACAATGAAAGGTAATAAAACTATCTAACAGTGAGGACAGCATAGCTAGTGGCTGACCAATATGGACATTAACTCTAAACAGCCAACATAGCGTAAGTAGGACATGCTAGGTTATGAACACAGGCACCTCAGCCTTGGATACAGGAGGAAGATGGCGGAACACTTAATTTCTAGCATCTTCCCATTTAGATCTATTCTGTGCTTAAAGTCCCACTTCAGAGGCAAGTTCTCCAAACCCAAGTATAACCATTGAATTCAGAGCATTAAGGGCAGAGCTGGTAATGAATAAGCAGAGTGTTAATTTATACATATATATTGATTTAACAAATATTATTTGAGTAGCTACTTGTGTCATTGTTTTTCTAAGTTTTCAGCAGTAAAAAACCTAAACACAAAACTACCTTTTCGAACTCATCTGAGAGGGTGATGAGTTAAAACAGGCAGAGAATAAATACGTGATAAAGTTAATATAATATGGAACAGAGACAAATAAATGAATGTCAAGTAGTTATAAGCACTATAAAGAAAAAAAGAGTAGTCATGGAGGTCTCTTAGAGGTGAAAATATTTGAATCAAGAGTTAAATGAAGTGAAGTCATAAAAGTATCTCATTGAAGAATCTTTCAGGGAGAAGGAACAACTAAACAAAACCTTGAAGTCTTATGCAGACTGTGTGAGGAATTGCTAAGGAGCCCAGTGTGATTGAAGCTCAGTCAGGAAGAAGAGTGGCAGGAAAATTCATGAACATAAGGATTTGACCCATAATCCTGTTATCTCTGTGTTCCAACCAGCTTCCCAAACTGGTCGCCACTAAAACATGAGTGAACAGAGAGTAATTGAGATGAAATCACACATACCAGAAAATATATCTCCAAATGGGCACTGCTGATTACAGTAGATCTAATATAAGTACTACTGACTCCAAATTCAAAATTATTATTATTTTTTAAGATTTACTTATTTATTCATACAGAACTGGGGTACAAGCCAGAGATGCGGAGAGTGAGAGGATTCACCAGGAACAGAGTGTGGGGTAGAACAGGCAGATCGACGAAGTGCACTGCTGAGGGGAGCAGCGGGCGGGTCAGGAGAGGTCTGCCTCGCCATGTGGATCTCCTCCCGGGCAGGCAGAGATCGAACTCATGCGGAAATGGCTTTAGCTTCTCAGTGCTGTGCTTTAACCCGCTGCACCACTAGAGAGGGCCTCAAAATTATTTTTCTAAAGACATATATCTTTATATTTATCTCCTTAATGAGACAGGTGGCTACTACCCAGGTATCTTAGGGAGTACCAGTTTTGTTATTTTCACTTCACTGAAATTCAGTGGCTGGACAGAGGTAAATGCATGTTCAGGAGTAATGTCTGTTTAGCTGATTAAAAATGGCAGTCCCTACTGCTTCCCTAAGAAATGTTTCCTAGAGCTGGGCACTGTACATATGATAATTATTATCCCTCCTGTTTTATCCAGTTGCAAAGAGTTATGTTCTGAAATAATAAATTAGAAAGTTGTTGTCCCCAATTGTTAAAATCAAGCACCTTACATGTCAAGGCTAGCTGACTTCATGGACAGAAGCTCTACTTAACTTGGCCATTTCTGTTGGTATAATTCACTAGTTCTCTCTTTAGTTATTTCTTTGTACTTTGTGCTACGACGTTGGGCTTTCTTGCCCTTCAGAAAGACTGATGGTCTCTAGTAACATTTACAGTCTATAATACTTCACTTCGTTTCCTATCAAAAGGCAAATATTAACTTTTGAGGAAAAGGCCATAGGAATGTTTCAGAAGTAGATGCAGGAAGTACAGAAAACTTGGGTCTGTACTCTCCAGTATGGAAGCAACTTGAAATGTGACTTGACAGATTTGAAGATGTAGTACGTAAGAAGTAATGCAAAATAACCAATTAATAATTTCTATATTGATTACATGTTGAGTTGATAATATTTTGGATATATTCTATTATGGAAACACTTTACATTAATTTCATCTGTTTCTTTTTACTTTTTCAGTGTGGCTACTGTAAAATTTTAACTTACTATGTGTTTGGCATTGTATTTCACTTGGCCAGTGCTATCTTGACTATCCAGAACATTTCACAATGAAGATTGTGTGTGTTTTTTTTCAGTGCCCTGTCATAGAACCTATTATATAGTATAACATATTATACTGAAGATATTATGTCTGTCTGAACATTATTAAGCACGTACAGGGCAGAAACAGTGTCTCCCTCATCTTTCTATTCTGGGCCTCTAACTCAGTGCCTACAAGCAAGAAATACCATGTTTATACACTTTGGTAGTCCCGGGATAGCAAAACAGCACGGGAAAGCAATACTATCAGATCAGTCAAGTTTTTAAAAGCAAATATTTCTTGAGCAAGGAATTTTACTTCTAAAGCTCTAGAAGCAATCTAGAAAACGGTCACCTATATACATAAAGGGTTAAGTACAAGGAAATCCAATATAGAATAGTTAATGACTCTGTTAATAGAGTAAATAAACTACAAATGTAACAGTATATTTGGAAGAGTGATGAAATCCTGAGTAAGAGTGAAAAGGACTGATATTGAAAAGTATGAGATTGGAGGAAAGTAGAGACATGACAACTAGAGGTCATGTGGGAACCAGAAAAATTGAGAATAGAAAAATAGAGGAGAAATGGAAAGAAATCGAAGTTAAACTGAGTTGAGTGAACGGCATACCAGTCTTCATGTCTGACTTTTAATAATTGCACTATGGCTTTGTAATATGTTAACATTGATGGTAGGTGAGCAACAGAGAGACAGGAACTCTACTACATGTACAACCTTTTGCTAAGTCTACATTTTTTCAAAATAGAAAGTCAGAAAGGAAAATGTACTGATCCAGCGGTGTGCTGGAGGAAGCTTATAGAGTTTTACTAAAGCCAACTGTGCCCATCTCTTCCCAATTCCACTTTCAGTGACCTCATGTGGCCAACTGAAATCTCCCGCGGTGGGTGTATTAACACTCCATGAATCTGCAAATGTTGCAAATCAAGGCTTTTTTATTTTGATTTTTTTGATCAGAAAGCTTCCTGATAGACATTGATCAGTACACCACTGGATGGAAAGAGCACTAAGATTTGTGTGATAAACACAGTAGAACAATGCATATACAGTGATTTTTTAAGTGGAAAAAAATGTGTATCTCTCTATATGTAAGTGCAAAGAAAGAAAGCTAGAAGGGTTAATATCAAATTACTAATCTGTAGCTTGGGGAGTGAGGGGTTCTTGAATGGTCTCATAGTATTGTTTGAATCCTTTACAAAGCTAATGTATTCATGTATTATGTAATACAAAACACTAGATGCTCAACAGACCTTTTAAAAATCTTCATGACTAGATACACTGTTTTGTTGCATCTCTTTTAGTACTGTCTTCTAAACGAGAGATTTTCAAAATACTTGAAAGCAGAACAACCAGCAATTAAGTATGAGTAACTCCAAAACACTTATCACAGATATAGTTTGAAATCTACTGGTCTAAAAACTTATCTGCAAGCTATCTGAATAAGGAAAATTTTGGTCTGAGAAGTATTTGGTTTTGGTAGTTAAATTTATTGGAATAACTTTATAACAGGGATAGGAAGTCTTCACTGTTGTTCTGTATCTTTTCACGTTTTGTGTCTACTCATTTATAAATAATATTCAAATCTATTTAATAACATGGTAAAAAGGACTTTGATTAAAAATATACAAATAAACCTTCAAATTGCAGTATTTGTAAGATAAATACAATTTTCCTTTCAAGGAATTTATCTTGCATTTCAAAATGCACACCTATTTAGCCAAGGATGCTATATTTACTTGTTGCAAGAATTTTTTGGTGTCATTTTCCAACTTAAAAAAAGTAAACCAATTTACTAAGTTTGAAATCTGTCTCACAAAGACCCACCCATTATGGATGATGTAAGTTTCAAATCATGCCAAGACAAGAGTATGTGACAATTTGCTTTTCCTTTTTTGCTAGCAATTTTCCCCCAGCAGCTCCCTGACATATCTTGCTTCATATTCCTTCAGGCAAAGGAATGCTACTGCTTTTGTACTTTACTTCCAAAGCTTGTCAAAGCTACAGATCTACTTGTATGTTGGACAGTTCCCGTCCTGAAAAATATACCAAGTACATTACCCAGATGGTGACCCCTGATGACATCAGGCTTTCAAGTGAACCCCTATGGGAAGCAATCTTACCAGACCAGTCCTTCAGTGCTCATCGTGTGAAGCTAGATGCTTCCGCAATAAGAAACATCAGTGCAAAAATAAATGCTGTTTGAATTAAATGCAGTGGCTGCAAACATTACTGAAACCAGGTTATCTTTCCATTTTAAAATAAATCCCATTTTCATTACATTAAACATCAAATTGGTATATGAGTGAACTATAGCCCTTTGATAAATTACCTTCAGATCTGGGTTTTATCCTGGTAATAACCAGATTACATGCAGGATTGGAAAGCATTACTTTTCAGAGAAGCATTTTTCAAAAACTGAATAAAGAAAGTAATGCATGTTTATTTATGGTACCTTACTTTTGCCTCAGCAGTTTCATTCAAGTTTTTCTTTTTCTCCCCCCCCCCAGGGTTATACATATACATTTTCTATTAAAAATATTATCTGTGCTTGCACTACATCATGAGCATAAATAAAACACACTTAAATGTTCCTTTTCAATGCAATTTGAATGGGCTCAGTATGGGCTTTGACATCCCTTTCAAACATTTTTGACAGCTGGAAAAGCTGTGGTGTTAGGAATGGGTAAAATTTCCTTGAAAGAAAGGACTTTACTAATTAAAAAAAAAAGCATTTTAAACTTGAACAGTTTTATATAAAAAATTTGCAACTCAGCTGCAGTGAAATAGTACAATTAAATGCCGATTAGAGAAAAAATTGAGATAATATAACAGAGGCAACAAGGACACCTTTTGTGTTCCTCAACATGTAGGAAAGCCTGTATGTCCTCTCTTAGATGAAATGAATTATGCTCTATTGCAGCATGCTCTTTTTTTTTTTTTTTTGGTCTCAGAATGGTCCCAGTTTTATCCAATATTGAGGCTAGAAGAGATCTGATCAGAGTAATAAATCATCTTAATATACAAGTTCTATATTTTATTATCTTAAAACCTTCATTTACTATGTATTTATATTTTCCATTCCAAGGCTGCAGCAGTATTTATAAATAACATGTCTATTTGAGTACCTTATCTCAGGTTTAATATATGATCTCCATTTGCAGTTGCATAACAGGCACATCTGTGTATTCCTTATCAGATAGACACAATTATTTAGTGTTTTCATCTCAAGTCACAGCACCAATAAGTGCTCTCTATAACTCAAATCTTACTTACTTTTGTATTATTATTTGCTTTGGGGAGTCAGGAGGAATAAGCAGCATAGTAATAGAAATAAAAAAAAGCATTTCAATGAATAATGCAGAAAAATATCAATTTAGCCAGGAATCAACACTTAAACTTTTGATACTTACAGAAAATTTTTATTCTCTTTCCCATTTTACTTTTCTGTTCAACTAATTTTCACTTTCACTATAGTTCAAATCATTGCTTATCATTTTATCATCATTGATGACGGAAGGCTCAAATTCCTGAATAGTCTCTTACCCTGTTTCCTGATTTGAGTGCTTACTGATAATAATACTCATATTCTTTCAAAATGATCCAAATAAAATTAATGATGATAGAAAGTGAGAAATATATGCAGTCACTTCTCTTCTTACCTATTTTCCCTGTATGTATTTAAATTTTAAAAATGGAAATGTATTCACTGGTTTATACCTTCAATTTGTGGTAGTTGATGCTTTGAAAGTCACTCTCCCATATAACATCATGGCCTCAGAGGCACAGATACATGTATGTGTTCTTCTGCAAACTGTAAGAATTTGAAATTTAAATACTGTTCCCATTACCTGATTATTCACAGTGAGCATTAAAGAACATAGTCTATACGAGGACCTGGAGTAGGGAAGATGGGAAATGAATGAGTGGGAGAATATTCCAGCTGAGTATATATACTGAGCCTTCTCAGGTACCTTAAAAGATTTGATTAAGGCCCTTCCTGGTGGCGCAGCGGGTTAAAGCACAGCACTGAGAATCTAAAGCCGCTTCCGCATGAGTTCGATTCCCGCCTGTCCCGGAGGTGACCACATGGTGTGGCAGACCTCTCCTGAGCCACCCACTGCTCCCCTCAGCAGTGTGCTTCCTCGATCTGCCTGTTCTGCTCCCCACTCTGTCTCTGGTGAATCCTCTCATAGACCCTGTACCTCTGGCCTGTTCCCCAGTTCTGTATGAATAAATAAATAAATATGAAAAAAAAACCTAGCTCTGGGCCCTCCCTGGTGGCACAGTGGGTTAAAGCACAACACTAAGAAACTAAAGCCACGTCAGCATGAGCTCGATCCCTGCCCTGGAGGTGACCACATGGCGCAGCAGACCTCTTCTGACCCACCGGCTGCTCCCCTCAGCAGTGTACTTCGTTGATCTTTCTGTTCTGCTCCCCACTCTGTCTCTGGTGAAGCCTCTCACCCTCCGCATCTCTGGCCTGTACCCCAGTTCTGTTTGAATAAATAAATAAATAAATCTTTAAAAAAAAAAGATTTGATTAAATGAAGATCTGATCTCCAAATGCAGTGGAGGGGATTGTCATGAAGCAGTTTGTCCTGGGTGTTTGGAGGTGGCATCATGATAGCATTCTTTTAGAAGAGTTACCAGTGTTTTGGATTGATTCATAATCAGGATCCTCAAGCCTTCTTTCTCTCAATAGTTATTTGTTGTCTCGTTATGCTGTACTTGGTAATGTATCTAGGTGCTGAGGTAGATGTCATGTGGCAGTCAAGAGAAGATGCTCCAGAAACAAGTGCCTTTAAAAAAAAAAAAAAAACCTAGCTCTGTCAAAGTTAGTTAGACCTTGGGCAAGTTACATAATCATTGTGCCTCAGATGTCATCACCATGAAATCTCTGGCAATTAATACATACACAATAAATGTTTTTCATTTTTATTAAGCCTGGCTAATTCTTCCTTAAGCTAGCTCTTCCAAAAGCCTCTTGTAAGTAGAGAAATGCAGAAAGTCATTTGTCCAGAGCATCTATGCTCTCCTGTACTGGAAGAGGTTTGTGTAATTGTGGTTTTCTGAAGAGAGCTATGTAGCAGATTAAAAAAAAAAAAAAAAAAAAGCTCATCTAACTTTCTAATTTCAAATGCTGGAACAATTAGAATAAACATTCATTACTTTCCTCCCTCACTCCTATTAACACCCCCTGATGCTGCACATTTCCTTTTCTCCATCGTCATGGTCATAGGGTGCAGAAGTTGTAGATTTGGGGGTCTTTTGTTAAAAGGTTTCCAGAAATTAAAGCATGCCTAAGAATTGGAAAGTTGCCATTATTTCTTAGTAGAGTGCAATTTCCACAAAGGTCAGCAGAAAGCAGTTAGAATCTAATTTTATGAAACATAACT
Organism: Condylura cristata; assembly: GCF_000260355.1. Lineage (NCBI taxonomy): Eukaryota > Metazoa > Chordata > Mammalia > Eulipotyphla > Talpidae > Condylura > Condylura cristata. Next base: position 26,535,994 of record NW_004567120.1, read on the forward strand.
GTGAATTCTCACATAGCCATACAGTATAAAACGGGTCCTAAGAAACCTGGGCTGAGTTACCCAGTATACATTCTTGGGTGATGGAGTGAACACTAGAAAACTGATCTTTGTCCATAATTGAATACAATTCATGGTTTGTTAGAACTCAGAAAGACCACAAGCCAGTAGACTTTGTAAAAGAGGGAGGGGGTAACTTTGCAGTGGTGAAACTTGGCAAAACACTACCTTGGAGAGTGGTCAAGGTTACTGTTATCAGTGATCGAGTGTACAGGATAGCAGGTATTCTTGATATGATAATGACACCTCTCAGTCTTTTTCCCCAAGCCTATCATCCTAGATTACATTGGAGAACCTGAGCAAACCTCAAATTGAAGTACATTTGGTTAAAAAAAGAAAGAAAGAACAATAAATTGACCAGGTGTACTCCAAACTGACTAGATCATTTAGGAAGCTGTCAGATACTAGAGGAAGCCAGGGAGATATGAAACAACGTAATAGTCTTTATGGATGGGGTCCTAGAAAAGAACAAGGACATTGGGGGAAAACTGGTGAAATTTAAATTTAACATCAAGTCCACTTAATAATAATTACCCGTGTTGCACTCTGAGTTCTGACAAATGTTCCAAGGTGATATGGCATGCTAATAATAAGAGAAACCAGATGAGGAGTATATGAAAATGCTCTGCACTATCTTTGAAGCTTTTCTGTAAAATCAAACTGTTCTAAAATTAACAGCTTATTTTGGAAAAAGAAAAGATAACAGATAAATTATTTGATTGAGTCTCCCATTTTTATAGAAGAGTAAATTAAAAGCAAAAGAGAGAAAGTAATGTGCCTTGGGGTACATAGAGATTAACTTCTCTCTTATTCAGGACCAAGAGAATATGATCCATTTCTTCTATTGATACTCAGTAGTGAAGCAATTTGGCTGGAAATGTCGAGGCTAGTGAGGCCAATGCTATAGGTTAAATTTTTGTGCCAATTCTTGCTTTTGCATAGAGTAGAACTCTGTTATTTGCTTACAGACTTAATATTTAAACTAACTTCACACATCCACGGGAGAACTGGAAACTCCAGAACAAACTTCTATCCATTCAAAATACATGAACATTGGCAGAATAAAATTTTTACATGGACACGTTTATTATTGTGTTAGATTACTGGATCACATGTAACTGAAATCACAGAAGGAAGTCTGAACAATTGCAATTGCTTCAAACTAAAAAGCTTCTGCACACTGAAACTAATTAAAACAAGAAAATACCCTACCAAATGGGAGAAGATATTTGCATACCATACATCTGACAAGGGGCTCATATCAAAAAATCTACAAAGAATATAATTCGACAAAGAAGGAAAGAAAGAGCCCAATCCAAAAACTGGACAGAGGAGTTAAATGGGCACTTCTGGAAAGAAGACATACAGATGGCCAGCAGACATGTGAAAAAATGCTCATCACCACCTATCATCAGGGAAATGCAAACCAAATCCACAATGTGCTATCAGCTCCTTCCTGTGAGAAGGACCAATAGCAAGAAGACCAGAAGCAAATGCCTGCAAGAGTATTCCCACTGTTGGTGGGGATGTAGACAGCTTCAGACCCTGTGGAAAGCAGTGTGGAAATTTCTCAAAAGATTAAATATATGTCTGCCACATGACCCAGAAATCCCACACCTAGGTATCTACCCAAAGAACACAAAACACTAATTCAAAAGGAAACTTGCACTCTGTGTTTACAGCAGCACTATTTTCAATAGCCAAGATTTGGAAACTTAAATGCCCTGAAACAGATAAATGATCAAAAAAGATAAATTTGTGTCATGTGTGGCCACTAGAATGGCAGAAGAAGAAAGATAAATACTGGGTGATGTCACTTTTATGTGCAATATTGAGAAACCAAATAAAAGGTCAGACAGAGAAAAAAAATTAAACCAGTATTTGAAAGGTGACCACAGAAGGTAGCCAGAAGGGGAGAGGGGAGGAAGAGGGCTGAGCACATGATGTGGAGAGAGTGCAGTGAACTCTGGTGGAGGGCTCTGGGTACCACGGAGGTGGGTATGCTATGCGAGCAATAACAGAAGGGGCAGATGCTACATCCTTACAGTGTTAAACCAATGGTATTACAATAAAAAAAGATTACAACTTTGAAAATAAAATGGAATAAAGTCAAGTTTTGCTTTAATGAAAATGTAGGCTGTGAGTAGTTTACTGAACTTTCTATAATTCTTGAAAATAGATCTAACATTTTTCTTAGTGTTTCCTAAAATGTCTTGCCAAGATACTAGATGTAGTAGAGACTGCAGTCTTTCAGCTTTTCCTCCCTCTGGTTTAAAGTTGTCATTTTGACTCTTAAGTTTACTGTTAAAATCTTTAATATGCAAAATTTTAAGTTCATAAATACCATTTTGTGTATCAAAACTATTTCTCTTCTTTTTTTTTAATTGAGATATCAAAAGCTTGCAAAGGTTCAGAGAAATGAGGACTCTTGCCTACTGCTGGTAGGAATGCAAATGATAGCAAAACGTTTGACCAAATTGGCAGTACATATCCAAAGTGTTGGAAATGCTTTTTAAACATTTTGATCCATAGTTAGAAATTTAAATTAAGAAAAAAGATTTGAATATATCTAAAAATAACAATAGTCAACATAATGCATACTATGTCAAGATATTGAAAAGTACATAAATGTACAAAAAGTGGGACAGATTAAATTAATGACTATCTACAACAGAGAATAATGCTACCACTAAAAATAATGTAGAAAAAAACCCTAAGAATAGAGAAAGATGTTCATGTAGCAGTTTGTATAACATTATTTATTATATGAGTTCATTCTAAATATGAGTTCATTTTAGCCATTTAGTGTAATGTTAGGGCACAGGTTCTCTTCCGAAAAGTCAGACAGATCTAAAGAGCAATGCTTCTTTCAAAACTAGCTGCGTGGGTTGAGGCAAGCTGCTTAACTTCTTTGAGTGTCAGTTTTCTAATGTGTAAATTAGAAATACTCTCTAATTTGAAAGATACTATGACTTTATATAAAGGAGACATAGTTAAGTTAAAATATAACATGTCTATTTCTAGAAATTAAGTGTCTGCTTTGTCTTTTTTCTCAGCATTACAACAGACCCACAGATTCCTTGCTGCTGTTATTGTTGGTGTTCAGTGTATAATCCACTATCTTTGTTCTTTTGATGTTCAAATCTGGCCAGTGGGAACCCCTTCCAATTAGCTTCTGTGTGCTTTTGACATGTCTGAATATTTCCTTGCTTTTTCAACAGGATATTCCAAATTTACCTTATATATTTACTTTCTCTGCCACAGACCCAGAAACTTTTCCCAATGAGCTTTTCGTAGGAAGAGTATTCAAAAACCAAAGTTTGGATTTATGATAGGATTACCAACACTGAGGTGAGGTGTCATTATTTTGAAGTCCGTTTGGAGAAGAAACCAAAGATATCTACACAGAAAAAATTTCAATTCTATTACCTCAACTTTGTTCGTGTATGTGTGTATACCCACACATATGTGTCTATGCTGTGAGTATGTTTTAAAGAATGAGTTCATATTCTAATTCTGGACCTCTCTAGTGGTACATGGGTTAGAGACAGCCTATCAAGCTTCTACCAGCCACTGCGGCACAAATTCGATCTGGCAGGCCAGAATGTTGACCCACATGGTGTGGCGGAACTCTCCTGTTTTGCCTGCTGCTCAATCTGCCTGTTCTGCTCCCCACTCTGTCTCTGGTGAATCCTCTCACCCCTGTACTTCTGGACTGCACTCCAGTTCTTGTATGCATAAATCTTTTTAAATCTTTTAAAAAAGGAATTTCTAATTCTAATTCAACACCACAGAGTCCTTCCTCTCCCCTAATCCATGTTTATTTTTTTTTCACAGTCAACTGTGTTCCATGATAACATCACTAGGTTTACTCATTTGCTTATTCCACAAGATACACACCGTGCTATAAGCATTACATCAATACCACTTTTAGAACTAAGCCTCCTAAATAAAGTTCAAAGTTTGTTTTTATCCCTACAGTATGTTTTCCTGAGGGTGCACAGTTATGTAGTCAAAAGGGAGAATTTTCCTAAAACATGAAGAACTCTTAAAATTGGAGACAAAGAGAACAAAAAATCCAATGGGAAAATGGACAAAAGACAGAGTTCACAAAAAACTCTTAAACATATTAAAAGATATTCAACTTCCCTGATAATAAAAGAAACAAAAGAAAACTACATAGAGGTACTCTTTTTAACCTATGGGCTACAGAGATTTCGCCAGTTCACGCGCTGCTGATGGATAAGCAGAAGGACACAAACCCTAGGAAGGATATTCAGACAAAGCAGCCACTGTTCCCTTCTAGAAAACTGTCCTCGTTTCAACGGTTATTCCTTTCATGTTTTATTTTGTATATATTTCTCCTTTTTCCTTGATTGAAGGTTTTTGTGATCTGCCTACTTGTTTTTAAACATCACTTTATTTTTCTATTATTGTTTCAATTCACTACCCCATTAATTTCTGCTTTATCATTCTTTGATCTTGTGTTTTTAGTTGATTTACTTCTTTTAAACATTGTTTTAATTCTTTCAATTTTATTGATGTAGAATTTCTTCATATAAGTGGTTTAAATTGTATCCCTTTTGCAATATCGTGTGTTCACTACCATTTCTGAAAAATTTTGTAATTTAAAATTTTATTTATTTCCCCGTTTCAGATGAGTGTTGCTTAAATTTTGAAAATGTCTAGGGACTTTCTGTTTTGTAAATTTCTTTCTTTCTTGTTAATTTCTAGTGTCATTTCATGATGCTGTGGGAAGATGTTTGTATTATTTCTACTTTGTGAAAATCATTGACATTTTTATTGTGCTCTAATATAGCACCAAATTTTGTGAATGTCGCATAAGCACTTGAGAAGTAGGTATATTATCCATCATCAGATTGTTAAGATGTATCTTCATGATTCTGCTTTTTCAGATCTATAGGCCAAGTTTCTGTTAGTGTGACTTGACTTGAACTGTAAATTGTGGGCTGAAATTTTCTATGACTAGTAGTTTTTGTTTATTTCTCTTTGCATTTTTTTGTAGTCTCTGCTTTATATAAGCACTTGGTTGTTGGGTTATTTGTGCGTAGCTTTTTTTGTGCATAGCAGATCGACGAAGTACACTGCTGAGGAGAGCAGCGTGCGCTACAGGAGAGGTCTGCTGTGCCATGTCGGTCACCTCTGGGGCCTGGGATCAAACTCACGCTGAAGCAGCTGTTGCCAGCTTGCAGTGCTGCATCCTAACCCACTGCACCACCAGTAGGAGACTATTTGTTCATAGCTTTTTAAAAGTAACTTCTTTGTTGTGTTTAATGTTTTTTGGCCTGAGTTCTACTTTGCCTGTTGTGAAGATTATGAGGTTTGTGGTCTTACTATTTCTCTTTGCCTGGTAAGCCCTTTGCTTAGCCTTTAATTTTTAGTTATTTCTGAGTCATATATTTTAGGTATGTTTCTTGTAAACAGCAAAGAATTAGGTTTTACTTTGTGAATTATTTTGACTTTTTTTCCTGGGTATGTTAAAATCCATTTACATATATTGATGTGACTATGTTTGGTCTAAACTTTTTAATGCTATTTTATGTTTGCAATAATTGTTAATTTTATTATTATCTTTATGTAGGTTGCGTTTTCTTTATTTTAAATTTTGTTTTAGCACTTAGGGTTGTGTTTTGGGCTCCTTTATTCTTCTGCCTTTTATGATGTTCTGAGTTCCCCCTCTTCTTGACTTCATTTATTTGCTTTTTTAGCTTGAACTTACATTCATTGACTGTCTTGATCCAAAAATAAAATAAAAAAAAAACATAAATGAATGTAGACTCAACCTAAGACATATTATAATTTAACTTTTTTTTTTAAGATTTATTTATTCATACAGAACTGGGGTACAGGCCAGAGGCTTAGGGGCGGTGAGAGGCTTCACCAGAGACAGAGTGGGGAGCAGAACAGGCAGATCAACGAAGTACACTGCTGAGGGGAGCAGCGGGCGGGTCGGGAGAGGTCTGCCGCACCATGTGGTCTCCTCCGGGGCAGGCGGCAGGCGGGAATCGAGCTCATGCGGAAGTGGCTTCAGATTCTAAGCGCTGTGCTCTAACCCGCTGCGCCACCAGGGAGGGCCCATAATTTAACTTTTAAAAACAAATAAGGGGGCTTTCCCTGTGGCACAATAGGTTAAAGCACTGCATTATGAAGCTCTCCAAAGTCACAAGTTTGATCCCCCACCAGGGAGCTGACCCACATGTCACAGCAGACCTCTCCGGACCCGCCCACAGCTCCCCTCAGCAGTGTACTTCATCCACCTGCCTGTTCTGCTCCCCACTCTGTCTCTCGTGAATCCTCTCACCGCCTCTGCACTTCTGGCCTATACCCAATTCTGTAAGCATAAATACATAAGTCTTAAAAGAAAAAAAAACTAATAAGGAAGGAATACTAACAGTGTCCAGAGCTAAAAAGTTTATAGACAGTAACCTCTACAAGATTATCTGCAGATTTCTCGGTGGAAAACTTTCAGGCCAGAAGGGAATGGAATGATATAGTTAATGTACTGAAAGAAAAGGATATCCAATGAAGAATAATTTTATCCTTTTTGATTATCATTCAGAATGGAAGAAGAGATTAAAAGCATTACAGACAAACAAAATTAAAAGAATTCATCATCACTAAACTGGCCTTGCAAGAAATACTATAGGACTCATAAAATTAAAAAGAGATTCTACCAAGCAGAAGTAAGGCACCAAAAATATACAATATTTGGAAGGAAGAGAGTGAAATATGCACTATCAGAACAATTTTGAAATCAATCTGCTCAATAGGGTGACAAGAATAGAATCGCAAGCATAAGCCTTAGGATAGTTTCATAACAAAATTTCATCTAAGAAAAAATAAGAAAATAGAAATGGAACTTAAATATACACAAAGGAAGATTTTAAATCAGAAGAGAAGAAAATAAGAAAAAGAGAAGTGCAAAGACAACTATAAAAAATAACACAAAACTGATAAAAATAAATGTCACTAGATACTTACATTCCAATAATTACCTAAAATATAAGTGGCTTGAACTCAGCAATTAAAACATATAACATGGTTGAATGACTCAAAAAACAAAATCTAGCTTTTTTCTGCCTATAGGAAACTAACTTCAACTCTAAAGACAAACACAGCCTTCAAGTATAAAACTAGAAGGCAAATAGACAAGCAAATTATAATTTTTAAAAAATATTTTATAAGGTAAGATAAATGTTCAGTTAATAAAGGTAATAAGATACAAGTATAGACAACATATAATGATTATGGACTTTAAAAAGACTAACAGTGGCCCTCCCTGGTGGCGCAGCGGGTTAAAGCACTGCACTGAGAAGCTAAAGCCACTTTCTCGTGAGTTCGATTCCCGCCTGCCCCGGAGGTGACCACAGGGCGCGGCAGACCTCTCCTGACCCGCCCGCTGCTCCCCTCAGCAGTGTACTTCGTCGATCTGCCTGCTCTGCTCCCCACTCTATCTCTGGTAAAGCCTCTCGCCGCCCCTGAGCCTCTGGCCTGTACCCCAGTTCTGTATGCACAAATAAATCTTTAAAAAAAAAAAAAAAAGACTAACAGTGGTACCAAATGATGGAGCTTGAAAATACAGAAAAGAACCACTAATAAAAATAAGGAGTGATATTGACAACAACAGAATAACAGTACAGGATTGTACACCCCATTTAAACTATGGACAGATCAACAAGACAGAGAATGCAATAAAAAATAGCTTTAAATGACAAGTTATAGCAGATGGGCCTAATATACATTTACAGGACATTCTGCCTAGAAATAGCAGAAATCACATTTTTTTTCAATTGCACCTGGAATATTCTCAAGGATAGACCACATGTTGGGACACAAATCGAGTGCTAATAAACTACCAATGATTGAAATCACACCAAGTATATTTTTTTTCTGATCATAACACTAGAAATCAATCACAAAAAGAAAACTGGAAAAACCTCTAACACATGGAGATGAAAGAACATGCTTCTCAAATATCACAGGTCAATGAGGACATTAAAGCAGAAATGTAAAAATACCTGGAGACAATGAAAATGAAGATAAAAGTTATGAAAACCCATAGGATGCAGTAAAAGCAATACGAAGAAGGAAGTTAATTGCAATACAGGTCTACATTAAGAAACAAGAAAAATCTCAAACAAACAATTGAACCTTCGTTGGAACACTTCTGGGTTTTGGGATCAGGATGTTCATTTCCTTTCCCAAGTTAGGAAGATTCTTGGTTATTATTTCTTTAAATAAAGTTTCTATGATTTCTCCTGCTCATCTCCTTCTGGGATCTCTATAAAGAGACTATTATTTCTCTTGATATTTTCCCATAGGTTCCTTAAACTATTTTCATAATGTTAATACTCCTTTATTTTTTCTTTATTTCTTTTCTTTTTTTAAATTTCATCTTCATTATTTTATGTTCTTCATCATTGCATCTCAAGATATTTTCAAATATTTTCTCTCTTGGTCACCATTATAATGGCTTTCTCTCTCTCTTGAATTTGTTTCCTCATTCAATTAACAGTCATTGTTCATTCTCCTTTGCATATTTCTGTTCTGATTTTTAAAATTCATTATGTGAATCTTTATTCATATCTACAATTGTTTAAGGATATTTAATTAAGTTAAGGTTTGTTGCAGTTTTCTTCTGCTTTAGAGTGGTTATTTGGAGGGTTTACATCCACTGAAATGATTGATGTTTATTTTCTGTTTTCTTCCTACAGTGCTTTGTATAGATGTCATCTGCTTTTTTATGTTCAGTCTGAAGTTTTTATTTTCCTGGATCAGCAATAAGAGTGGTATCCTGGTAAGTCTAGCTTTTGGGTTGTTTACTTAGGTTATTTTACTTAGGTTAAAAATCAATGATGCTGTTTGGATAGGGGGGTTGGTATATCTCTTAATTCCGTGATTTGATTTTATTTCTGTCATAAATTCTAACTCTTGTGTCCTTCCTTCATGTTCCCGTCAAAACTCTGAGGGGTACTCAAGATTCAATGCCTCCCTCATCTTCAGCTGTGTCTATCAACACGACCAATTCCAGTTTTGAGTGTTTTGAACAGATTCCTTTCAATATTCAGTTGCTAGTGATCTCAGATTCTACATTTGACATTTGCTCTCAGTAACTGCCCACCAAGAGTAGGACTTTTTTTTCAATGGGAGCTTTGTTTCAAGTTTGTCAACCACCAGATCTCAGCTCTCATATCTGCTTTTTTATTTGGTCCTTATCTCTTGGCTCCAGCATGGGCTACATACAGAGTTAGCTCTATTTGATTTGGATATTTATTTCTCTACTTACGTGGAATTGACATGTGGAGAATTCTCTGTCTTCTAGTTATGCGATGGCAGTGGATTACATGTGATTTTATTTGCTCTTCTTGGTTTGAATTTCATTTTGGTGGATGATATAGAAAGATTTTATCTTAAGGGGCCAAAAGCCCCTTCCTCACTACAGATGCTGAACTTATTGTCAAGATATCTAGTAGAATACATATGCATAAGCATACACCTGAACTTTGTGTACCGGATATTTACAGGACATTTGTTTCGGATGAGTCTTTTAATGAAGGCCGTATTAGAATTTTACTTGTCCAGTGTTCTTTTATGGTTGACTGTATAAATCTGTGAGATAGCTAGTAATGGTTAAAGCCACCATTTGTAATTCTGAACAAGGCCACATTTACAAAGAGGGTGATTGTGTTTTGTTTTCAGGTATGTTTTCCTGTCTTTTACCTAATTCCTCCTCCTAAACTTCTAATTATTGGAAATTCACCATTTTTGGATGAAAGTAGTGACAGCAAATACATTTAATTTCAGAGGAAGCTATTTGCAGAATCAAGACTCTGTAGGGAAGAATGGTTGCTGCTTTTGATTACTTATATCCTACACGGGCCTAGAACAGGGAGGTGACAACATTAATGCACAGGGATTTGCCTTTTTTGCTTATGACTTTGATTTCTGTTAAAATGCAAATAATATTAGGGAGTCATAATACATTTTCTTTGACACAGCCATTTTGTATTTCAATGTGAATTATCTTTTTACATGGGTTGTAAGCTTAAATCACTATCCAAAAGGAAGGCAGATAACATAAAATAATGAAGAGGGTGAAACTGACACTCTGATAGACTGGAGAGAGTTCACGGTCCTTTTGGGAACAGCCCCTACTTAGATGCGGTCAACGGCTGTCATATGATTCTAGCCACTCAAAAGACCAGAAAGGCACCTGGCATATAAATATTCAATAATCATGTATGCAAATGGGTCTGGGTATGCCTAATCTTTCTATTTGTCAAGAGAGACTAGAAACTTTATAAAAATCGGAGATTTATGCAAAATCTTTAGACTTAAGCTTTTAAATGGTTGACAGCATGTAACAAATTGTATGTGTGCTAAGCAAAACCTGTTTAGTTCTTAAAATTCATCTCTGAGTGGAAGGCAGGACTAGGCGAGGAGAAAACAAAGTAAGATTGAGACTGTGGGCTTTGGTAATGAAAGTTAACAGAGCTGAAAGGTTGAAATAGTGACTGAGCCCACAACATAAAGTATTACTGACTGAGACTGTAATTTAAATATTTTTGTTTCGTTCACCCTTACTGAAATCACCAAAGACACTATAACTTTCCTTGATAATAGAACCCACATTCTTTAGTTTTCTATGTCCTCTAGCAATATATTTTGTTTAAAGATAAAATACTTATAATGTAACTCTATAAATTCCTTATTTTATAATTTTAATGTATTTACTTATGAGAGACCATTGACTTTAGTATTTTTAAATTTAGCTTTTTCTTCTTTCTGTTGTTACACTTGTTTCTACGTTTACTATTTAATGCAAAAACTAGAATGGTTATCTATCTAACCATGGTTATCTATCTAAGAATATATCAACTAATCCAGGGGAAGGATTTGGTAAGGGAAACCAAACTAAAAACATACAGCAGACAGGAATAAAAAGCAAAGACACTAATGGTTTGTTTGGGTTTTGTTCAGTCTTGGAACAGGCTGTGTTTGAGGTATGACAAAGAAAGGATCTATTTGTACCATCTGGCTTTCAAGTACTCCCACTGCTTTCTATGTTGGTAAATCCTAACTAGTGCTTTCTTTGCAGTATTCTATATGATAATCCTTGAAAAAGTGCTGTGATAGCACAGAGCATGTGCAAAACTTTGACACATTTTCCCACATTGATATTCTTAAAAATTTCCAACCTCCAAAATCCAAATAGTTCAAGTAGGCTCAGGAGACATCAGACCCTTTAACCACTTAATGGACTGACTGAGGATAATTCTACCACCGAGGGGAAAAATAATTAAAAAAATACATTTTGGGTTTCTGCTAGGTGGTGGGGAAGCTACTAAATAAACTGTTAGCTTTAGATGATTTGGATTCATCAGGATTCTCTGTCTGGAGATCTGCAACAAAACTATTCCATTAAAAAAATTGTTGCTGGCGATAATGAAGGAAAGGATAAATAGATGGGACAATAGCAAGTTAAAGAGCCTCTGTACAGTAAAAGAGACATTACAAAAAACAGACATCCCACTGATTGGGAAAAATTTTTCTCACACAAAACTAGTGATAAAGGATTGATCACAAAGATATACAAAGAACTGATGAAACTCAACAAAAATAAACAACTCCATCAAAAAATGGGCAGAAGAGGCCCTCCCTGGTGGCATAGCAGGTTAAAGCACAGCACTAACAAGCGAAAGCCACTTCAGCATGAGTTCAATCCCAGCCCTGGAGGTGATCCACATGGTGTGGCAGACCCGCACGCTACTCCCCTCAGCAGTGTACTTCACCAGTCGGCCTGTTCTGCTCCCCACTCTCTCTGGTGAATCCTCTCACCACCCCTATACCTCTGGCCTGTACCCTAGTTCTGTATGCATAAATAAATAAATCTTTAAAAAAAATTGTTGCCAAGTTAGGGCGTAGTACTGCAATCTAGTTGCAGCCGCTTCAGTGAAGTTCGATCCCCGAGCCCAGAGGTGATCCACCTGGTGCAGCAGACCTCTCCTGTCTTGCCCGCTGTTCCCCTCAGCAGTGTACTTCATCCATCTGCCTGTTCTGCTCCCCACTCTATCTCTGGTGAATCCTCTCCTCTGGACTGTACACCAGTTCTGTAAAAAAAAATCTTCTAAAAATTTGTTGCTCTTTCAAAGCACAATATATTTGCTCTTAAAGCACAATATACTTGCTCTTAATTTGTTGACAGTTGGCATATCTATTTCTTATATATTGTACAACTAATACTAGCTTGGGTGCTTGCTATGAGTAAACATAAATAAAGATAAATGAAAATAAGATATAAATCCTAAATCTACCCTTTCTAATAATTCTATGATCTTATTAATTTTGAAAAGTATTTGTATATACGAGATGCATTAAACATCATGTGGTATTGTTATTGCTATATTTAACATCTATCTTTGATCAAAATTAAAGTTCAAGGTCAAAGGGAATCTAGGTTCTTCAGTGGAAAAGTACAAAACTGTATTAATATTTAAATAAAGTTGTCTATAACATAAACAATGGAGCTAGTTGATCTGGTGAAACCTGTGAATAACAAAATGTAAATATCGCCTCTCTGTACTATGTGGTAGAACAGCAGAGATTGTCTGGTTTCAAATTAATACGTGTATTCATTTTTGACCAGAGCCACAGCTAATTTATCTGAGTGTTCATACATCCTCCTGTGTTATATGTGCATAAGCTATCCTTTGGCTTCCTGATAACTTGAGTACACAAAAATTTTATGAAAGAAATTAAATGGAATTAAGAGGGTTTTTTCCTTCCTGATGAGGATTTCCTGTAGCCATTTTCAATCAGAAAATCAGACATTCGTGAGTTCATTCCTTAGAAACATATGGTGAGCAATCACTTCAGGGGTTAACTATAACATATTATGTAAGGTTCACATTAAATCAATTGGCAATGCTATGAAGAAGAAATGGTCACCAGAAAATTACAGCGGATCATTTTGGTCCCTCTTCATTGGTTCATTCTTATCCCACGGGAGCCAAAGGAAGGAGTTTCTGAAAATCCATACTGAAACCTGGAATTCTAATATAATGCTCTTTTTTGAAAACTATTCATTCTTCAGTGGTCTTGTTAGTCTACTAGGAAGGAAGACTGCCTTGTGGGATTATATTCAATACGGAACCACGAATCTAGTCTTTCTGAGACAGCGATTCATCAGGAAGGAGCTCCTCATTCCTTAATTAGGTCTAAATATAAAGGAGAAGCACACTTTTGTACATGTAGCTTGAAGTTTAAAATTTTGAAATACTACCCTCTGATCATGTCAGCCTAGCTATTTAGCTAATGCACAATCATAACTCCCCTAACATATCATCAACATCCTTAGATGTATCTTCTTCCCATGCCATTAACGTCCTTCCCCTATTTTCTTTTCCTACCAAGTTTGATCTTTTGATGGTCGCTTCAAAAACCTTGTAATCAAAAACTATACTTTCCTATCCCTTTTGCTTCTGTGGCATTTGTCCTGCAAGACTTCACTTTGATACAAACAATGTAAAGTCCTTATAACATTAATTGCTATTCTTGAAACACTGTATGTAACTGTTCTCCCTACTCAATCGTGTATAAATATTTTAGTCACAGAATTTATTTATGTATGATCTTAGAAATTACTGAAGACACCAAAGAGATTTTGTTGATGTAGGTTATAGCTATATCTAATTAAACATTAATAATAACTTTTATAAGTATTTTTAAATTTTTTTGAATAAGAGCAAACCATTACATTTTCACTTAAGTAACAGATTATTGACAAATAATTACATTATACAAACCAAAAAAATAATACTGAGAAGAGTGGAATTGCTTTACTTCTTTGAAAATTGTTTTACTGTCTGGCTTAATAGAAGCAGCTGGTTTTCATATCTGCTTTTGCATGCAATCTACTATAATAGCACTTATCATGTAGTCTCTGGAAAACTTAAGTACACACTCATGAGACAATTATAGTGAGAAAGATAAAAAGCCGTCTCTGTGGTATTATGAAAACAGTTTTACTTTGTGGACTCTGTGACAGGTCATGGGGCTCCTAGTGGTCCCCAGACGGCGTATTAAGAAGTCACTGCTCTATCACCACCATCTAGTGGTTTTCTTCTGACCTTTCTAGATGATCTTTGGTGTGCTTACTAGATTGTTTGTTCTCAACCATTTTGAATATCAGTGTGCTCAGATTTTTAGCCTTCACTCTCTTGTTTTTCTAAACCCATGATTTTGGCATCCTTAGGTAGATATATTTAGTAATATACTAGATATCTAGACCTATGTGCTTACTTTCACTTTTAAACCTTTCACATTTATAGTCTGTTTTGGCTAACAATGTCACCAACTGTCCATCCAGTCCATAAGCCAGACAACAACTGTTCTATCGCCTGCTATGTCTAATCAGTCACCCAGTCAAGTGTGCTTTATCTTCTAAACATTTCCTGATTCCATCTTCTACTTCTCTGTTCCCAGAAGTTTCTTTCACACTATCACTTACCTGGATTACTATTACCGTCTCCTAATTTGTCTTCACAACTTGGATTTTTCAACACCCCATCATCCTGCCTCCCAGTTCCACCTTACATACTGCCTTTAAAGTGATTATTCTAAATGTAAATCTGAACAAATAAAAACCTTGCCCCAGTGAAAAAAAATAAAAATTCCTCATTTGTTGTTGGAATAAATTTGAAATGCCTCACTATGGCTTCAAATGCTTTTCATGACCTGCTTCTGCTTGCTTCATTTCCTGCCACCCTCTCATAGCTTCCATATTTGCTTCTTCAGGTTTTCCAATATAATTAGTATCGAATAAAACATATACTGTTACAACTCTCTGTAAAAGGAACATTTCTAATTCCCAAATGAATATGTGTCCACCCTGTAAGATAACACCTCCTAGTTTTGACTGTGATGAATCAGATATTCTGTTGGTGACACTGGCCCCCTAACTTTGACTGTTACATATGAAGATTCAGTTACATTCTGAATTTTGAAATGGGTTAACTTGCCATCTGTTTCAAAGACATTGCTCTAATTTAGTCTTATGCAATGTGGGGCTAAAAATAATAATACAACATATCTATGTATATAATATATGTATATATTTATAAAATTTCAGAGGGAATGAACTAAGTTAAACAATAGTGAAATGTCTCTTTTACATAAGAGAAATCATATTATTTACTTTGAAATTAGAGATTTCTTAAGAGATGATTTTTTTCCTGAATTTGCAAGATTGATTCTTGCTGTTCTAAAATGTTTTAGGCATGGAAAAACCCAGCTCCTAATATGTTGTCCAGTTCTCTTTTATTGTGCCTGCCAGTGCATGCTTATCTATTTCACAAAGTCTCATTTTTTTTCCCCTACTCGAGCTAAGAAAGTGCCATATTGGGACATACTTAGAGTGGATGCCTCTCCTTGAGACAACAAAGTAATCGTATGTTGCAAGACATATGCTTATATCCACTACTCATTCACCCATGAAATTATCTTTCTTATGTTATGTCTTAAATCCACAGCATGCTGGAATTCCAAGAAAGAAGTATGCATAGTATTTGCCTTTTATTAAAATATCTTCGTTTTCATCAATATGTACTAAGTATGGTTTTGCAAATTAGTTGTACCTGAGAGAAGTTCTTCCTGTTATTTTGGTATGTTAACCAGCACTGCATTTACACTTTATGACAGGTAACAGGGACGCTTAATGTAGTGAGGGTAAAAGTTACGGAACTGGGCCTTCCCTGGTGGAGGGACAGTAAAATGTTACAGAACATTTTACACCATAAGGTGGTGCTGGATGAAAATATAAATCTTTTTTGAATAAGAGTTCTGATAAATGCATGGAAGACAGATTATTATAAATTTGAACCTATAACTACTATTTTTCAGGTCCCTGTTCAGAGAGATAGCTAGAAAGTTGGTAGATTTATTGGTAGGAGGTAAAATCTAATGCAGAAGCTGTCACCATTACCATAAATGGGTCCACGACAGTGAAATGAAAGCAGTAACAAGGATTAAACATGACATAGAATTGCTAATGGTCTAAAAGACAAAATCATTTTAGCATTTTTGTCTGTTTTTTTTTTATAAAGTGATTTTACTTTTTTCAAGATTTATTTATTTATGCATACAGAACAGGGGTGCAGGCTAGAGGTGCAGGGGTGGTGAGAGGATTCACCAGAGACAGAGTGGGGAGCAGAACAGGCAGATTGACAAAGTACACTGCTGAGGGGAGCAGTGGGTGGATCAGGAGAGGTCTGCTGCACCATGTGGGTCACCTCCAGGGCTGGGGATCGGACTTGCACTGAAGTGGCCATGGCTTGCTTACAGTGTTGCACTTTAACCTGTTGTGCCACCAGGGAGGGCCCTATATATGCACTTTCTTTGTGAGGAAGGAACATGAATACACTTCTTTCGTGCTCTCTATTTCAGCACTCTCTAACTCCACTGAAATAACAGCCTAGACAATAGGACAATTTGGAGTAGTATAAAGAAGCAGAAGAAAGCTCAAAAATCAATTCTTGGGCAGAGAGTAAGGTGAATTATGCACTCTGTCCTCTTGAATAGTTTCATTCTTAAACTTTCCATCAAAGAATTGGACACACTACTTTCACCTTTCCTAGTTCTATACTGATAATGTCTGCTCTGGCCAACTTTCTGTATGTGCACTATATACTATGTCACAGCAAGGAGATTTATGGACTTCAGTGATTTCATCTGTAGAGTTTGAGCACTACTTGCATACCGTGAAGGTGGTATGAATCACTAACACTTTCATGGCAAAGGACAAGGAACATCGATGTCATTAACTGATGATTCTGGATTTGAGGACCAGAAATCCCTACTGTCCAACTCACTCAATGCAACCGCCCATTTGACCCCAGACACAAGGTATTCCTGTGAGTATCTATTGCCCGTGAGCTTCTATTGCTTCTGATACAAACTGCTGACTGTGGAAAAACTTGATCAAAACATCAAAGATGACCAGAGAAGCTGTGTTTGTGCCCTTCACAACCACTGATGAAGTACCTTAACCTCACCTTCCCTTGATGCCTTGCATATGGTCATCCATCTTCCTGACTACTATTTCATATGGCTTATTTGTAAATTCAAGCAAATGTGCTTCTGACTGGCACTGATACATCACGGATGCCAAAATATCAGAGAGGATGAAGCATAAGGACATATTTTTTGATTCAGATGGAAAATATTACAGATTTATGGGGAAGAGATGACAATAGGCATTCTATGATATCTTCATATAATCAGTATCTTTCCATGCCTCCCTTCACCAAATTTTATGACCTCAAAACTTATTTCAAGGAATTATTCTCTTGCTGACCCAAAAGATATAGTGTGTAGGTGTGGGGGTGGGGCTGGTTGTCTGAACAACCTGGTCTAGCTTTTCACGTGCTGGATTTCCACTACCTTCAATGACCACTTACAGAGCCATAATGCACAGAACGTCTATTGATTCCCAATGATATTGATGTGATTTCCCCTAGTGGATTGAGGGCAGCACAGCATACCGCCATTAGTATCTAAAGGTTATGTATAATGGATAATAGTGGAAAATGAAATAGCAGAAAGGAATTTGCACGGGAAACAGAAGCAGTAAATAGTTTCAGTGAAAGATTTTACTTGGGTTATACAGCAACAGCAAAGGGGGATAAAAAAAAAAACGACGATTCTTACAGACTCAGCAAGAGTTGAGAATGAAATGGTTTCATATTTTGAAATATTATACTTTTGTATTTCAACCACAGAAAGCCATTTAAAAATCATCTTGTATATTACAGTTCTTATGTGACATCTTTCACCTGAATGCTTATTTATGAATTCTTACAGTACTCTCCTGAGGTGGTTGGCTATATGGCACAGATGGGGAAAATCGAGGAAAAGATTTCAAGTGATTTATCCAAAGTCATATAATGTCCAGTTCATGACAGAACTAGAAACAAGTCATGTCCCCTTACCACTAATGTCCCCTGATTTTGAACTCCTTCAACCTATGGCCCTAGCATTTAGCCTGAGGTTTGAAAAATCACACAGTATATGATTTCAATGTATTATCTCTTACCAATCAACAAATCTTAGCTGCATTCACTATTGTAGTGATGACATGGTAAATCTAATCTAATTTGCAATTTATTAAGAAAAAAATGAGTGGAGTTATTTTGTAGAGCAAGAAGGAAATGAGCTCCAAAGTTTACTAAGAGCTAGAGGGCAACAAGGTCTGGTGCTGAAGAGCACGCACTCTGGAATCTGTCTGCTCTGGTTCAGAGTTAGGATCTACTTCTAAGTGATTTGATATTTTAATGTCAATGCAACCTCTGTCCTTTCTTGCTGTGTGTCAGTTTCCTCATTTAGAAAATATATTTCATATCAAGAGCTACCCATAGGGTTGCTGTGAGATGTAAAAGAGCTAAACAAGTAAAATGTTAAGCATAATTCAGTATTTCTCAACAAATTTTTATCAACAGGGCTATGTGCCAGCCACATTTTCTGGTGCTATGATACCACCATGGACAAGATTGGTAATTCTGAGAACTGGTGAATTTTAACCGGTGAATAATAAAAGTAGCTATGGTACTTAATAATTTGTAATATCTACAGTACACTTACTATGTGTTAGGTACTATTGCAACTTCTTTTGTGATATTTAAGCATTTAACCCTTATGCTGTAGGTACTGTTTCAGGTCCCTTTACAGGTGAAGAAATAGAGGCCTCAAAAAACAGAAATGTGAAGAAAGCGTTCAACATTAGTTATTATCAAGGAAATACAAATCAAAACCACAGTAATATACCACTTCACAGCTGTGAGGATGGGCCATATAGAAAAACCTAGAAACAATAAATTCTGGTGAGGATGTGGAGAAAAAGGAACCCTCTTACAATGCTGGTGGGAATGTAAACTGGTCCTGTCTCTATGGAAAGCTGTGTGGAGACTCCTCAAAATACTGAAAATGGATCTACGATGTGATTTTTGATTCCATTTCTAGGAACCTACCCAAAGAACACAAAAAAACTAACTCAGAAGGAAACCTGCACCTCTATGTTTACCTCAGCACTATTTACAATAACCAAGATAGGCAAACAACTCAAGTATCCCCATACACACACACACACACACACACAACGGAATACTACTAAGTGAACAAAAGAAATAAACTTATACCATCTGTGCAACATTGATGGAGCTGGAAGGGATTATGGTCAGTGAAATAAGTCAGAAGAAGAAAGGTAAATATCGGATGGTTTCAAACAAAGTGTCAGGGAAAGACAAAACTGGCAAACTGAGACAGACAGTAGGGGGAGGGGTGAAGAGGCCCACACAGGGCTAATTAATAACCCAATTTAATAATTCCCAGAGCACATAATATAATTGTTGGTATAAGAATGGGAAACATAATAAATTTAAATAGAAGCAGAGGCCTCAACATAACATACATCTGTTAATAAGGAGCTTGCTACTTGGGTTTGTTTATGTCAAAAATAAATTCTCTATGTCATGAAGTAATTTCTCTATGTGGTGAAAGTTACCAGACTATAATCCATGTTACTTTGTCTCACGATTGAATGAGAACAGGTTAAAGGACCTTTGTGTTCAAAGGTATTCAAACTTCTCAAATGATTCCTTGTTTTGAATGATTCCATATTAAAATCATGTATAATTACGGTCCATTTTCATTCTACTTTTATTGCTTCAGCATTATTTCTCATCATAGATTACTACGAATCAAATAAATATAAAGATTGGGTATCCTGAAATGTTGGAGATAAAATACTTTTTGTATTATAAAGAAATACCCATATTTAATAAAAGCACCATTCAAATATATTTTGACTACATGATAAAAATATGAAATAATCATGTACATCCATCCAGGTGATATGTTCTGCTGTTGACATTATCAGTGATTTCCCTACAAAATATATGTTCATTTACTAACCAGCATCTGTTCTGTAATTCACTCCTATGTAGTTATGGCAAACTTTCCTATCACATTTTGAATAAATCAGAATCATCCGAATTTATGTTGGTATTTGTAAGAAAGCTCAAATCCCTTTTTATCTACTTCTCAGAACATTATTCATTCTATCTTAGTGGGAAACTCTGCTTCAATTAGGAAATCAGTTTAAACCCAAAAAGAAGCTACTAGTAATACACCTGGATAGAAAGTTTTTTCCACTGTTATATTCTATCCGTTCTAGGAATAGCGTTTCCACAAAATTCATGTTTCTGAAGTTAATTTACATTTTAGACTCAGAGCCACTCAAGCAAGGAAATTAATGTTCAGTCAAAATACAATGCTATCCAGAAAAATCAATACGATTTGCTATCAAGAAAGGCGACTTTAATCAGGGTGACTCCAGAACAACAATATTTTTTGTAAGTTGAGCAAGTGCTCACTACCATTTCTCCTTCACACTCCCAAACATAGTAACTGTGATTTTTGCATCCAGTCACCTAATGCAAAAAAATGCATTTTTTAAAAGACCCAGAGTAAAATTTCGAATTATTTGAAAGAAATGATTGTGCTGAATTTTTTGATAGCTTCCAAATAGCTACTACTTTAATGAAATTGCTACCTGAAAATTCAGTAGCAGTATTACTGTTTAACTATAATTTAAGGAGCTATTGTAGATTAGTACTTATGCATTCTAATGAGAAAACCATAACAACCTTTTAATTGAAGGGAAAATGGTTAACTACAGTAATTGCAATCAATAAGACTGTGTTAGTAGTATAAATATTTCTTCTCAAAGAGCATTCCTTCTTCTCCTTAGTGGTATTTAAAGTTAGGAAGTGCAAAAATAAAAAACTCCAAAAGCAAAACAAAAACTAATTAGCAATCCATTTGTTAGATGTAATGCCTAAGCCTCAGTTCAGTTTTGTAAGTTCCAGAGTTGAACTTGCCTCCTCCCACCACAAGCAGAACAAGACTTTGATAAAGTATGGAAAGAAAAGGGCTTACCAATCACGTAGGCCAGTAGCAAGGCCAAAGTCACGGTGATTGCTGTGGCACTCAAGGCCGTACACTTCCAATTGCAGCACCTGTAAGGTTTGTTAAAGGTAAAGGCAGGTCTGGAAAAGGTGCTTCGAGGAAGTGGCCTGGGTGGAGGTGAGTACACAGTATTGGAGGTCAGAGGGTAGTTCTGACTGGCTGCGCTGAAGATAGCGGAGGAGCCAGACCCGTGTTTGAACAGGAAGTGCCTGTGAAAAGGAAACAGAGGTTTGGGCTCTAATAAATCCAGTTGCAACAGAAATAGCAACTTCACTAATTTCAAACACTCCTGCTATGGACAAGCCCCAGGGAAACCAGGAGGGACTCAAAACAATTTTCACACACTTAAGAGTTAATTCCAAATTGACCATGGTGGTCTCCCTCCTTTTTCCTCACTTAAACCTTTCGGAGGGAAAAAAAAGAACCTCTTTCCCGATTGGCTAGGTAGTGGATTAATCATACTTTGCGCATTAGTATTCCACTTTTGATGCTAGTAACTAAAATACTTCTTTTCGTTACAGAAACTCAAGAGTTGATTAAAAAACAGGCATTCAGGCCATTTGTACAGCCTGGAGACCAGTATTTTATTTAAAGACTAGTTTAACCACAGGTATTTTTTCACCCACTATCTTATAAAAATTGTCAAACATACAAAAGTTGAAGAATTTTTGACATACCATACATACTGAGCAACTAAATTTGACAGTTAACATTTGATTATACTCACTTTATCGACTACCTATTCTCTCCATTCCTGTCTTCATCAGTCTATCTTAGTTTTCATGCATTGCAAAGTTACATACATCAGTGCATTTCCATTTACATATTTTACCTTGCATATTATTACCCAGAGTTCAGTTATTTTTTTTTCTGCACACTTTGGTGTCAAATTTATACACAATGAAATGCACGATATAGAAACGAACCTTTGCTGAGATTTGACAAATGAATCACCCGTGCAACCCAAACCCCTAATAAGATACAGAATATTCCCATCACCCCAGGAAGGTCCCTCCATTCTCAAGTAAATTCCTATTATCCAACTACTATTTTGAATTTTTTCCTGAGATGAATTAGTTTTGTCTGTTCTAGAACTTCACACTGCTTGAATTGCAACAGGATGATTATTGACTGCTCATGACTGCTGTAATGTGGATATTTCGTAAACAGCAGTGATTTATTCCCATGGAAGGAGTTGCCAACAACAAACAAATGGAAGTATGTTTTCTGTGCATATGTTTCACACTTAGTGAGTGTTAAGTGCCATGTGTTGCGCTCAACACTCAGTTTCTCAGTTAGTCTTCGCTCAGATGAAGTAGGTTATCTTATTTATGCTCACTGTGCATTTAAGGAAATGGAGACCTTAAAAGATTAAATAAAGTGTTCAATGCATGTACAAGTCAGTGCAGAGCCAGAGTCAGAACCCAGGTGATTCAGGCTCCAAAATCTTGAATCGACCGGGCAGCTTGAGGCAGGGCAATGCATTGCTAAGCAAAACATACCGATGTCACCTTTCAGTGTATGGCAACACAACCCCCTTCGCTAAGCAAAGTGCCACCATCACCTTGTATATGTCAGGTATGTCCAAATGCATACACCATTAAGGTGATGTTAAAATTGACTTCTAGCTTACGTTTTTAAAGAATAGAAGCTTATGTTAAAAAAAAAAAAGAACACTGTGTGCCAGTAACAACGACAGCCAAAAAAAAAAAAAATCCACATTTAAGTACTTGGCTTCAGTATTATGAGGGTAACAGCTATTTAAAAGGCTGGGTTGCTGAGGAAGTGTAGATTTACAAGATTTTCTGGAGGGCAATTTGGCATTATATCTCAAAAGTCTTTAAATATGCATATTCTTTGGCCCAATAATTATGACTGTAGGAATTTATACATAGCAAACAATGTGTATAACAATGTATATATGTACTCATTCATTGCAATATTATTTGTAATAGCAAAAAGCAAGTACCCAAATGTTCAGTAATAGGTAACTGGTTAAGTGAATTTTATTACAAACAAATAGATGAATACTACATAACCACTAGGTACTGTGTTGTCAGAAAGTATCTATATGCTGGAAAAGTGTTTCTAGGTATCAGCAAGTGAATGAAAATAGTATGGGCAATATGATATAATTAAAAATATATATGTATATATATAATATGCTCATAGACAACTAATAATTTGTGCTACCTTTGGGCACTAGGGATATTTTTTAATGTTTTACCTTGACTTTGTATTGATTTTTCAACTAGTATCAAAAAGATTAGGGGTGTAGAGAAGACAATAGCACACTGACCAATACTACCCCATGAAGTGTTGGTTCTATTTGCATGAGCACCTAAAAAGGCCAGGTACCAGGCCCTCCCTGGTGGCGCAGGGGTTAAAGCTCAGCACTGCAAGCTAGCCACAGCTGCTTGAGCATGAGCTCAATCCCCAGCCTGGAGGTGATCCACATGGCTTAGCAGTCTTCTGTCTTGCCCGCTGCTCCCCTCAGCAGTGTACTTTGTCAATCTGCCTGTTCTGCTCCCCATTCTATCTCTGGTGAATCCCCTCACTACCCCATCACCTCTGGCTGGTACCCCAGTTCCGTAGGCATAAATAAATAAATCTTTCAAAAAAAAAAAAAAAAGAGAGAAAGACCAGGTACCAGAGTGGGGATTTATATACACAAATTTTGATCCTTATTTATCTGTGAGGTTAAGCTGGAATTCTAATTTTACAGACAATGAAACAGAGACCAAGAAACATTTATTAGGAGTAATGATAGAAGTAGTTACCATAATAATGATCGTAAAACATAATATTCACTAAAAGCTTACTTGTGTCAGGCATTATTCTAAATAGTATCTAAGGTGTTATATCATTTAATCTTCACAACAACCCCCTTACAGCAAATATCTATATTTACTGATGAGAAAATTGAAGCATAGAGAGGTTAATTAACTTGTCCATGGTCCCACAGAAATGGGTGAAAATGAGTTTCAAATACAAGCAGTCTGTCTTCTGAGCCACTGGTGTTCATCACCATTCTCTAGTATACTAAAGCAGGGTATGGAGCTTGGAGTGGGAGCCAATGACAAAAATCTGAGAATGATGGTAGAAAAATCAGTTAAAAGTGCTCTCAGAAAACATTCACTAGCACAACAGCCTCATTTTGCAATTAGGGAAACTGAGGTCCAGAAAATGGAAGTGCGTTACTTAAAAGCATTATAGGTAGTTAAGGCATGAATAAACTTGGGATTGGGGATTTCCAGAGTTCTCACTGCCATTGCCCTGTGCTGCCTGCCAACCATGGTCTTCTCTGGATTAGTACTAGGTCCTACTCTCTGGGGTTAACAGACGTGGGCTGAACAAATTTTATCTGCTCAAAGATCACCTAAACTATTTTGGATGAATGCAGAATCATTGCAAAGAAACTACCCTTTAGCTGTTAGGAACCTAAACGAATTATTGCTGCTTCTAAAAGCAATTCTAATTTATTCCCAGAATGGAGACATAGTATCTAGTAGAAATAAGAAAAAATGTATTTTTGTGAAAAAGTAAATCATAGCATTATGCACCTTCCATTCCATTGCATTTCCTCTTTAGGCCCTGAAATAATCTCCTCCGTGGTATAAGGGGTGAATTTCTTCTTTAATGTCTGGTTAGCTCCCCCGGCCTGCTTTGCCCTTTGGCCATCTAATTTACTAGTGAGCAAGGACTGCAGTGCTTTACAGACAACCTCCCCTGCTCCCCGCCACTGCCCTGTGGTTACTCTGGATGTGACAAAATGTCACTTACATATAACTGATTCTATACAGCAACACTCTAATATGTTCCTATGGGATAAAAAAGAAACCTAGCAGTATGGGGTGCTTTTATTCAATGTTTGGAGATAAAATCTTCAATCCTTTGCATATTTATGAAGGAGGACAATTGGATTTTGAGACAATGTAAGTGGCCCAATATGTTGGGTATTGATTTGGTTTGGTATATCATTAAGAAGTAGAAGAAAGACAAGGAAAGGCAGAGAATTGTTGGCTATTATGATGGCAATTACAAGCAATAATCAATATCCTTGAGCACTGTAATTTCATCCTGATATACACCCAAGGATTTCCAAACGCAGTTTCATAAGTAAAATATTACAGCATAATGAATAAATTCAACAGTTGCAGCAGAGCAACATTTAAACTAATTCATATTTGAGTGGAATCCAAATCACAGTCCTCGGCGAGGGTAGATAATAAAATGAGTTCACATGCTAAGGTTCCTGTTTTCTTATTAACAAGATCAGATTAAGGTTCTGTGCTGAAAGTGATCTATACTTTGATGAGCACCATGAAAAACAGCGATGCAAATGCTATGTTTTGTCACAGGCTTTGCAGTCCATTGTTGGAAAGTGAAACTACTGTCTAAATGTGTTTTCATAGTCCCTGAAAAAAAGTAGGAGCATAAAGACAAATGCACAGTGCTAGACTTCAGCTATGTGCTCATAAAATCAGATCATCTGTCTAAGCACATTGCTTTTCCCTTGGGACCTGAGGATATACTAAAATGTTGCTATCAATTTCATACAACTGGGTTTTTTTCCACAGAGCAAATGATAAAAATGCAGTTCAAGAGTTTATGTGTAAGTAGTACTCTCCTTTGCATCTGTTTTAATATTCGAGTTCAAATTTAAAAAGGAAAAGCAAGATATTGCCAAAAGGAAATGGGCATATAAGGAAATTGAAAAAAAATATCTCCAAGACTGATGAGCCCCAGTGGTGGTAAATGGGAATATAATAAATGTTCCTGTAAGGATTTTAAAATCATCTATAAAAGGGGGAAAATGTACTCTCTCTTTTTAAACCCCACACACTACATAATGCTGAAGGTATCTGTAAGCACTAAATAACGTGATTTAATGTGGCACTTAAAATTCTATAGGAAATAGACAGAAATCTACAGCTTTCTAAGATGCATAAATAACCAATGATTTTTTTCCCCTTTACATCTTGTAAACATACTTATGAGACAAATATCTAAACTCGTATTCCCTTAGCTGTAAGCATCTGACTCATTTTTAATACCCAGAGGAAGGAGTTTTAACTTATTTCCAGTTAGAAGCTGACGTTGATTTTAAAATAAAAATAATAATAATAAAGAAGACTACAATGAAAGTACCTTGATGCAAGTTAATAAAGCCAAATCATATTCTCGAGCAGAGTAGAATTTAGGTGTTTATTCTTTTTTTTTTTTAAATAAGTGAATTTCCTATTTTAATGAAAAAAAGCAAAATGTATAATTTACCATCTTAACCATTTTTAAGTACACAGTTTGGTGCTGTTATGCACAATCACATTGTTGTGAAAAAATTCTCTAGAACTTTCTCACCATGCAAATCTGAAATTCTAAATTCATTAAACAACTCCCCTGTCTCTGCTCTCCCCCCTGTGCAGTGCTTGGTAACAGTTGCATCATTTTATAAGGGCACATAAGGGTCCCAGCTGCTCTATATCATTACTAACACATGCTAGTTTCTGTGTTTTTTTTTATAGTAGCCATCTTGATGAATGTGAGGTGATGTCTCATTCAAGTTCTTATTTGCATTAGTGATGCTGAGCATCTTTTCACATGTTTGTTGGCTTTTTATGTCAACTTTGAAGAAATGAGTATTCACAGATATTTATTCTAGTATCTCCAAACATATGAAAAATTGCCATGCTGCGTAAGGCAGATTTTCTTCTTTTACAGAATACCTAGTGATGTTTTACAAAAATAAGTTATTATGGAAACAACTAAAGTGCCTCAGAACACCTAAGTGGAACAAGATGTGGTATAATATACACAATACTCGGCGATCAAAAAAGATAAAATCATGGCATTTGTGGCAACATGGATGGATCTGGAAGGGATGATGCCACATGAAATTAGTCAGGAAGGAAAACATCAAATGGTGTTACTAACATGTGGAATACAGTAACTAAATTAATGGTAAGATTGCTAATGGTAAGACAAGCTTAAAAACTAACACCTGGCATCTGATGGGGAGGGGTGAGAATAAAGAGGGAAAGAAGCACAATAGTTTATGGTGGTGGAATATGGATGAATTAGTGGTGGCTGTACGAGGTGGAAATACTTGATGGGGGTATCCCAATATTGCCTCAATTTAAATAATACAGAAAATTAAAAATGATACTAAACGAAACACCAGTCTTGTAACACTACTACCATCATGTGCGATTATTGACCAAAGTCTGAACTTCAACATCTCTAGTTTTCTCTCAATGGCCCATTTCTGCTAATTTTTCTAGGATTAAAAATAGCACCCAAACTCTTTTTAAGCCTAAACGACATTATCAGCTTGAACAGTCTCCCGGAGAAACAAATTATCCCTTGCTTATTAACAGCTACTTAAAAGAGTATTTTACTTTTTTCATCCTAAGGTATTTTTCTAGCAAATTCTCAGCCATCCTGGTTATATGTTGCCTCCAGCCCTGTATGCCAACTGTTCATAAGAAGTCTGTACTTGTTCTGTATTGCTCATAGTTATTAAGAGTTTTTAAAAATAATTTAAGGATACTTAAGTTTTTATTTTGTAGGATTAAGCTTTAGTTCTACTGTCTATTCTTAAATGCAATATTGTATGGTCAAGACAAGATTATTCTTTTGATTTTGTAAGTGAGGTAGTAAGTAGATAATGGAGAGCTATTCTAAAAATCTTCTGTGATTATTGTTATCTCTCCCTGAAGCAGAATTACTATCTATCCTACCTCCTAAATGGTCTCTGGATTATATATTCCTTGAGGATGGTGACCAAGTCTTAATTTCTAGATACTTTGTCTCCTATTTCAAAGGTACCCAATAAACAGATATTGATTAATATGATGTCCATGTTTCTTCCAAAAGGCTCTTGATATAGTCTGAAGAATGAATAAAGCCAGGGGGTGGGAGACTCAAAAACACGTGTTTCATTTGTAACCAAATATCTCCTGGTTTATTGAGAGTAAAAGTACAATTACAAATTTAAATTTCATTTTCACATGTTCTAAAAGGAAGAAATAAGTCAAATAGCTGATTCGCATTTCATCTCTTTGTGAGGCATTTGGGTAATGAAAGAATTAGTTCTAATAAAGTATACTAACATTTAGAAATAATCAGTTAATGATAATAGCACTAGCAATGGCCAAGCACTGAACAGCTATTACGTGCCTGCCAGGCACTCTGCTAAAATACTTCATGTTTTCTCACTGACTCGTCACAAGACCCATATAGGGTAGACAATAGTATTTACATTTCACAGCTGAGGAGGCTGAGGTTCAGTTATTAAGGTTAGATAAATTTCTCAAGGTCACACAATTTATCAGTGATAGAACTGGTAATCTACTTCAGTTTTACTGATCACTCAGATGTAAATGTCATGAGAGAGAGTAAGAGTAAGCGATGGACTTATTGCATTTCCAGCATTTAAAGTGGTGCTTAGCAAATAGTAGGTGCTCAATATATTTTTCTAAAAATTTGTTTATTTATGAATACAGAACTGGGGTGCAGGCCAGAGGTGCAGGGGTGGTGAGAGGATTCTCCAGAGACAGAGTAAGAGTAGGGAGCAGAACAGGCAGATCGACAAAGCACACTGCTGAGGAGAGCAGCGGGCGGGTCAGGAGAGGTCTGCTGTGCCATGTGGGTCACCACCGGGACAGGGATCGAACTCGTGCTGAAGTGGCCTCAGCTTCTTAGTGCTGTGCTTTAACCTGCTGCGCCACCAGGGAGGGCCCCTCAATAAATGTTTTTAAGCCCATGAGTGAACAATAAAACCCATTTACTTAATCACTGTGCACATATTAACTTATATCACTGATGTCACTTTTAGAGCTAATCATCATCATCTGATAATTGCCTTTTCAAAATGAACACACGTAAGTTTAATATTCCACTGAACATTTTCTTATGGAACTATTGCTTTCAACCCCTAATATTACAGAAATGACAAAATGATATCAGGATGGTTCATGCTTGTTATCATTATCTAAACCTCCTGTTTAGAACATGTGGGACATCAGAATATTTTCCCTTACATGGCATTTCAAATCTTCCCATATAAATTAAATATTTCTGAAATAAGGTATTTATAGACAAGTTGGAGCTAGGAGTGCTGGCATGGATACATAAATTCTAAAGAAAGAAAGAAAACACTACCTATCCTATATAGTTTGATCAAGCTGCTTTAGTAGACACCAAAATAAATTTTAAAAAATTATCTATTTTATATCCATGCCTTTTCAAGTCAATCTCTCATCTTCTTTCTCTAAGTTAGATCCAGCTCTGTATATGCAACATTAATTTAAATATTTATGTTTAAAAACCTGGTATCAGTTTAAGGATAAATATCAAATTAATAGTTTAAGGATAAGTATCAAATTAATATTTTCTATTAACACAAATGTTTCTGCATTAAAAGGCTCAGGCTAACATACAAAAATTATTTGCTTAGATAAACAAGCTTTCCATTTTGTCATTCTTTTAATATTTAATAGCGATTTATGTCCTAAGATACAGTGTGGAAGCTTTAATTCTTTAAAACTAGAAAAATTTGGAAAGCCATTTTTGGTAAGATTTTCAGCACTTTTATGATCTTATACATCTTCTCCATGATGGCATGATGGACTGCCACCCGACAGTTTTCAATAGTTCATTTCCCAACAGGGACCATTTCAAATGGGAGAAACATGTGACCTAAGTAAAATGTATGTGCATACATTTAAAATTAAATCATATCCCACACTTTTCAGTATTTAAAATAAATAAACATATGTGTATATTCATTTTGTAAAGGAATTCAGTAATATTTCCTTTTGCAAAAGATGAAAGTTCGTTCCCAGTTTTACTCACTAGAACAATTTGATGATTATTTGGATTTAGTTATTTATTTTTCTTTTTAGAGGATGGGGTAGTGGGCTGAGTATTATATAATGTGGTCATCTTTTTCATTCATCTTTATTTTCTGTAGATATATAACTTTCTCATTTTATTAGCCAGTTTATAATAACTGGTACACTTTTCTGTATCATCTGTTTTTACTGAATTGTAATCTGTATTAGCAAAACTGCTTGTTTTAAAGAAAGCATATTTCAAGTTAGTTACAAAGAGTTATCGTAAGGACAGAACCTGAGAATTCCCTTTAAAGTTCTTGAGGATCAAACTCTAGATGATTAGCCCAATGCAACTTCTGAAGAATGTTGATCAACTTTTGCCTTACATCAGTTTTCCTTTCTTTGAAAATCTTACTAATACATAAAATTTAAAGGAAATAATGATGTTATGATGCCATTAAAAGAATATTAAAATGCCCCTCAAATAAGCCCTCTGACCTACCCAGCATACAGTTCTCTAAGGGACAATCTGACAAAGAGCAGATTGTCCTCTGAAATATCAGTCTCAAAATCAAAGATGTTGTCAGATGCAGACACTAAAAGCTCTTCACCAACACCCATGTTCTCCTTTCTGTCTGAGTGCAAATAGACTATATTTACAAATCACAATTTCTAGTAGGTGTGGCTATGATCTGGCTAACAAAATGTGAAGTGTGAGCAAAGGTGAATTTGACACCTCCAGTCTTTGCCCCTAAAAATTTCCCACTCATGACCATCAATCTTCTTCCTAATCTACAGACCAAAAGAAAGCAGACTCAATTACAGAAGGAGTCTAGTATTCCATAGAACACTGAAAATTCACAGAAAATATTAAGAGTTTTTAATCATATAAGCATGTAATATCTGTTGATCATTGTTTCTCAGCACAGAACATTGGGCCTCCAGAGCATTCTTATCCATGAAACTCCCAACCCTATTCCCCAGTGCTTAGAGCTAGAGTCAGCGGACCATAAGTGGATATCCAACTTCAGAAACATCATTCTCATTTCCTGTGTGTGTGGTGGTGGTGTGTGTGTGTAATCGAGCCACACTTACCACGCCAGATAGGGAAACCACGATGCAAGATCACATTGACCCAGAGTTGGAATCAGACCACAACAGGATAACAGATAAAGAAATCTCATCTATAATGAAGCCTGGAAACAAAGTATATGTAAAGAGAAAGACTGAGGCAAGATAGCATGTGACTGCAGAAAAAGCTAGAATGATGGAAAGAGTTTCACCTCTCATTAGTCCTGGCTATATGCATCACCCTCTCCTTTCCCTATAAGATTATGCTGTCTCTTTTTAAAATTCATTTTCTTACTTAATTACTTTTAAAGAATTTGAATTGCCATTACCCAGCTAATTTTTAAAGCAATTACCCTTCTTCCATGTTGGGGAAATGTTAATATGCATGGTATAACTACAACTATATGTTACTTCTTTCCACAAAAACAAAAACAAATACAACTTCAGCAGCTTTTTCTACACAGATCTGATTGAGGAGCATGCCTAGAAATCTTAATAGTTACTATCTACTTTGTAGAACTCATAGATCTTTTCTTTGTGTGTTCCTGTTTTTTTTTTTTTTCTATTTTTGAAATGAAGTTGTACCATTTTTTACAAGGTCCTTCATGATCTGACCTCATGCAGGCCTCTTGCCTCACTCCAACTATTGTCTCCAATGTCCTCTAAGCTCTGGCAATCCTGTGTCACGTTTGGTTTCCCAAATGTGCCATTTTCTTTCAGGCTTCCATGTCCTTGTAAGATGTTTTAGCAAAAAACAATATCAGAAGAGCTAAAAATGCCCAAGAGTCGTGTAAATCTAAAGGTGGGAGAAAGAGTAATGAACATAGGGAGGGTAAAGAAGAGAAAGGGACAAAATGAGAAAGAAAATTTGATAGGTAAGTAGGTAGGTAGATAGGTAGTAGGTAGGTAGGTATACACAATAGGTAGATAGGTAGAGAGAGAGAGAAGCTAGATATGTAAAGGCAAAAGATCATTTTCTGTGGGCTCACACTGGTCCCCCTTTCTGTAAGTTGCTGGGGCTGATATACATAAATTGTTTTTCTAGATTTTTGCATTCTCAGAAAACAAGCCAATGAAATATATATACAAACTACTACATATTCAATGTGTCAATAATATATTCCTTTTAAGACTTAAATAGACATGCAAAATATGACAAATTTAATCAGTATAAAGTCATATGAGGAGTTGCTATTGTGTGACAAGGAAATAGATGGCAGTGGGCTGTGGGGTGGAGGACTTAGAGCTGAATGGACTTAGCTGATTATCTTAATACGTTAGGTCTGTTGTAACAACTACTACAAACTGGTGACTTATAACCAACAGAAATTTATTTCTCAAAGTTATAGAGTCTGGAAGTGAAAGATCAAAGTGCCAGCATAGTGGGACTGTGGTGAAGTATCTCTTATAGGGGGCATATGTTCACTTCTCCATGTATCCTCTCAAGTGGTAGAAGGTGAAATCTGAGGTTTCTTTTATAAGGGTACTTGAGCACGTGTGATCTAACAATTCTCTCCAAGTCCCCACATCATACCACCACTCCTGGTATTAGGAAGTCTTCAACATATGAATTCTGAGTATTAATAAGTCTTCAACATATGAATTTTGCCTTGTTATTCATCTAAACATTTGTCACCTGGGGACAAATTGGCATGTTGGGCACATTTAGCAATGTCTGAAGATAATTTTGGTTTTCACAATTGAGGGAAGGATGGTGCTGGCATTGAGAAGGTAGAGGCCAGGGATGCTACTAACCATCCTACCGTGTACAGGACAGCCCCCCCAAACAATAAATTAATCGAACCTGAAACACCAGTAGTGGTAAGATTGAGAATCCTTGTTCTAAAGTGATTCCTCCATTGGAAAATGCAGTTTTGACCTTTTCGATTTCCTTAAGGCACGTTTGGGAAACCAAACATGACAATGGATGGCCAGAGCTTGAGCTTGGGGGTTTATTCTTCTACATTCTTCACTCTCCTTATGTTCATTATTCAACTTCCTTACTTCCAGAGAAGTATCTTCTTGCTTGTCACTCTTAATCTTCTCTCCTCTTAAGCTCACAGCTGCTCCTCCCTGCTGCCTATCTACACTTGGGGTTGGTCTATCATTCAAAAAATACCTTGAACCCTATGCCTAGAGAACATCATCATTCATCATGCTTCAAACATTCACCTTTGCCCACCACTCAAGGAAATCTCT
Source organism: Condylura cristata (assembly GCF_000260355.1). NCBI lineage: Eukaryota > Metazoa > Chordata > Mammalia > Eulipotyphla > Talpidae > Condylura > Condylura cristata. Next base: position 26,569,200 of record NW_004567120.1, read on the forward strand.
GCAAAATATGGAGAACAGACAACATTTTCTTTCAGTTTTTAAAATTGCTTTTCCAATTGTACTCTCATGAACCTGTCTTGAGGCATAAATCTAAAACTAGAAGTATTGAGCAAAACATGTGGAATATATAATAATCACATTGGCTTCCCTCAGGTTAGGTCACCTAAAATACAGTGAAGTTCATCTCTAAAACTCAGTAACCACAATCCCCTTTGAGTACAGAAGAATTTGTGGATGTCATGCCTTCCTCCCATAGAAATGTTCTCTCCCTGGGTCCCTGACTTGTGTTTTCAAAAGTGGAAAGAAGAAACACATTGGTTCATTTTAATCTTTAAGGACACCATAAAAAGATAAACAAGGTAAGGTCATCTTCAACAGCACAGTGGTTTTATGTACTTCGTTGACCTCTCAATAAACATCTCTATTTAAGTGGAATATTAAATCTGAACTTATTTTTTCTCAGCATCATTTTCACTAATCAGGGGAAATATCATAGATTCAGCATAGTAACTTAAACCCAAACGAAACTGCATTTTTATCCTTGAATAAGAAACATACATGAAGTTAATTTGTTTAATAATTGGACACAGAATGGCAATATGAAAGGAACTATTGAAGCTACTACAGCTTCACAATATGACCCAAGGTAACATAATTTCTATCTATATAAGGTGTTTCATCTAGAGTACCTTCTCTATGAAGGATTTTGTTCTGAAATGTACTTATTTAACAAAACTGTTTTGAGCACTGTTGTGCGTAACGCAAAACAGACTCACAGACTACTCTTATACTGCCCTCCCTTGCCTTTTAATTTTTTTTTTTTGCCTGCCAGAAAGACAGACGTGTAGTATTACCAATGGAAAGACCTATGTGTAATATCTTCCTCATTTCCTCTTGGCTATTGGAACTTCTGAAGGAGTCACGGTTGTTCAACTTAACTAACTTGTTTGGGGATCTCACCTAGAATTAGTAATCTTGTAATTAATTAGAAACCAACTAACTAGAAAGCTCAATGGAGTAGAATTCTCTCAGTAGAGGAGCGAATGACAAGAAGGCAAGCCACAGAATAACAGAGCTAGTAAAACCAGGAAGCGCCTAAAATATGTTTTAGACTTATTTCTTCCTCTCACTGTTGAAGTAAATGAGTGCGGTAGAGGACAGGGGGCACCTTGGTGATAGGAAAACTATGGTGACCACACCTGAAGGGAGGAAATCCTCTATTGTGCAAAAATAAGCAAGGATGTCTAAAAAAGAAGGAAAAAAAAGAAAATGAGATTAAGAGGAAGAGGCATTATTAAGGTCACACAACTATTTAGTAATTAGTAGGGCAAATGCACTTGGACTCAAGATTTCTAACTCTATATTGAGGGTTTATTGAAAAATTTTAGAGGGGACTGTCCAATATTTGCAAGGACTAGCCTAAGTCACTAAACATTCTGCTCACTTTGTATTATCTTCTAGATGTAGAACACTATACAATAAAATCAGTTCAAAATCACAACCTGACAATTACAAATAATTACATTACGGTCATTTGGAATACAATGGATATTAAGTTCATATTTAAGAATGATTTTCAACATGAAAATCTATGATAATTTTTTAAAAAGTTCTCTCTAATCTTAAACTAAACACCAACTTTGATTAACAAAACCCCCTAGGTTTTGGACATTTAGGCACATCTGGACTTTAATGTAAACAAATTATGTCGTCAGGCAGGAAATTAACTTAACTGTAAATATTTATCAATGTCAAAAAGGTGAATGGTTTGGGATTGTTTATATTCCAGAGATGAATGGTTACAGTGCAGAGCATTGGATGGGTTACATGAGGACTTGCTTTCCAGGTCTAACTTCCATAGGGACACATTAAGAAAATTTTCCAAGATCTTGTTTCTTTATATTGAGCATGATTACTATTAATCACTTTCTCAGTGTCGTTGTTTAAAGTTTAAAATGAGATAGGAAGTGAAAGTATTTTGGAAATTATAAAATTATACTTACACATACACAGGTGTCTATATATGCATACACATAGGCACACACACCAGTCTCTTGAATATAAGAAGCAGGAAAAAATATTTAGCTACAAGTGTAACTACTAACAAGTAACCAGCCATGCTGTCATAAAACTTTCTACAATACGTTAATAATGCCATTCAGTAGGGCAATGGCAAAATTTGAAAGATCAGGTTGTAGATTGCTGAAAGCCAATTATTTTAGTTGAAAGGTGAGAGGAATAGCAGATTGTGGGTATTTTACTCTGGAAGATAAATTACTTAGGAGGCTAATATTATGCGACAAAAGAAAAGAATCGATGATATCTGTGTTTTTATGTTGCACTTGATATTTTGATAGTAGAATTGGAAATAGTCATAAGTTAGTATTTATGTTTTCCATGAAAGCACTGTTTGTACATATATCACTATTAAGTATCGTTATCAGTAACAGGGGACTGACTGCCTTGTGCTTTGTGTATGCTCTATGTAGACAGAAAGTCTGGATTATAATATTGCATTGGCTAATGATAGTTGCTTGTCCTTGGAAATATAACATATTTGAGAGCCATCTTTATGGTGGGATAGTATAATATCACCCTCTTGTATGACAATAGAAAAGGCAAACTTCTTGCATCCAGAGATTTATTATTTCCCAGAGGTAGCAGCAGTAACCTACCCTTGTTAAGATGGCAGTCTGGGAAGCTTGTACGACTGTGTGGAATCATGATTTCTTCAGCATTGTTTGGCCATCCCTGCAATTTCCATATTCTTTATTATTAACAAACTTGCTCTCAACTTGGCCTGCGAACCATGTCATCATCACAGTGACTACTGTGTACCTCCTTACTGTCTGTAGTTCCTCTTTATTTTTTCTCCTTTCATTTTATATGAAAGGTTTGACCTGATTCAACTTCTTCTCTATGTCCTACTCCATTTCTAGAGAGTAACCATCTTCTGTATCCATTTTTCTTACCACTTACTGGTTCTTCAAACCCATTACGATCTAGTTTCAATCTCATCACTGTACTGAAATTTGACTGCTTAAAAGTCAAGTAGTCTGTAATCGACAGAATCAATGCTGTGTTCTCACTCACATTCTATTTGACTCCTCTGAGGCATTTGGAATCATGATCACAGTCTCCTTGAATTTTGGTCCTCTCCTGTTTGTTCTCTCCTCTGATTACACCTCAGTCACCTTTGCTAGTCTTTTCTCCTTGGAATTTTAAGAAGTAAATGTTCTCATGGCTTGGGTTATGGACTTCTTGAACTGAATGGTTGAGGTGCTTCAATATTTTCTACACCCTTTGCAGAAATTCAATAATTATGCTTACCAAATAAACTTTTAATTGTCCATGTCTATTGTTTTGGGATCAGACAGATGTGGATTTGAACTGGTTCCATTACACACTCGCTGGTCCACATTAACCCACTGATGTACTGTTTAACTTCCCTAAGGCTCAATTTATAAATCTGTAAGTTAGAATAAACATGATAATGGCTTGGAAGAATATTTGTCATAAAGTAAACATTTGGTAAGTGGGAGGAAAACCTTTTTCTCTTTCTTCCTCTTCTGGAACTCAGATTCTTATTTGAAACCATTTGTAGAATATTGGACATTTCAAACTGGATGTCTTGTAAAGATGTTTTAATATCTTTCAAATAAAACATTGCTTCTATTAACTGCTGCTTCTGATTTCACAAATCTACTCCATTTTGTAGTTCCCTCCTCAGTTACTATCTGTCCACATACCCCGCAAAATTTTCATTGAACAGTATGAACTGAGCACTAAAGAGACAAAGTAAAAAAAAAAAAAAAAAGAAAAAAAAAGTAGCCATAGTCCTTAACTCAAGTTGCAACAAGAATACATCTAGTAAATAGGATATATGAAGTACAACCTATAATGAGTATAATGAGTAAGGCCTTCACTGGTACATGCACAGGATGTTTCTGAGAGCACAGATAGAAGAGAGTCCTATGAAAGTCATAGGGAAATGAAGGCTCATAAAGGAAGACTTTTTACAGCTATCTTCAAATTCTCTTCTCCCATATCACATTCAACCCAACCCCAAGTCCTGCAACATTATTAGCCTCAATATGATTGAAAATTATCATAGGCTGTCCCCTCACTCCCACTAGAATGTTAACTCCATAAAGGCTGAGATTTTGTTTTCTACTGTAGCTTCAGCAACCAGAACAGTGGCTGGTACATGAGGGGAATTCGACAAATATTTCTCAAGTTTTGTTAAATCTCATCTATGCTAGAATTAGTTTGTCGTAGTATTTATGTTGAATAGTTTTTCACTTAAAATATTTGCATTATTCACATTCTAATGCCCTCAGATATCACACTGAAAAAACTGACAGAGTGAAAAGCAGATGTTACCATTTATTTGCTTATCTCTTTGCTATAGGGGGCAATTCTTTTTGAGCTTCAGGTTCTTTAAATGGAATACCCAGTACCACACTTTCACAATTCTTACAAAGACATTTCAAAGACCTCAAGACTTAACCTGATCTTATCTTTTGCTTTTAAAGCTGCAAACCTTTTTGTGTGTGTGTTGTGGAATTAATAAAGGACCAGCTGGATTCTCCTCAAGGGAGTTAGTCAGTGGAATTTCTTACACACACCCACAAATGCACACTCACACAGAGGCACAAGTCTGTAGAAATTAGAATTGACAAAATCATTTTTTGATGCTTCAAATATATTTCATACTTTTAGTAAAATATAAAAGACAAGTGTCTATCAACTTGACATGGTGATGAAAATATTTATTATGATTAACTAGATGAGTAACTTCATTGTCAATGAAGTTGTTAAAATTAGTTTCTTTCTTGATGAAAACCAGGTATTTCTGCTTTAAATATATGACCAAAAAAAGGGAAATGTGTATATGTCAATATATGATGAGGGCGAATAAAAAGGTGGTATAGAGATTGCTCTAAATTTTCATCTTTTCTTGCTATATTTCACCAATTAACTCACTTTTTAAAAAATTCCCTAAACATCTGTTTAGATTCACATTTGGAGGGCTAAATAAATCTTCTTCACATTAAAACCAGATTTCATCTCACCTATGGTGAGATTTCCTTTCCTTATAAAGTAAAACATATTATGTTTGCCTTTGGTTTTTATTTTGAAATGAAACTAAGAATAGTCAATTCAAAAGCATATTTAAAAATAATACAACCATCAAAGTGACTAAAGCTTGTACCATGTTTATCTCCAAAATATGGCTCTCTACTGTCTGAGTACAATAGACTATTAGAGAAATATTTTTACTCTCCATACACAAAATATATTTTTAAGGCTACAAAATTCCCTTCATGTAAATTTAACATATTCCACATCCATCATTTGGTGTAGGCTGAAAAGCTTGGTTGATTCCTGTTCATCTGTAGTAAACAGGATTTATAGGTCATAGATTAGTTCTACGTAGTCTTTTCCTGTCTTAAAAAGAATCTTTAAATCTGTGGCTGAAGATAGATTTTTCTAACCCCAGTGCTGTTAAAGGATTAAAGCATGAGATATTGTTGGATCTAAGCACTGAATATGTACATTCTGAGGGTTTTTTCCCCTCTAGTCATTATTGAAGGAAAAAATTATGTCCCTAAATCTATTTTTCCATTGCAAATCTTCTAAAGAAAAAATACTTATGTTAGGTAGATTTTATGGTACTATATAACAATGTAACTACCATTGGGGATCTTACATTTATGGGTAAAATTTAAATAGTGTTATCCCATAGATATTTAAATCAATGCCATAACCACTAATGAATATTTCTTCCAAATGATTCTTATTTCCCCAAGATAGACACTAACTCTAGAAATCTGGTAACAAGCATTAGTCATATAGATTTCATTTCTCTAATCAGTCTTTGCCAACATATCCTCCGCCAGTAGCCCTGGCTCTTCTTTCATAAAAAATAACACTGCTGACTCCATTTAATTGTCACACTGGCCAAAAGCCAGGAAGATCAGCTAGCCTCATGCCAGCTATAGCCATCTGTCAGAACATACTAAAAATCAATGAAGATGGCCGATACCTACTCTTCTGGTCAGACCTGACTCCTCTACATAATTCCAATGTGTCTTTGTAAGTTGAAGAAGTAGTTACGTTAATATGAAATCCAAATTCTCATAATGTCACATATCACAGAAATTCTTTAGGTAAGATTCCTTTTGGTAAAGATAACCTGTTAATGTCAACATTATCATTAAAAGCAGTCAAGCAACGTTAGTTATGGTCTAGAACCAATACTTGGTCAAAAATAATTTCCATTGAGTAAGAGTGTCAATTAAACTTTGAATTTGGAGTTTTAAGTGGGAGACAGCAAAGAGAGTAATTAGGGAAACCAACATGGCTGTAATTTCATTTCAAAGTGAATCTGGGTGAAGAGGTCAAGAAATTGAGCGCACTGACAGAAATGAACATCACCCCAGTTTCCCAAGTATTAAAAGCAGAATGAACACTACCCCACTTAACCCAGTGTTAAAAGCAGAACAATTTGTTTGCACACAAAACACATGGACAGAATGGAGAGACCAGCACAGAAAGGAAAGCAGTAAGTCAGGATTCTGAGACGCTAGAGTGGAGAAAAAGTAGTTCCAAGGGGATGAAGAAGGGGGGAATGAGACACAAAGAAGAACATAAACAGGGAAGAAATTAAAATGAGAGTGAAAAATCTCAAGCCAGTTCTGAAATAATCTTTGTGACAATCTCATGATGTAGGTTCTATTCAACCATTTTTAATTTAATTAAGACTAAGACACTGAGGTTCAGGAAGGTGCAGTAAGCTGCCCAAGGACACATAGCTACTAAGGGGCAGATTTGAATCTAAAATCCTCATCTATTGGTTCCTACAATCCAAATTCTTAACTACTGTCACAAAGTTAGCTTTCCCAGGGAAAGTACAACGGTGTGTGACAGCTTTGGCAGTGGGCCTCAACCCATTGGGAGAGAAAAGGGACTTTCTAGAGAAGAAGCACAGAATAAGAGGGTCCTTGAGCTCTAGTCTAACAAAAGGTAGCCCCTGCATGAGGCAGAGCACATCAGTTTAACAGCAGGAATTTCAGAATGAAATTTAGATTTTTGGAAGTCTGATTCCAGAATGATTATCTCTTACTAGTATTAGAAGGAACGTATTTGTTCACAGAGTAGCCAACCTAGTAAAGAGAGGTAAAATGGCAAAGGGAGTAAAAGAAGAGGAAGAATATTATCTAATAGTACCAAAATGGTAATGGGTGACTATGCCTTTCACTGAAATATGCTCATCCCAGAATGGTCTTACCTCCATATTTCACCTAATGCCTTCTCACAGTTTTAAATCACAAGTGATTTTTAGACTATTTTCTCAAGACAATTTCTATTTTCCTCTTCCACCTACTAGAATATTTCTGCTGCCACCACTATTCCCATCTGGGGTATATCTACCCCCTCCAAGTATTCCTTCCAGGACATTACTTAAATTTAATAAAGTACTTATTAGGTCGTTGTCATTTATTTTGCTTCACCTTGCATGCCACAGAAAGTGGTTGAAGGTGAAGATCCTGGACCTATAGTCAAGGTTCAGGATCTGCTACTACCTCTATCTCTCTGTACCTCAGTTTCCTTCTCTCTCAATTGATATTGGGAACACTAATAGTATCTGTCACATACCATTATCGTGAGGATCAAAGCAGTTGATAAACAAGAGCTTAGAATAGTGTTTCTCATATAGTGATGCTATGCATTTAGCTACCATAATTAGCAGCAGTACTTGACCACAGGTTTCTTAAGTACAAGGACTCTTATTCTTTATAAGTAATGGCAATGCATGACACACAACTACTAAATGCTTACTGAATACCTTAATATGCAGGACATCTCAATGACTCACAGACTGGAGGTTTTATATGAGCACTGAATGTTTCCAGAAGAGTTTGAAGCTAACATGGATCTCTGAATCATTGTGACTCTGAATCCCTCTTCTTACCAGAAGGACAGTGTCAAGCTCTTACATCAATAGTAATATTTATTGTAGATTTTCTATGCATCCAGCTATAAGCAGATACTCTAGATATATTTCAGTTATTTCTAATATTCTCCACATAACAGATGGGGACATTGGAGCCCATGGAAGTTAAGTAATGTGTCCAAGTTCATTACCACATAAATTTAGGGTGTATGAAGACATATAATTACACATATCACTCACACTTTCCATAAGTGGCATTGAGCCAAGTCTCTTTCCAGGTTGTGAAAAGTTTCACTGCATTCCTCCGAAGTGATAATCCAAATACTGTGAATGCTGAGAGAAGAACTGAGGAGGGGCTAGAAAGGCTAATCTCTGAGGAAGGGAGAGAGCAGGATGAGGCATAATCCTGAAAATTCTGGATGGCTAGTACATGTGGAAATAATCCCAAAGTTGTTTTGGAGAATCTCAAAGGGTAGGCTCATAATGCCTCACAGACAAGCACCACCAAAATCTAGACAAGGGAATAGTGATAATCATTGGTGATTTCCATAAATTATTTATGTCACCCCTCCCCCAAACTTCTGTTGAAGCCTACTCCTCAGTGTGAACGCAATTGGAGATGAGGCCTTTGGGATTTGATTAGGTCATGAGGGTGGACCCCTTATATATGAGATCAGTGCCTTTACAGAGGAAAATTGAGAGACTCCCCTTGTCCTTCCCAACATGTGAGGTCACTGAAAGGAGAAAGCAGTCTCTGAACTAGGAAGTGTGCTTCCACCAGTGCCTTTGAGTTTTCCAGGACCTTGATCTCTGATTTCTCAGCCTCTAGAACTATAAAAAATAAGTGTGCCTTCAAAAACACTGATTGAAAAAGATACTTGTAACCCCATGTTTATTGCTGCTTTATTTACAATTGGAAAAACATGGAAGCAGCCCAAATGCCCAAAAGTAGATGACTGGATTAGAAAGATGTGGTACATATATACAATGGAATATTACTCAGCAACCAAAAAAGAGAAACACATGTCTTTTGCAGCAACTTGGATGGAGCTGGAAAAGATCATGCTTAGTGAGATAAGCCAGAAAGAGAAAGAAAAATACCGGATGGTTTCACTCATAGCAGGAGTATAATGGAGCAGGCGAGAAAATAACAAAAATAATGAACAACCATAGACCAGAGACATTCTGTGGGGGTGGAGTGGGGAATGGGACCAAAAACGGGGGGGTGGGGGGGGGGAAGGGAGGGAAATGCACGGGACTATGGTGGTGGCACAGGGGTGATTTGGTGATGGGAAACCCGCGGGGATTACAATCGAGATGGAAAAAAAAAAATGTGCAAAATGATGTAAAAATAAACTTTGTAATAAATAAAAAAAAAAGAAAAAAAAAGTGTGTCTTAAGAGGAAAGTACAGTAAACATGAGTGATTTAAGCTCCACAGACATCTGCCAGATGTATCATATGACAAGTCCCCAAGCTGCCCTACCTTGCGGACAACTCCACCTCCCAGGAGGTAGAGAAAATGATAAGAAGACTTGGCTTCTCACTGACTAAAAAGGAGAAATTGATAAGTTGAAAGTGATAGGACCCTTTAGAGATGGTAACTATTTTATTTTTTTTTAAAGATTTATTTGTGTATACAGAACTGGGGTACAGGCCAGAGGCTCAGGGGCGGTGAGAGGCTTCACCAAAGACAGAGTGGGGAGCAGAACAGGCAGATCGACGAAGCACACTGCTGAGGGGAGCAGCGGGTGGGTCAGGAGAGGTCTGCCACACAATGAGGCTCAACTACGGGGCCGGGATAGAACTCATGCGAGTGGCTTTAGTGCTGTGCTTCAACCCGCTGCGCCACCAGGGAGGGCCGATGGTAACTATTTTAATTTAGAGTTAATCAGGACATCATGAAGCAAAAATCCTAGGTTTGAGGAAAACAGTTCTTTTCTAAAGTGCATAGGTATGATTCCATGTCCTGAGACACCATAAAAAAAAGGAGAATTATTAGTTGGAAAAATTGTTGCCTAATGAAACGAGTGTACCTGATTTCTAAAACATGTGCCAAAATGAAAGGCATGAAAGCTAAGGATAAATTAGTATAACAAATATGATAAAAATAATGAAAGATGGGTCATACCCTTGGGGGAGAACTGTTAAAGATGACAGAAAACTTTCTGTGCCTTTTAATTTAAATATTTTTGGAGCAAGACTATCAAGGGCAGGGTAGATTCAAAACTTGTGCATGTTATTGGATGACGGAGATCAGGGAAGCCTTCTCAATTTATAATTTTCTTCATGGCAAAGAGTGTTCATAGACTTAAAAAACGAATAATGTAAATTATCAATGACCACAAATGAAGATAGGCAAAGTATCCAGAAGAAGACACTAGGCTCTTCAAGATTAATGAAAATGAAATTGCTGAATGGTGAGAATTCATGGAGATTGAATTGCCTGTCCTAGTTGCTAAGGTTTTGAGACAGCAGTGTAGGTAAAATGTGTCAGAGGAGTGGAGACAGCAAATTCTGGCTTTGATTTTCAGAAAGGACAGGAGTGCATGGGTTCCTAGACCAAGAAACAGCATGATGATTGAGTACAAAATTCTAGAACAGGTTATTAAAAGGATGATTTGTAAGTACTTAGAAAAAAAAAGTAGTAAATAGAGAAGGCAACATAAATTCTCTAAGAACAAGTCAGGTTAGGCAAATCTCATTTCACTTCTACTTTTGACATGTTATTGGACTGGCAGATCAGTAAAAAGTAGGCGTATTGTATCTGGATATCAGCAAGGCTTTTGACAAGGTCTCACATGATATGCCTATGAACAAGATGGAGAAATGTGAGTTGGATGCTTGTAAAAGAATAATACCTGATAGGTAAATGTCAACCTGCAGGGACCTGCCATGGAGCTCTGACCTTGAGCTCTTGTCCTATGTAGCATTTTTTTTTTTCAAAGATTTATTTATTTATTCATACAGAACTGGGGTACAGGCCAGAGATGCGGAGGGTGAGAGGATTCACCAGAGACAGAGTGGGGAGCAGAACAGGCAGATCGACGAAGTACACTGCTGAGGGGAGCAGCGGGCGGGTCAGGAGAGGTCTGCCACACCATGTGGTCACCTCCGGGGCAGGCGGGAATCGAACTCATGCGGAAGCGGCTTTAGATTCTCAGTGCTGTGCTTTAACCCGCTGCGCCACCAGGGAGGGCCCCTATGTAGCATTTTTAATGACATAAAACTGAAGAATGAATACCTAACGAACCTACAGATGGCACAATTACGAGAGCAATACAATACAAATATTTTGTGTGGCAGAAATAGAATTTAGCTATGTCTCTACAGGCTAACAAGATGAAATCAAATTAGACCATATCGAGGCCCAAAACATATATCCACCTGCAGCATCCTATTCCAAACACACAATTTAACTAAGCTTCCAAGATATAATTATAGATTAAATGAAATTTGACTTAGGCTCAGAACTTTGTAAATAAAACAGAAACTTTAAGAGTTTAGTGACTATCTTAATGTTATGCGTCCAAAATAAATAAATAAAGCTGATCACAGAGCAGACAGTATTAGCAGAAATATTTGGTTAGGACAAGGCAAACACCAAGATGTTGACCGTAACACAGATTTCTGAGAGTCAATCAAGGTGATTGTATGCTTCCAAGACACATCGGGTCTATTCCCAGCCCTGGTTCTTGTACCAGCCACAGGTGGCCATGCAGATTTTGTTTGTTTGTTTGCTTAGATCACATGACATTTCTCTCTTCTTAGACTCAGATGACTGAGAGAATAATTGACAAGGCTTGTCAAGAAACTTAAAATACAGCCTGGTACAAAAGAAGATGAACTGGACTAGTCAAATTTTCCTCTGTTAGGTTTTTAAATTTAGAGCTAGCAATAGAATGAGACTGTTAGCAAAGGGACATGCAGATGAAACGATGAAGTGACAGGTGACAGGAGGTACAATTGGAGTACTGTGGTAGAGAAGAAACCAGACATTGCTATGAAAAAGTAGAAGTCATGTGATAGAGAAAAGAAGCATTCAGTTTATGACAAGCTATTGGCAAAGAAAGAGACGTAGAGGAGAGAAACTGCAGAGGATTGCTGAGTCATATTAGGGTCAGAGATCTATAGGGCTTCCCATTCTTTGGGGCTTGAGCAGTGTTTCCTGGGTTCCCAGAGACAGACCAGATACTTTAAAAACATGTTTTCAATAACTTCAGGCAACCTGAGTGACCTCTGTTCCTTGCAACCAAAGATCGTAATGAGAACTGACACCTGCATTCAACCTTGACCATGACCCTTCAAGAGTAGTTTGGGAAAAGTGGATTGTGTTCCAAAGAAAGAGATCAAGATGGAGGACTTGCAGCCCAATGATATTAGGAATAGGGGAAAACATTTAGCTTAAAGAAGAAAAGAATCAGGGACAATGAAGCATTGTTGTGACAGGTGACAGGTGTGAGAGGGATTTTATTGATTATGTGAGACCTTAAACTAGATCTGGGGAAAAATTGGCAGAGATCAGAGGAGAGGGATGCTAGTTCAGTAAGAATATTCCAGTAGTTGTTTAAGATGGAATGCTTTAATAATGAGTTAATTTCCTATTTTGGAGATATTTAAGCAGAGGCAGCTGACTCCTCGCTAAGACTAGCAATATTGCCCTTAATCTGTAAAATGTTTTACAATGTGGGAGGTACTTATTGCTACCCTAGTGTGATTTTTCCCTAATAACTTGTTTGGAAAGGCATGGTTATTGTCAGCTTTACAGATGAGGAAGCTGAGGTTCAGAGAGGTTAGACAACTCACGTGCAAATGCCAGGGCACCCACGGAGTTATCTTTTACTGACTACATGTAAAATGAACATTTGAAAGGATATATTTAGAAAATCTTAGTTGATCAAGCTGATAGTGCATCTAAGTTTTTTTAAATTTGTATTTGTGATCCTGAATATATTTTCAAGTGTACTAAAAAGGTACTCTCTGCTCAGTCTCACAAGAAAACTTATGTTCTTCCCTGCGTCTTATGAAACTGAGACCAATTAATACATTCCTTGCATAGATACAGAAGGTCCGTGGGTGCAGTTTGCACAAACATGACTAGATGTACATTTCAAATAAGAATAGTTTTCTCTCTCCATTTGCCTGAGCCCATTCCCCATCCTCCTTCCAGATTTCCTGTTATTTGGCTTCTTATATGAAAGAAGTGTGCTTGCTGGTCAGGCTTGCTTGCTAACATTGTTGCCTCACTGATTCCTAAGCTGTGGATCACTAACCCTGCAAAGGAATTCAGAGAAGTCAGTAACTGCCACTCCTGGCTTAGTGAAATATACATTATTCTCTGCTTCTCTCACTTCCTTCACCACACCACTGCCAATTAAAAAAAAAAAAAATTACACAAACTCTATCAGTAGTAAAGTTCTAATTGGATTATGTTCACCTGACCTGCTGACTGCTGTATTTTTTTCTTAAGAGATATCAGAAATATCAGAATGAAACTACTTAATCTAAAAAGTGATGGATGATCTAGTTTCCTGGATTTGGGCCACCGGGCTTTCAGTTTGTTGGTGGTGACATACTCTCTGATGACATCGCTGGCATTTAACTCAATGTGCTGCTTAAGGGAAAAAATAACGTGTTATGTGGGTTGATTAGCCCTCCCTTTTCCTTTCCAATTCACAGCTATTGGGATCAAAGTTGATGAGAGTTGACAGCAGACATTGCTGATCCAGTGATATACCCATTGTCCATGTACAAATGAGTTTAGAAAAAGCTTCAGTGGGAGATCTAAATAAGGTATATAGAAAACAAGGGTGTCCTTGAATTTAAAAGGTAACAGAATGCTGGGCTTTTCTGGGTAATGTATTTCTACATAATAAGAAAATGTAATGGTTGATTTCAGAGATTGACTAGAAATTATGACTAATTTCTCAGTTAATTGTATCTGGTGCTAAAGTCTATTATGATCAAGGGACCCTTAACAGTGGAGGAATAGAACTTTAATCACATGACAAAGATTTGAGGAGTGAATCTGGAAGCCTACATGGATGATGTGACAGGGAAAAAAAGAGGTGAAATTTTCTGCTCAAAACATCAAACTTCACCCTAAAGGCAGAATCAACATTTTTTAATTCACACATGGACTTCTAACTCATGAAGCAAACCTTTTTAAAAATGTTTGAAGGCCAATTACTTTTTCAAAGACTCTTGCAATAAATCAAATGAAAACTATTGCTGTTCCTCCTATTTGCTTGGGTTTTCCTGTAATATGGCAGTTTCTTAAGACAAGGGACACTTGCCTTTTACTTTGAGGATGCAATGATCACCTAGCTAATTGCTTCTTTTCATGTTTGTGTGGGTGTCTGCCTGTGGGGTGTTGATGCAAGTTGGTTTCATCTTTTCCCTTGCATCTGCTTGGTCTACTTCTGTGGGCATGTGTGGGTTTTGATGTGTCCACATCTGTGCTCCTGGAGGGGTCTGCCCTTTTGCCGGCGCAGCTCTGTGTGTGTCTGCACGTGCATGTAGGGGTCTCTGCAGCTGTGCATGGTGAAGTGAGTTTCTGCATGCTGTGGAATCACCCTCGGCCCATACTATAGTTTTAAGTGATCAATAACAGCACCAGTACCTGGTCTCCAAAGGTATGTTGCTATTCAAGACCCAGCTGTTATGCAGATGCACTGAGTCTTGTGTACTGGTTGGGGGAGCTGGAGCAGCTGGGCTGGGCTGGCTGCGGGTGGTCATTGATCTCCTCTGAAGAGAGTCCGCTGCCGGGGGTGCCTTCCTGGCACAGGTGCAGGCGTGTGGAGGCGGCGGTGGCGGCGGGAGGGGTCTGAAGGTGAACTGGTTGTGTGGGCTGCTCTGCATGTCTAAAACGGAGAGAAGAAAACACAAAATAGAGACTTACTCTCCCCACCTGGCAGTCAGGCAAACAAAGCGTGGCAGACTCATCAGGATTTCAGAATAATATAACCTGCGGTGGCGGAGGAGGGGGAGG
>NW_004567120.1:26584249-26602425 GCF_000260355.1 Condylura cristata
GGAGGGGCGGGAGCGGGGGTGCGGTTTAAGTTCAGTCTATCTGTAAAAATGTCACTTAACTTACAAAAACATGTGCAGCACGCTTATGAAATGTAAAACATTCACAGTTGCATTTACATGTAAATTCTCAGGGCTATAGCAGCTAAAAAGTAAATGAGGCCGCCTCACACAATTTGTCATAGTTTCTGCTACTGAACAAATAAATCATCAACCAGACACTAAGTTACAGAACAGAAGTGAGCCGATTTCCAGCAGTTGCAAAGTCTCACTTTGGAAAAAACCAGTGAATGGCACAAATTTGTTGCAAGGAAAATCATTCCACACTTCAAACAAAAATATAAGGCCACCTTCTGGCTTACCTCAGGAAGGAATGCTAGCCTACCCACATAGGAGCAAATCCAGACATCAGGAAAACAGCTCACAAATGTGTAACTCAACGGCATGAAGCTAATCTCTTTGCCAGCCCCCCAGGTCCCCAGCTCTCCGTGATACTAGTAAAAGGTAGGCTTAAGGGTGTTTGTTCAGGTTGTTTATGTGTTTCCATTGCTGAGCAAAGCACAGCCGGCATCCGCACCCCTCCCCCTTGACCACACCTTTCTAGGAGTCCTGCCATATTAGCAGCAGCTTAGGCAGCAGGGAAACTTTTTTTTTTTTGCCTGTTTACAGAGGGGGCAGCCTGAGACAGCGGTCCTCAGACTCCTGTTGTTGCCATTGTTTGGTATTTTTCCACTGTTTCCCCGGCAGGCACACGGAAAGACAGTGAGTTAGAATTTGGCCCATGAGAAATACCCCAATTAAACCCCTTTGAAAAGAAATCGCTATTGTAGTTGATAGCTACCTCTTCCACAGAAGAAACATAATAGATGTCAAGTGATTTCTTGTAACACCAGCACGTTCTGGATAAACTTTGTAGACAGCATTGCTTTGTCCCACCTCCCAAATGGCTGAGTTGAAAAGCAGAAAAATGCCAGAGGCTTCCGATGTCTAGCAAAGGGCTCAGCTGGTGTGTGCTGAGTATCACTTTGCAGGACTGATCACAGAAAAAAAAATCACTTCTTTCAATCCTTCTACCTCCAACTTGAATTTGAAAGACACCGGCATAATTTTCATATTTACAAACGACAATAGTACCCCCCAAACATGACAGATTCTTGACTGTTTTCTGTACAGGTGATTCTCTCTTTCAATAAACTTGCTATATAAAAAAACTGAACTGAACAAAAGATAGATAGCAAGGGAGTGGTGATCACTCATTTCACACAAAGAATTCCTTTAGATAGTCAGCGACCATTGTATATGCAAAAGGAACTAAAATGCTTCATGAATTTTCTAAATCACACGCATTTATTGCAGGACCAGCCCAAATCCCATATCCACTAAAAAAAAAAAAAAAAACCACAAGTACTTAACATGCCATTAATTTTTTGAAACCTCCGGGTTCATACTCATAACCATAACCAGATGCATGATTTCCGTCCTTGGGGCTCAAAGAAGCATCAGATTAAGGGATTTCACAGATAAGAAAAGTGACCCCCAGAGGATTATCTGCCCAAGGACACTCATTAAGTAAGTGGCATGGCCAAGACAAGAACACACACCAGCGCTTGACTCTCTGGCCAGTGGTCCAATCTCTATAGAGCAGATTGCTGTAACAGGGTTCTCTTTATCTCTTTAGAACTTAAAGGTACAGAATCCTCCACATTTTCTGAAGGCTTATACTATTCTAACTTCATGCTCGACCATCCTGCATTGCAGCTATGTATTTATCTGTGTACTTTCCTTTGATCATATCTCTTTCAATGTAGCCGTGTCATGTATGGCAAGAAACAACATAGTGGAAAGAGCATAGAATTTGGTGGTATGGCAAACTTGGGTTTGAGTTCTACCTCTGCTACTTAGAAGCTTTACCCCCTCCTTTGTAAAATGAATAACTTTTTTCCTAACAATTCAAGTAAAGTGTGCTTGGATACAGTATATCAGTGGTCATTCACCTATTGAATGTAGTAGGAATATAAAACTTTGAGATGGGAAATGTTAAATCAGCATTACCCTAGTTCAGTATTCCCTCCTCCCCTTCTCCACTTTAAAGATGAGGAACCCAAGTCCCAGCTAGGGGAAGTGATTTTGTTCTAAGTCATTCAACTTCTATAAATTTGCCTGCCTCTTTCTGATGATTCCCAGTCCAGTACTGTTTCCATACCTTATTCTAGAAAATAAATGATTCACTTTTCTCACTATGAGACTGTTCTTGTCATAAATATGGCCCCTGTTTTTGTAATTTTACAGCATTATATTGCTCTCCTAGGGTTGTGTCTTATCTTCTAAACTATATTATGGGATGGTCACCAAATTATGATGACCAAATTAAGGATGGTGCAAAAGTTACATGCATTCAGCAGAAGCCATAGAGTACGTGCTCACTTACTCCATTATTCTTACTCTAAGCTATTACTATGGTTAATAGATTCTTGGAAACCTTGACTTTAAACAAAACCATGTATAATGAAATCAGTTTGACCACAGGCTAATCGGTATAAACAAGAGTTATGTACCTACAGCATATTTCTGGTCACAAGAGAGTCACCAAACTTCTAAGATGCAAAATACTTCTAATATTAAATAATCAGGTGTAGTCATTAATTTTCCCAATAGCTTATTTAAGTTTAGGGTCTCAGGTGACCCAAGTCTATGTGGGCAGGTCAGGGCACAAGGCAGGAACCCAGTGTGGACAGAAAGCCCCTCCACCATAGGGCACACTGATACATACCCTCACATTCAATGCCGTCGTGAATAAGCCCCCTGAGATTTTTACAGAGCCACCCCCTCCCTTCCATGTGGAAGAGATCTCAGATGCCCAGGACTACAATCCCTTCCCAGCATGAAACTGACGTCCTTAATGGGGGTGTGTGTCAATGGGACCTAGGTGTGTTTAAGCAGCCATGCTTGGCTTGTAACTTAACACGTGTGGGCTCTTATGCTTTTTGGCTCTAACTTTCTAACTTACACCCTGGTACTGCTGCAAAGAGTCACTTTGAAGAGAAATATGGAGGAACGGCATGTAGAGATACCTGGAAGAGACATATGAGTGAGAGACCTGTGGGAGGCCCTTCCAGATCCTGGGCAGAGACAACGGCAGCCGTTACCTTGACTTCATGTGGATTATTTATTTGCATTTTCTCCCTCCCCTTCTGTCCCAGTTCTCTGGGGCCTGCCTAACCCCTTTCTTGAGGTTCCCTGCCAGAAGGTATCTTTGGCTTTTTTGCATGCTTCTGGGCCTCAGCAGTCCCACTTTGGGCCAAAGTCTGTTTGGCTGGGCAGTCACCCATGAGGGCATGGATAATTTTCACTTTTATTAGGAATATCCATTCTTCCCTCTCTCTCCACACCAATTCTGTTAAAAATCTATCACACCAGCATTCTGCTTCCATTTCCTTTTGTGTCTAACCAAACCCTTTTTACAGCGAGAACTACTAATAATTTGGAGTCCCTCCCCCTGCACTCCCAGTCAGGCACTAACACAAGGAAATCAGAGTACTACGAGAAAACCATGCAAACATGGGGGGAAGCACAGACTCCACACAGAGAGCCGAGGCTAGGAATCCATTTTTTTCCCCCACATCAACGTTATATAACAAATCAACATTGAAGAAAATGCTATTTTTTGAGGACTTACTGTACTTCAGATTTTGAATTTGGATCTTTTCTCAGGCTAGCAATATGCAGGATGCAGAAAGATACTCTCGTGTGATGTCGGAAAGTAGTACAGCCTCAGCTCCTACTGAGCAATCGTGAGGGTAAACAACCATTCTATTTTTCATTTTCAGTACATTATTCATAAATTACTTGAGATACTCAGTACTTTATTGTAAAATGGGCTTTGTGTTAGATGCTTTTGTTCAACTGCAAGATAATGTAAGTGTTCGTAGCATTAGTAAGGTAGGCTGGGCTGGGCAAAGTATCACGTGCAGTAGTTTAGGGGTATTAAATGCAGTCTCAATTTAGTTCAGTCTTCCTCAAGTGGTTGGGTAGACTTTTCTTAACAGGCCCGCAATCAGTCTCATTACCTAGATATATGTGTTAGAAGCCAGTCAAGGTCACCCCCCCTCCCCCGAAAGCCTAGGGAAGTCTAATGCTACTACTTAGAGAACACAAACTGTTTGGGGTTGGAAGCAATAAGGGCCCTGAAGGCTACAAGAAGCTTCTGTTCTTGCCTGGGCCCTTCACCCTTCTCTAAGAGATCACTATGGACTAAACAGCCCTATTTATAATCAAGGAAGCACTCACTGCGTCCATTTATGACCTAGACTGGACTTCTTACTAGCTCTAGATTTATCAGTAAAGATGTCTTAAGAATCTGATATTCACTCTCAGCATAAGAATGAGGTCACCTCCTCCTTGTCTGTCATATGAAGTTACTCACTCTTTTGTCCTTAACAAAGACCCAAAATGCAAGATAACTATTTCTGGTCTGCTCCACTATTCTTTAAAATGTACAACCATGTGATTTCTCCATACACATGTCATTAATTGTTTTCTTTTTCCTGTCTCATGCTGTTAGATTACTCATCCAAATCCAGAAGAACCGAGAAGGGTATGGGATGATTTCTTATGCTAACAGGAGATAACACCATCATAAGTCAAAATAGATCTGTTTATGTGTCTTAGAACAAGATCATCTTCTACTTTTCTTGCACGTTACATGACACTGAACACGGTGGTAGTGGCACAGTAAGATCCCTAAAAACTTGGAGAGCAAGTGTTTCACTGGTCCATGGGGCCCTAGAAATCTACCCTCCATGTTCATTTAACAGCTACTTGATATTCTACAGTGCAATAGCTTTCCTTCTTGGAAGTGAAGTGGAGTAGAATTTGCCATCCTAAAATATGCCTTTTCAGCATGAGATTATTTTTAAGAAACAGCAGACACAGGAAAAGCACTAAAAACAGAGTAGATTATCCTTTGTAAGACACATTTACATAAGGGAAATCTCATTTGTACGTGTGTCTCCAGAAAGAGAAGATAACTCATCTCTACAAATTCTCATCAATGGAGAAGTCAAAAAATTAAATCTATATAATGACCTTATCCTTGTTTCTGTGCTTTTCTTGGTAACCTACAATATAGAGGACAACCTCGGGCCCCCAACATTTTCTTTTGCCTTTATCTGAAAATAAATCATAAAGTGGTGGCTTAGGCTATTCCAGGGAGATACTTAGTATTCTGGATCTCTCCAATTTGACTTTTTGACTGTTGTGAACAAGGTGCGTGTGAACATGGTTATATGATCACCCACATATACTCATTCCAGGTCCTTGAGTTTATACCTAGAAGTACAGAGATATACATGTTGTTAAACTTCTGTTTGGCTTTCTTTTGTCAATACATCTTTTATCATAGGGAAGTATTAGCCAAGAACCTAGAAGGGTAGAGGGAAAATTATTTTTCCCCCTACAGATGTCTCGGTATCATCTCTCCCACAGCCATGAGGAAAGACAATGACGCACTAAGAGGGTGACTAAAACCATGCCCCTTAAAACATGAAAAGAATGATGGCGATATACTCTACAGGTCTGCAATCTACAATGTATTCATGAACTTTATGATGCAAAAGGTGGGGGTACAGAGTTAGAAAGGAGAAGGGATGAATTTTAAGTCTTGGGTTCAGAACATCACCAAACGATACATGTGACATCTATTAGCCTAATCAGTAGGTGGTTTCTTTAAGTACAGGAATTCAAAAGAAAGAAAATTTCTGTTCAGTAAATTGTTCAAAAGGAAGAATCACTCATTATCATCTGGACTTACTGCTTGCTGGATTTCTTCAAAATCTTTGCAATTCCCTTATTATTACAAAAAAGGATACAAATTCTACTTCATTGAAATACACAGTCACAGCATTTAAAAAATAATAAACCATTTCTTCTTCAAGTAGAACTGTTTTGTATAGTAAGTTTGATTGTATATTGTGCATGTGTATATATGTACACACACACACAAACACACACACATATATGTTTTAATTTATATCTATTTTATTGGGTTTTTTGTTTGTACATTTTAAACATAAAGAGATTTCCCTTCTTGTTAATGTTGTTCTTTAAAAGCCTTTTACAACATTGGATTGCTGCACTGAGTGGACTATATCTGGACTTTATGAAATGCAAAGGATCTCAGCTTCATTTTTTTTTTACCTTAGGAAAAAGATGGGAATACACTTGTTCCCTCCCAAATGAAGAAATTTAATCCTTGGTTTCCATGAAATGGGATTCCCCAACATTAACAACTAAAGGAAAATCCATTAGGGTTCAGTGCCAGAAACTCTAGAACAACTCTAAGGAGTTAAGAGTCAAATGTGCTCACTTCCAAATATATCTGACAAGCATACATTTCTGTGACCCAAGGAGAGACACAGGGAAAAGGTTGGGGTGGTGGTTATGTACATACAGATACCCAGACACACTTTCAAAACATTCTGAAGTAAATTAAGTTTTCAGATAGAAAGGTCTAATTCACATAATATACTCGACGAGGAGCCAGTTTCAGGTTTAAGATTTTAAAATAACTTGGTACAAACATCTGAGGTTGGGGGGGGGACCTGCCCTGAATGCTGTTTTCCAGGCATTTCGGTGTCACAGAGCTGCTAACAGAAATAAAACCTTGAGAAACAACATTGCTCTTGTCTCCAGAGGCGAGTGAGAGAGAAAAGGTGTCCACATATTTTATTTTTTTCTTTTACTCTTTTTTTTTGTTGTTGTTGCAAAATAACCTTGTTTTTAATCATCTGTTAGAGACATCTTCACCAGGAATTAGACTATCTCATCTAAGAACCACTGTGTGGAAAAATAGAAAGGGTCCATCAGGGTATTTTTGTGTCTCTTACAATTCATTAGTGTATACAGTTATTTCAGTCATGAGTCAGTGTTTGCATTTCTAAAATCCACTGCACTATGCAGAAAATGGGAAAAATGGGGTAGGGGCATGAGACCTAAAGTTTACTTGTGAAAGTGGTTTCAGAAGGACTGCAACTTGAGTCATTGTGAAGTGGTGGAAGGAGGGTTATCTGCATTCAGCAGGATATTATAAAACATGCGGTGAACTAGGATAGCTAATGGATATTTCAGGTACATGCATGTAAGCATGTTATATATTCCTGAGTAGCTCATTTTGCTGCCTGAAGTTTTCTGCATTCACATAGTATTTTTAACAGATGGAATCATACACATGCAAAGGCGAAATCTGTCTTATGTTCAAATTGTTCTCAAATACACCAAAAGCACAAGAACAAATTAATGTTTCAAAATAAGCATTGTAGCAGAACTGACTGTACGTGCAAAATAATTTTCTGTAGGTGTTTAAAATAAATACTGTCATTAATAAGGTAATGCTGCATAGATCATTTGGAAAAGTGGATCAAGCAGACACATACTAGCTATTCCCAAGTTCAGGTACTGGATTGCTCAATATTTTCTATCGATGCACTACGATAATAACACCCAAAATATCTTTTTTCTCGAAGTTACTATGCAATGTATCTAACCAAAAGGGGGGCATATAGTCCTCCATCTCAAGATAAAGGTCATAGGAAGTTTGCAATGCCTGCATTTCCTGGCCTTTATCTGTTTCACTGCCCTTTTGACAAACGGGAGGATAACTCAACTATGCTTTGTCTGCAGATCTGGAGTAGAAAAATCCCTGTAAAATGACTGATTTTCATTAAGTATCATACATATCAACTGAGATGAGGAGATTAATGCTTTTTATCTATCTCACTTGGTGAACGTTCATAACATGAAACTGCAGGAATAGTGATGTATTTTACTGAGTAGAGTTGGTCCACATGCCAGTCTCGGTGTTACATTGTATACTGTGTATGCACAGCATTGCCCTTGTAAAATCTGAAAAATTCTGAATTCTGAAATTGGTGGATCCCAAAGGTTTAGAACAGGGGCTTGCGGGTCTGTATAGCAGTACTTAACCACCTCTCTGAACTCTTCCGAGGCAATATTAATTAATGCTTATGTAGACCTTGGTAATCGACATGAGCAAAGCACATCAGAGCAACCAGGGTTATGGCCATAACTACTTATGTCAAGGCCTCTTGAGGCCAATTATAAGATTGTGGTTCCTTGGGTTGCTTTTCTAAGCTGTTCTTCCTCCTAGGCAGGAAAGTGGATAAAAAGAAATATGCTTAAAAGAAAGAGGAGAGGTTATTATTTATTTCTACTAATTTTAAATGTATATTATTAATTTACAGTACTTGTCACAAGTTTTCACTACCCATGAGGAAGCACTTTATAAGTTTCTACATAATGCCTAGTATCCAAAATCCATAGTGATCACTGATCACCAAATTAATCTTGCATGTATCCTACTGTGGACAACTCTGTTGTCAACTATTTTTTAACATTCAAAGAATATGAAGGTAAAAATTTGTTTTCGGAATAAAACTGACTAAAAAAGTATATATTGTGACTTTTCTG
Organism: Condylura cristata; assembly: GCF_000260355.1. Classification (NCBI taxonomy): domain Eukaryota; kingdom Metazoa; phylum Chordata; class Mammalia; order Eulipotyphla; family Talpidae; genus Condylura; species Condylura cristata. Next base: position 26,592,731 of record NW_004567120.1, read on the forward strand.
AGACAATACTGCTTGAATATTAAAGTATCAACAGTCTTTAAAGATGAAAATTCCTTAGTTAAAAAAATCATTAGATTGAGAATATAAAAAAAGGTCAGTCACCAAAGTCATGATTGATATTTGAGTGTGCACATGGACATGTGTATGAATGAGATAAAAATGACAGAAAGAGGTAGAAGGAGAAAGACTGGAGAATTTGCAATTAAAGCTGATGTCTGCGGAAGAGTCACAGAAGCTCTGGGGAAAGGCTAACCATAAATTAAGTCTTCCACTTTACATGGTTTCAGATCTGGTTGTGAATTGCTGCACTCTGCAAGGCTCCCTAGCCCAGGGCCAAAATGTACTATCTCTGAGGTTGTAAAGTACATCCCTTTGAGGACTTCAACTGGTCCTCTCCCTACACCAGCACGTCTCAGAGAGTATGCTCTATTAATTTTTGTCAGTTAGGTTGATCTTTGTAACAACCATTGGAAATAAAGGTCAACTCTGAAGCACTACAATACTTTGACATGTTTGTGCTGACACTCCTATTTGCACTTCAATCTCTCCATAAGCTGATAGCTTATCTTGGGAGGATGTGCTGGTCTACCTCCAGAAAGTCTAAAGTTTCTATTTTCTAGGTCTCATTAATCTCTTTTCCTGTTTTCCAATGTGTTGTACAGCTTAGTAATGATTTGAAAATCCACAAGGCAGCCTTCCCCCAGCCTCTGTTTAGGAGGAATCCAACTATGCTGTGAACTGCATCGGCTTTACATAGTCCAATTAGCCAATCTCACACAAAATAGTCAATATTTCTGCCAATAAGTGGCTGGTTTGTTAACTCAATCAACTGTCTGACAAAGATTAATCAAGCAAACTAGGACTTTACAATGAAGAAAAAAAAAAAAGAAAGAACTGTGATTATTACATGCTGCTTTGTGTATATTATGAAAGTAAATGCACAACTATTTAATTTTCTTGTTGGGAAATTAAAGGATGGATACTTCATTGTTTTTATCTTTAGGGTAGTTTGGCAATGTAGAAAAAAAAAGGAAAATAAACAATACATTTGTCACCTACTCATTTTTGCTAAATACAGTGATAAAGAACATTGCTTTATGGTAGAACTTGGAATTCTAAATGTCAAATTCTAAATTTTAATATGTGATACTAAGTAACGATTAAAATTAGTGGTTGGGCAAAGCCTTTTTCACCATGGTTATGAAGGAAACTCTATTATCCACTATGTACCATGAAACATAAAATAGATAATTGCCCTGTTTCATCTTATGCTGTCAATGATGTTGTAGCTTCCATTATTAGGCAGTGGAGTATATCAAAAAGAAAATATAAAAAAGTAATGATCCTTAAAAGTTCATATTTAGTTTATACTCAAACAAAAATTATATGTAGGTACTTCAATTATTTTCGATCCCCAGGTTCATTATTTATTTCCAATTAGGTAATGGAGGGTCATGAATTAATTCACAGTGAATCATTTAATAAACTAGCTAATATCAGATATTCTGGAATTTTACAAATTTTTCATTTTCAGAGCTTCATTTTTATTAGACTATTAAAAATGACCATCTTTGATTTGTTCAAAAAGCAATGCATGAAAATCATTGATGTTGTTTATGAAAATGGAACTCTGCGTGTCTGAAGCACAAGTCAAGAAAACATTATGACTATGTCTAAAGCTCTAAGAAAAAATATTTTTTAAAAGTCAAGAAAACATTATGACTATGTCTAAAGCTCTAAGAAAAAATATTTTTCAAACCACCATATGTTAAATAATGAGGGCAAGCTATATTAAGAGTAATAAAAAAATCAAAAGCAAAACACAAAAACTCGGAGGGAATAAGAACAAAGCATAGACGACTAGGGAAGACTGAAGAAGATTTTAGCCTTTTTACTCCAAACGTTTCTTTTCAAATAAAGATGGGAAGAAAGTAATGACTATTAAAACTACCATTTGTTTTTTTGTGAAAACATTCTGGGGTCACCCCATGCCACGCCACCCTAACTCTTCTCCCCAAATCTGTGAACAAAGAGGACCCATGGACAGACACCCAGTGGACTGGTAGAGTGGAAGTACAGCACCTGCTTGGTACCAGAACAGGCACATGGCTCCCATCCGGGACAATAGGGAGAGACAGCACTGTTTCAACAGTATTCACAAGACCAGGAGATTCTCAAATTTCACCCATGTTCTAGTCCCTTGTTCTAGTTGAGCTGTTCTCAGTTATAGGAACCAAACATATCAATGGTTTGCAATCACTGATTGCAAATTCGCAGATGATTTATTTTTTAAATGGTTGAGTGAGGATTTAAGGTGATACCTCTAATAATGTCACTCTCACAGCATTGCATTTGCATGAGCTTTCCTGGAGAGAGAGAAAGGGGCAGGGTTACAGCTAGTGCTGGGATGTAGGTACCACCCTGCTCCTGTAAACCATTTTAATAGCTGATTTCCATATCCATGATGCCTGTAAAATGAGCCTATACATACCATGGGGATGATGAAAGTGTGGATAATTTTCCCCACAAAAAAAGAAAGTCAGATTGGGAGAAGAACACTTGGTTTGATGCTGGCTCTCATGACAGGCACTCATGTGAGTAATTTGCACATGTACATGCTATCAAAATGTGTTGGAGTACAAAAATTGAGTATTGTAATATTGATGGCTGATGGCTCCACAATTACTGGGTGCCATCAGCTTTCCTGCCTGATCTCGTTTGTGTTACTGAGGAAGTCTCCAAAGAGGTATGAGCTGGGAAATGACAGTTATGTAAGGAGAGATTGTCTTATTTCCCATCTTTTCCATTCAAGCTATGCCCCTGCTTGTCTTTTATCAGGATCTAGGTTTGGATAATGTTAACATCTCCTACACACTGAACCCATAAATTTATTCAATATAAGATTATAGTTTTGTACATTTGCAAATTTAACTAATTTGAAAGAATATAAAATGTTAGAGTTTGAATTCAGTTAAGTTTATTTTATTGAAATATTATTAGAGTGACAATAGGGGATATTTTATGATACCAAATATCTCATGTGATTGAATTCTTCACATTCCTACCAACTACTTTGGCATTGCGTGGACAAAGTCTGTATCTAAAGTTTTCTGCCTGAAGTGCTCATTAATTCTGTCATTATTAAAATTTTTTCCTTGTTTTTCACCATCTTATTTTAATGAGATGTTAAATAGTGCTGTTTTTTGGAGAGATGTCAATATAAAGACCTATTACTAAGACTGCCTTACAAACTTTACTTATACTAAAGCTATGCATATTTAACTCATTTTATTTTTCCTTCAAAATCTGATTTATTCCCTCAATTACATTCCTGCTTATCTCTCTGGACTCCCTCCAATTTAACTAGGTCTTTATGGCTCCCCAAACAAAATGCAACATTGAGGATGCACATCACCCAGAATACAAAAAAGTTATCTAACAAATACTTTTGTAATGATGTTTTTTCACATGTAGCCTCAAATTACATATAGATTGCACTTGAGACTTCATTAACTGGAAGATGGCTAATGAAGTCATGAGAAGGCAGCTCAATTAGGAAATATACTGATATATTGATATAGATGTGTCTGCCGGTGGATTAAGTGAAATGTCCGTCAAAATAAGCAAATTAGTGGAATGTACTAATATATTCACAATTGGGTTCCTTCCCAACACCACCCATTGAGATTCAAAGTATAGTTGAAACAGGAAAACTAAAAAATTAGCTGTCTCTGGGGAAGGAAGTCAGTCTCCATAAGCAGAAAACAAGAACACATGTTGAGAAACTATGAATATATGAGACTACAGTAATAAGTACAAATGCTAATCCTATACATTAAGCAGGTACTTCAAGGTAGTGGCTGGTAACTCTTTTCAGTAAGTATTTTAAACAACATAATCTGTAGTTAAGGTTATTTACATACCTTTTTTCAAATGGCACTCAGGGGAAACATTTTGTGTCTGATGGATGAGGAGCAGAGAGGATTAAGTATACACTAGCTACATGAAGCATTTTTCCAAGAGACCACTTGCAACCAGTGAAAAAAACTCCTTTGTGTGTGTTAATACTGGTGGTCTGTAGCAGAACAAACCAGAGCGTGCTCATTTCCTGGATGGGTGCGGTGACAATCTGGATTTGACTCATTTGCTTTTATTTTGCTTTACTATCCACGCATAAATACACATTGCAAAGGACATCATTAAAATTAAGACACAGGCTTGGGCCCTTGGTTCTGTTTTGCTTTCCTTGTGCTTCCAGAAGGAGAGGCTTGATTTGGTGGTCTTGTAACCTGCATAGAGCAAGATGTCTAACAGAGTGAAAGAACAAATACTATGAGATGGCTGTCTTTTGTACCCCCTCCCTCATTAATGTCTGGAAACACAGTTTATGTAAAATATATTTGTTTCTTACATAGCCATATCACATAGGTTTAACAGCCAGCTCTCTAATCTTCAATTTCCTGCGCTGACGGCACTAAGGTGATTTCCCACACTGGGCGTCAGTGTTTCCCACTTTATTTCCCACTTAGGGAGTTTCTATGGGCAAGTTTGACTCAAGTCTAGCACAGGCCTTCTAGTAATAATCGTGAAGAGCCAATTGCAAGTCAAGGTATAGATATAAATAGGACAAAAGGTTGTGTGACTCACTACTGATGAACTTCTCTTTTAAGTAGGAACCTTATCTTACTAATAAGTTACTACTGCTTATAACTTTCATAAGAAATGCTGACCATGCCAAAGTAGATAAATAATTAAACACAATTAGTTATAAAACACCTTGCATTCAGAATTGTAAGAGGGTCTTGGCTTCTTTATTTTCAAAAGAATGAATCAAGTGTAGGGTAGTTTCTCTACTGCTAACCTACCTACTGACAAAACTTATCTGTACATAGCATGTTTAAATTGGTGAGTACATCATGGCATTTCCAAATGACACAGTGATTAAGTGACAGACATTAGGACCACACCAATCAGGGTTTAAATCACAGCTCTGACATTTACTATCAGTTTGATGCTGGGCAATCAAATCTTTCAAATATTATTTCCTTATCTGTAAAATAAGGATTATAAGAAATATTCTAATGTTTGTGTGAGAATTAAATGACATCATGTGTAAAACAGTATTGATCCCAAGAAAATCTACAAAATTCTGGTACCATCTAATAAGTAAGCTATGAGAAATTCTGTCTGATTACAAGATATCTGAATATTTTAAACTTCCCCATTATAGTTAGAAAACATCTTAAAATTTTCACAACTTTCTTATTTTCTTCCTAACACTTCCAAACTATTGAAGTTATGAGTCAATGTAAGAACAGTTGACTGCTATCCTTTCCTCTTCCTCCAAGCTACACCAAACACTCTCCATTGATTAGTTTTCTTAGTATGCTCCCAGTCCCTTTTACTTCAGTTAACACACTGTTTCATGATTTTTGTTTAAGTTCTCTGAATGTGTTCACTTGAATTTCTTCCTATACTAAATGATTTGGGGGTACACGTTCATGTCTAAAGTACTTATTATAACACCTTGGGATTTTAATATTAGAGAAGGAATGTGAAGAAAAACCATTTTCATGAATACACCATTAGTGCTTTGTATTTAGGAAACACCTTTTATCTGACTCTCTCAAAGACTTTCATAAATATTAGCTTATGCTTTATTCACTGGGCCAAGCTGCAAGCAAAACCACCTTTCAAAGATTCCCTCAAAGCCCATGAAACCCCATGAGGGAAGGAGCTGTGGATAGCTAGTAAAGTGTCAGGAATATTCACAGAAATTTTAAAGTAGTATATATCAAAACACTATTGAAGAAACTATCACTACTACTGGAAGTACCCTGTTCTGTAGGTACAGCTTTCATAGTAAGTAAACACACAGAGATTTTTATCATATGGATACCAACATCCACATTACAAGCTAATGGTAGCTGGTCAATTTTGTAACTGAATACTAATTTTGGGGTGATTAGTTGCTTCGTAGTGTATCTCAATATATGTATTAAAGTATTGTATGCTAATGATAGTTATGTGTGAAGAGCATGGACATAAGACCAGGTTTGGATGCCAAGTACTTAGCAGGGTTTGGTAGATGTTACAAACTTACCGAATGCTTGTTACCAATATAATTAATAGTGTAACGGATATCCTTAAATTAAGAAAACAGTTTTCTTTCAAATAATTTAAGTGAAAACTGACATTTGTTCACATGTGTTGCTGCTATTGCAGCTATCATTTCTTTTATGTATTAAGATATACTCCTGTGAAGTAAGAACACAAGAAGAAAAACACATACATTTTCTCTTTAGGAACAGCAGCTCAAGATGGGGAGAGGCATGTCAGACGTTAAGACCTCTTGCCACCTTCATAATGGAATCATTTACACAGTAGCTTACTATCAAGGAGACTCTGGCAGAAGGTATGTCGTTAAAACAAATGGCTATTTTGGGGAGGAGCGCTTGGAAGTTGGAGACCATATCTTATTAAAGATGTTTTGTGACCCAAATGAAATAACTGATTTAGAGTTTTGACCAATTGTAGTAGTTCCATGAAAACACATGAGTCTACACACAGTAACTGTTGGAGGTATCAATACCTTCATTTACTGCTTCATCTTAGTATTGTTACATTTGACCCTTTATATTATGGTACCCTTTACTCATATAGCTAGTATGCTGTGAAGCTGGACTGTTAGAAAAAAAAATGGTGTTATTAAGAATGGGTGAATTGGTGAATTGGTGGTGGGAAGTCCATGGGGATTATACGCATTATTAAAAACATGTACAAAATGAAGAATTATATATATATATATATATATATATATATATATTACTACACACATACATACATGTAAAATATATATATTACTACACACACATCATCCTAGGGTGGTCAGGGTGGCTTTTTTTTTAAAGTAACCTCAAGTTTATTTTCTTATATATATAATAATATATATATATAATGATGATAATATATATATATATAAATGTAAAATTTTGAATGTTTTCTGAGAGGATGAATAACTTCCAGAGGGAATACATGTTTTAAAAGCATGCAATGTGCCCATCACAGAGATGAAGAATATGAGGCTTTTTAGAACCTAGTCTAAGGCCTTGGGTACTATAGTGTTAAACTGATTCCAGTAGCAACTCATCAGTTTCTCCTGGAATTCAAGAAACACCACACAAATAGCACTTCTCTCGCATACAGGATTAATATTCCTTTTAACCAGAGAAGATAAATACTGTGGCTGAATTAGTTATGTAACACTTTAATGAAATCTATGTAATGGGATACTTTGTAAATTCAGTATGCTCATGCACACATCATTAAAAGCTTCCTTTAATTCTCAGTAGCAAAAAGACTAGTTTCAATATTTCCTATATAATTTATGTGACCCTTATCAACTGTCTTTAACTTAGCTGGTTTATCATGTTATCCCAAACTGATCCTGAAAATATCAGAAAATATTACTGAATGGACTAGCCTTAAAAAGACAACTGAATGATTTATTTATGTTATTTTTTCTCTTTGTGCATTAAAGCTTAGTCATAGTTACTAATAAAATATTATGTCTACAAAATAAATTCTCATTTTATACAACTGGCATTCATTATAGCCCCTCAACTTGTAGAGAGTATCAACATGCCATTAAATAAATGCTATTACAATAAAATGTATCTTCTGAAACTTTGAATCACATGGAAGAATTTTTCTTTTCTAACTACAAGAGATTAATAATTATAATGGGTAATGATGAGAATGGTTTAGGTTAATGATAATTCAAGTAGCAACTCTAGAAAGCACACCAAAATCACTCTAATGTTTGAATGTATCAAAAAAAGTCCATAGTACAATGCTTCATGGGTAAGCTAAAATCCAAATTATACAAATCCTAGGGTGATCAGGTGGCTTTTTTTTTTAAGTAACCTCAAGTTTATTTTCTTATAGAGTTTATTATCTTATATAGATTTTAGTAACTTGTTATGCATCAATTACTATATTTTTATAATACAAATATTCTAATATAATTTGTATAGCACTTCCATTTGAAAGACCTGAAAATAGGGGAAAAACAACAAATAATCTTTAATGCCTTAACCACTATAACAGAAGTTTGTGTCTATGGGAATTTAATGAGTAGAGTATCTGAACAGCAGAAATTTTTTAAAATGATTTTTTAAATGATTGTTCATTCTGTGCAATAAAAGAAATGACCCAGAAAGTGAAAAAGCAACCTGAGTACAGAATGGGAAAAAATAATTTTCAAACCATATATCTCATAAATGATTAATATCCAGGGTATATAAAGAACTCTTACAGTTGAAGCACAAAACTTAACCTGATTAAAAAAAAAATAGGCAAAGCACTTGAATAGTATTTATCCAAAGAAGATATACAAATGATTACAACTGATAGGGAAGATATGCTTAACATAACTCATCATTATGAAAATGTTAATGAAACTACAATGAGATATGAACTCATGCTGATTAGAATAGCCTTTATTTCTTAAGAAGAAAAAAAAAGGACGAGAAAATAGCAAGTGTTAGCAAGGATATGGAGAAACTGGACCCTTATACACTATTGGTAAGAATGTAAAATATCGCAGATGCTAGGGAAAACAGTGTGGCGGTCCCTCCAAGACTTACAAGTAGAGGCCCTCCCTGATGGCGCAGCATGTTAAAGCACAGCACTAAGAAGCTTAAGCCACTTCCATATGAGTTCGATTCCCACCTGCCCCAGAGGAGAGCCACATCCCATTGCAGACCTCTCCTGACCAGCCCCCACTCCCCCCACAGCCCCCCCCATTCCCCTCAGCAGTGTACTTCGTTGATCTGCCTGTTCTGCTCCCCACTCTGTCTCTGGTGAACCCTCTCACCTTCCGCATCTCTGGCCTGTACCCCAGTTCTGTATGAATAAATAAATAAATCTTTTTAAAAAAATTACAAGTAGAATTACTGTATTTCACTAGAATTCTGTGTAAAGAAAATAATTGAAAACAGTACATCAAAGAGATCTCTGTACACCTATGTTCATTGATGCATTATTCACAATAGTCAAAAGCTGGAAACAAACTTATCATCCATTTAATAGATTAATTAAAAAGGAAAATGGAGTATATACTTACTATGGATTATTCAGCCTTAATTAATAAGAAAATCCTTTCATATACTACAACATGGATAAATCTTGAAGACATTATGCATTAAAGAGGTGGCTTACAAAATACCGCATGATTCTGTATTCCTGTGGTATGTAAACTAGTCAAATTCTTAGTGAAACAGCTTTCTGGGGCTTAGGGTAGGAGAAAATGGGGGGCTGTTGTTCAATGGGTTTAGTTTCAGTTTTGTCAACTGAAAAAAATTTAGAGACCTGTTACACAACAAAATTCATATAGTTAACACTACACTGTGCTATTTTCTTATTAGTTGAATATTTTATCTCTGTTATATGATGAGGGTGTGATAGTATAGGTCAGTGATACCACAGTGGCCAAATCCAAGCCTTATAGACAGGGTGGACAAATGTAACAGATGGTTATGTGGCCTCTGTCGAAGACCTTGCTGGTAATGTAAAATTGTGGATTTCTTGGTCATTTATATCTTAATTGGTAAGAACAGCTATAATATACTTAACTGTGCAAACATACACTGTCTATTAAGTTATATAGTAGAAAGAGAAAACAAGTGATTGAT